>NC_040890.2:354500-709000 GCF_900634795.4 Betta splendens | reverse complement strand
CAAACCATGTGCTGAGACTCCTCATTAAATAACAGGCGTTCACAAACATCAGCTCTTTGACTAAATGGCAGCGACGCGTTTATTTGGACGTAACCGAAGTTTGAACGAGCAACGGTGGCTAAGTTAAGCTAAGTCAAACATTAGCTAAGCGCGCCGCGTGTCTCCTGATATCTGCTGTCCGCCACCGTCATGTCCCCGAACAACAGAGCCAAAAGTGAAAATAAATGCCAAAGCTAGCCAACAAACGCGGAGAAAAGTGCAGTCGTACTTTCACTTAGCTGCGCTGCGGATCCGTCATGTCGTCCTGTTGGAGTGAGGAGAGCACAAGTCAACAGCGTTCACATGCGGAAATTAAACCTCACCTGCTCAGTCAGGACGGCCTGTAGCTTCGGTCGCTGTCAGGACAAGGAGCGGTGCCGAAGTTGGACAAATTGTCCTGTTTGTGGTTTTAAAGTTAAAAAAGGAAAGTATGGCTCGTCGTTTCTGTTTCTGTCCAGACCGAAAGCAAAACAACGCCTGCTTCGGGAAGTGGGGCTCGAGCTGGAATTCCCCCTCCTGCTGTTGTGCTCGCGCTCGGGGTGGATCTCGAGCGCCGTCGCGGAAGTGTCTTAGCTGCGTTGAAAGCTTAGCTCGCTTCGAAAGGAGCTTCATATGCGACGAGTGTTCACTCTGCTCCAATTTCAGAGTTCCCTGCAAGTCAGCGAGACTGCATTGGGCTTATGTTTAGTTAAATGAGTACGGGTAAAATTAATATTTCTGGCCAAAAATCAAGCAGGTTTACGAATAAGGAACATTAAAATACAAACTCTATACCTCTTTATGGGCAGCACGGTGGGGCAGTGGGTAGAACTGTCGCCTCAGCCTGGGACCAAACGGTACAAGATGGATGGATACCTCAACCATAAATAAAGAAGGAGATCATTATCACATCTGTTACAATGTGCTCTGCATTTAACCCATCCCGTGGGGGAGCAGTGGGCTGTCATGCAGGGTGGCCAGGGAGCTGGTGAAAGTGTCTTACACACCTGGCCAGTGTCGCCAGATGGGGAATAAAGAAATATGGTACTGTCGCTTTAAAAGTATCGTTTTTTGACACAAACTGTCCTATGAAATATAAACAACTAAAAAGAAACAACTTAAAATCACAGTGCATTTAAGAACAAACCTTTTCTACGTTCGCATAACCTACGGAGATCACACAGAGATTTACTTATTTCAATTAAACAATTATTTTATTTATTTTCAGAGCTAGAGACTTGGGGCCCGTTTCAAGAAGGAAGTTTTGTTAAAACTCTGAGTTTGTTAACCCCGAAATGAGGAAAACTCTGAGTTTTCGGTTTCTAAAAGCAAGGTTCCTTAAACCCGTAAAGCGGGGTAAGTTTAAACCCGTTTCAAGAAGCGAAGTAATCGAAACTCGGAGTCAGTTACTATGGCAACTAACTCTGTGAACCTAACCTGACGCTGTATTAATTCACACGGCATTGAATTTACGCCGCTAAAGGATTTTGACGCCACGAGTTAATTTTCTGTCATATCGCCGTGCATATTTATTTTAGCGGTACCGTTTTTCTCGAGACTCCATAACGTATAATAATAATCTTATCCACAAATACTGTACATCAGACACGTCACCCATCGTGGCCGTGCTTTTACATCCGAACAGATTCTTTGTGTTGCTTTACGTTTTGTTTTGTTTTTTTTTTTGCAAACGGTAGTTTTCTTTATAACATTGGAGATGCTGAGCACATTAGTGAAGCCACTGTTTGAAGAAAAGTTCGACCTCAAGCGCTTTCACGACACAAACTCCTCAGAGCCATTAAAGAGGAGTTTCACAGGATTGCAGGTATGTGGTATTTAATTAGTTAAATGAGGCTAATCTGAAAAATGATGATCAGGTAATAACATCTTGCTGTGACCTGAAATAAACTGATAAATGTGCAGGTACACTGACTACTCTTTCTAATGGTCACTGTAACTGATGTATCATTGTTTACATCACCAAGATCATATGTGATGCTGCACATATTATCACAAACCTGGAGGCCATGTGGCCCAGCTCTGTTTATATATTCATGAATATATCGTGAGTCAACCCTAAGTAACATTCTGCACTGTGGTAAGTACATGTATGTCCTATACACTTTTCAATGCATCCACTCACACTCACAGGAGCACTTCTATGCAGCACTAAAGTAATGTGAACTTTCTTCTAGGAGAGATTGACGACTTTCTGCTGGAGATAGGGGTTAATGCCAGCCCACACTACTGACCCCTCACCCAGAACCTGAAGCAGGCCCCCAGCAGCGCTTTAATGTGGCCCTGCAGAACAAGAGCCCGGGTGGAAGTGTCCATAGGCCTGTTGAAAGCACGTCTTCAGTGTCTACGTCACCTCAGGGAAACACCTGAGAGGCCTGTGACATTAATGGGCCATGTGTTGTTCTCCACATTATTGCAATTATTAGAGAGGAGCAACACCCTGCCCTAAAACTATACAAGACCCTGAGGAGACTCCTTCCATCACAGTAATCTGCAGAGTGGATGGACAGTCAGAGATGTGATTTGCCGTAATGTCTTAATCAACCATCACCACCACCACCAATAAAAGAAACTGAATAGATGCAAATCATAATTTATTTGGTGTTTTTTTTTCATTTCCTACAAATACAAAGGCAATTGTTAGATGCATCTGTGCAGCAGATGTGACAGACCCTCCTCCTGCTGTTCTTCCACACTCTGGGGCAGAGGGGAGATAATAATGTCACTATACTTGGAGATCAAGTTGCATCATTTAGGCTACGCAACACAAACATCAGAAATTATGTGATGTGTATAAACTGTATTAATATTACACTTTATAATACTAAGCTTTATTTAATAGTATACTTACAAAATCCTTGGCTTCTGTCGTGACAGGAGGATTCACATATTACCATCAGAATCTGTTAAGACCAACCAAGAACCCAACCCAGAGTCTAAGAAATGGATATATCAAAAGTAGCCTATGTAAAAAAGCAAATATATAGGTAGGCCTCTTACATTTTACACATGCACTTGTATGCTGGGAAGTGACTGGTTTTGATGAACTTGATCCTGGAATTCCCTCAGCCTCTGCTTTCCAGTGTTCAGGCTGAGTGCCTTCTCCTCTGCATGTGTCAGTGGTGGAGGTGCAGGTCCTCCACCAGTTGTTCTAGCCTCTGCGTTCTTTCTATTGGCTGAGTAGAAGTCAAATGATTTAACTGTGTGAAAACATTACAGCCATGTTGAAAATGCTGCTGCACTGCTATACTCTGCATGCTATTTACTTATTTAATATGTCAAATATTGTAAAGTCAGGTAGTCTACACACATGATATGATGGTGCCTTATACCTGTTTGAATTATGTTTTTATATTTCATTTTTAGCCACGTTCTTTTATGTCTGCAGGATTGCGCCTACATAAAAACTGAAATTAAATTCTTATATTATTACGTGTTTTGGGTAACTTTTAAAAACCTAATTAGATTAATGTAATAATTGCTCTCCATAAAACGTATTGGATTATTGAATTATCATTACTTTACAAATCCCACATCAACCACAACAGGAATTTTAAAAATGCATAGACATAACACTGCACTTTTAATTCATACAAACGTCGGTATTTATGCAATTACTGAAGTAACTCCTTAGATGAGTGAACAATTACTTTACAAGTCCTTACTTTACAAGTGAAATTTGTATCGTCGCGGTGCACGCGCTTAACTCTGAGTCAGTCAACTCAGAGTTGCTTAAACCAACCCTTTTCAGCTGTTCTGAAACCGAAAATTCCAGGTTTGCAAACTCAGTGTAAGTCAACTCAGAGTTTAGTTTAAACTCAGAGTTTGTTAAACTTCCTTCTTGAAACGGGCCCCAGATCCCCTTCTGCTTTGATGCCGACGAGTGCCGCTGACCTGCTGGTTTTCCACTTCTCCCTGCCCCAGCTCCTATTTAAATCCTTGACCAGGTGTGTTCAGTCAACGACAAGCTGGAAAAGCCAACTGACACACATGATGACAAACACATGTTTGTGTCTTGTCCAGGAATCTTTCACAAATGCCTAAATAAAAAGACTAGTTTTGTTATTGTTTTAGGGCCTTCAAAGCACAACTTCTGAAAAGCTTTATTAGATAAATAGTCAGTTATTTTGTCAAAAGAACCAATTCATAATTTATCATTATTATACAAGTAGAATACTGTCAAATTTGTATAAGCAGAAAAATGTGACAGAGAATCTTTATGGTTTTCAATGACTAGGACCAAAAGGTCATGTTAGGTTCAGGATGTAGAAACTTTACTTTTGTGTACTGTGTTTTTGTATGTCCCCCCCAAACTACTAAAGTGTCGTCCAAAGGTTTGATGAAAAATAAAAATCATAATAAAATAATTCTCTAAACTGTAAATGAGTTAAGTAACATAAAGAAAAAAAAACTTCAGTAAAGCATATGAAAAATGTACAAGGAGCTATATATATATATATATATAATATATAATATATATATTATAGAATATATATATATATATATATATATATATAATATATATATATATATATATATAAATAGGCAAATGTGATGTTTCAACATTAGCTACATTGTTTTTATTGTCTTGTTCATTTCCACAAATAAAAGCACGAGACATAAACAGAACTCACAGTTCTATCAGGAATTATTATCAATGCACATGCTTCTGTATAAACATAGACGATCTTTGAGGTGGATATTCATTTTCACTTCCTCCTTGTGCTCCGCCCCCTCCTCCCTCTTCTCGGTGGCTGATGCTGGAAATGAAACTAGTAAGTTACAAAAATCGCGCGCATGTGTGTGCGCGCGCCTCAGCGCAGCCCACCTGCAGTCGTTTGGATAGTACGTGTTTTTACTTGATTTACTTGTATAATGTTAACTGACTGTAGTTAGAAAAATCGGGACTGAGCTGTGTGTATTTTATTTTGAAAACAACATTTTATTGACCGAACCCAGCTGTATTGTATCAAAGGTAAAGTAAATTATAGTTGTGGTCGTTTATAAACAAAAGTGGCACAAGTCTCAAAGTTTGTGCTATGTTATCATATGATTTTGAAATTAAATAAACGTATCCATTATTTTCTGCCAGTCATTTAATCCCCATACAAGACTCTTGACTGCAAAACAGAAAATAGCTGTAATGACAATATGGTGTTTGTGTAAATTATTGATTGTGTCATCTCTATCTGCCACACACTGCAGCTGAGAGCGAGGAGGGGTGTGATGAACTACAGACAGTAAAGAAAGACAGTCACACTCATATTCCATGTGTACAGTGTGTAGTATAGAAAGAGAGTGTTTCCCCTCTGCTCAGACAAATAGCATCAACTGTTAACAACACCAAACATGTGATCTTGCAAGCAAGACGATGACAACCCGTATTTATTTGTGCTTTGATAAAGCGCAGGTACTGTATACGTAAATGGAGTAATGGCTGCGCGTTGATATGCAAGCACAGACTTACAATAATATTCTGTCAAACTGTGAATCAGTCATTAAAACAGGAAAATTATGCAGGAATTGTGACCAATGTTTTTTTTTACCAGACTTTTCACCAGACTTGTACACAGTGGACAACTCTTTTTCTCTGGTGGGGAAGTGGTTTAGAAATAGCACATTTAAGTTTGCTTTGCTTTTTTATGTTTTCAGCCCACAGAAAAGTCAAAACTTGTATTTGAATTGAATTCCCGAGTTTGTATGAAAAGAATTCCTTTGCTGACATATAAATTATACATTTTGAAGAGAAAGCATGCGCCTCCCTGTTCTTTCCTGCTTATAACCCTGCTAGTAACTGGTCATGGAGACCTGCAGCAAATCAGATAGGACTTAACTTGTTTCTTACTGGCTGACACAGTGTAACACTGTCAGATTGAAAGCGCATGGTGGCAAAGAGCACACAGAGCAGGTACCGTAAGCTGCTCAACTTAAACGATAGGGTAAATAGTACGATTACAATTGATTCAAATTTGATAAATAAATCTGTAAAGCTATTATTTCCCATTTTGTGTATTTGAAACTTTAGTTCAAACATTCCTTTCGGCTCTCAGATAAGCCTGTATCAACCTTGTTGCTGAGGCCTCTGGTAAATTTTCAAACTGTGCCTTTTGGACAAGTAGGAGGAGGGAAGAGGCTAGTTTGGCACCAGTGCTGCTCCCCCTGTGCCAAAGTCTTACACATCTTACACATGGTGTGTTGCTCTCTCAGAAGAAAAAGCAAACCATTAACTTAATATTAATGGTTTGCTTGACAGAGATTCCTGTCTAACAAAACTAATATTTTATTCAAACTAATACACAGTTATGACAGAAGTGGATAGCCTCAGAAAATGTTCCAGAATTCTTTGGTTTCGGTATTCGGACAGTGATGCGTAGCTTTATTTAGGGTTTCACATATCCTGGAAAGTAGAAGTCTTTGGTCAACATGGATACAATGCAGGGGATCTGCTTCTTGCCATCAAATCCAGCTATATTGGAGTTAGACTCAAAGTAGCGCGTCACCATGTAGTTGACTCGAGTCATGATCTGCATCAGCTCCAGATGTTTACTGTGACGAAGCAGCATGTCACACAGTGACTGCATGAACCAGGAACCGTTGGTCACGTTCCTCCATGCGTAGTAGCCTGCAGAACGACAGACTGACCGTCAAAGCCTGGTAGGAATTACTACTCCCAATACTAGGCAACATAATATAGACACATGATCTGAATAAGTGAATGTAATGTAAAAGCATTGTGAAAATACATCACAACACTTGTGACAATCTCTTTTCTACTGCTGCCATTTACCTGGAGCAGTGGAATAAGCATACAAGAAATCTGCCTCCACAGGAATCTTCTCTGTTTGCTGCTTAACACAGTCCATCTCAATTCCTCCATCCAGTTCAGAACCGCGACACGCCTAAATAAACAGATACATGAATAAATAAACATAATAAACATTGTACATTCACTGCAATGGCGTTAACCCCCTAACAAACCTGTATGAAGAAGAGCTTTGGTTTTCCCACCAGACTCCTGCAGTTGTTGCCTTTAAAATAAACCGTCAGCTTTTCGAGCTTTTCCGAGTCATCTGTGCCATATATGACGCCTTCATCTCCATGAGACAGCAACACGCACACAAATGATGCACTGTGACTGTGGTCCTCCTTGGATACTGCAGACAAACACAAGTACAGGTACACTGTCAGAACAAATACTTCCTTATGTCTGTATAATTTCTGAAATTGTTAGATGGCAAAGTACTGGTTCATGGCAAATGTATTACTGCAGTTCTCCACATGAAAGATTTAAATTGTGCCGAAGTCTTAATAGAATACTAATAAACTGCAATACACTGATATCTAGTGGTTGCTGTGTGTAATAGAACATTTGTACAGTACAACATATGCAGAATAATTATAATAAAATATAAAAATGAGATCTATGTAATAAATTGAACTTTAAGGAAATAATAATAACTCTGTTATTTCGTTTGTCTTACCATCTGATAGAACTTGTTTCATCTGTGTCACAGTCAGGTCATTGTACACTTTAGTTTTGTAACCAAGTTTAGAGAAGGTCGCCGATGCATTAGCAGCATCAAGATCAGTCCCATTACGTTCCTTCATCTCTAGAGTCACACAAGCAGAGACCCAACAGATTATTGGAGTAAACATAGTTGTGACGCACACCTCTGCTACTAATGTCTAACCGGTAGCACCTGTTTTAATGTGACTCCTGTCCTTGTTTTGACCAAAGGCTGCATGGATGTAAATAATAAACATACACCAATGAGTGGACAATTGTGCTAACTGTTCCATCATCAGAAATCTTGAAGGTATTCATCATAACATAACTTCAAGAAGGTTGAATTCAGGAGTTGTCATGTGGTAGTCTGCCCATAAGAATTTGTTAGTGTTGACGTGTCTGTCCTGTGATGTGCATGTACACTACATAGTGAATCAATTTCGGTGCCACGCCTCCCATTGCTGCAAGGGCACTGACATTGAGCATGAACCAGTGTACTTACGAGTATTCTTGTGGAAGTTCTTATTATTGATAATCACACAGGTTCCAATGCAGCTGTAGTCCATCTTGTATTGGTAAGACTCGGAGCATGCTGCTTTAGTTTTCTCAGCAGGTTTATTAATGCTTGTAGATGCTATAATCTTGCTGGAACACACACACACACACACACACACACACACACACACACACACACACACACACACACACACACACACACACACACACAGTTCACTACTCATGCCCAGAAGGGAAGCAGACACTTTGGCAAACAGGCAGTGGCTCGAGCAGCCCCCCGTGCACGTCCCTGCCACCCCCCATACTATTATATAATGCACTGAATCGTTTATCGTATTATATCATATCGTATTAGTCTGACCATATACTGTATGTGTACTGTACAAATATTTGCGTTACTTAGTGCCTAAAATGGCATATCAACTCATGAGCAGGCTAACCAACATGCTTACACCACCTTTCCAAGTTATAATAATTTCAAATTCTTTCACCAACATTCTCAGGAAAAGACTGATGACAGCCCATGTCTCTCCAGCATTCCAGAATACGCCTCCTGGTGCACATCATACCATCACAGAGGCTGCCTTTCACATTCTTTGTTGTTAGCAATCTGCACTCTCTTTAAAAACATTGCTAGTGTTAATTATCAGACATGAACTGAGAAGGCTTCACAGTCTTTCTGCACAAGTATGGCCTTCTCATTGGAGAAGAGAATGCATTTGTGGATGTTTTGGTCAACTTTGAGGTACCACTGGTTTTTACTGGATACATTCATCATAACAGCAGAGTTTCTGAATCATTTTGTTATCAGTTAACATTCTGTACTGTATGATTGGAAAGACTTGTTCAGTCTTCTGTCTGTATTTGTTCATCACTAAGTTCTTTGATCACAAACCCCGATCCCCTGGCAGAGGATTATTCACAATATCAAAATGTGTAACTAATATTTCATAGCTGTGTTGGTGGCATCAAACTAGCAGTTATTGAGATACTAATTACCTCTGTTTAAATCCAGCTGCATCTATGACATCCTCACCACTCGGCTTGTCACCATCACCAAGCTCAGCCATGTTCTCACAGACCTGAACACAACTGAGAAGGTAAATAAAAAAACAGACACTTCAAAGGCAAAAGAGGGAATATGAAACAGCTGCTAATGCTTTGTGACCCCCAGGGCAGGATCGTGCACAGACATTTTTAAGGCAGTGGCCTGAAACAAAAAAGGGCAGTTACAGAATATCCAAATAATATACATAGAAGTCGATTAATTTTCTGTAAGAATAATAAAAAAAATGCAAAGACCGGTAAAACCCGGAGTGGAGTAAGAAAGAAAACACTCGCCTTCTCTGAGGACACTTCGGACTGAGGGTAAGTACGTGGCTCGAGCACCCCCCCTGTGCACGTCCCTGCCCCCATACGATTAGGACTGGAGGGTCCTAAGTCTGACCACACACTGTATATGCACTGCACTGATTTTAATATTAGTTAGTGCCGAAAATGGCATTGTGGCAGTGATCCCCTGTAACATTACTATTACAGTAAAACAGGTTCCCTAAAAATGAACAATGTGGTTTGTTGGGTATCAGCTGTGGGGAAGCAGGACTTTCTTTAAAGATGAATTAGATCATTCTGCCACCAAAGACAAACCAGCACAACCACAAACCCGGACTATTTCCTGAAAAAGCATCGCGTCCCATTACCGAGGTTGGGTTTTAGAGCAACCAAAGTGGGGCCCACAGCAATAAAACCTGTTACACTGGAAACGCAAGCAAGCACAGCATTCAGTCAGAATACTAAGTATACAGCGTTTTATTACACTGTCAGTGACACAATGGTTACAACGAAGTGAGTGCTTGAATCATTAGTTAGCTTACGATGCTACCCACTAATCAAACGAGACGTTAACCACAAACTGACTTCATTGAAGTTACATTAGGCTATGAACCTGTAGCTTTAGCACCAAACGGATCCGTTTCTAGAAACAACTCACTTAACGTCACGGAGGGCTTTACTAAGCACCCGCTGTTAACACATAAAAGCACGAGTTAACGACAAACAAAAACGTAGCAAAGATTTACAATGAACACACATTCCTACAAACTTACCCTTTGATAAACGACTGGGAAAAAACGCTGCCACTCGTTCCTGATATACTGTACTTACAAGGAAATGTAAGTAAAACCTGAAACCTGTGACCAATCAGAGAAGTGGGCGGGGCCAAGGTCCACCTGCGAGCACACCTTAGCGAGGCGTAAAACTACAGGGTACAATAACCAAATACAGGTTGGTGGTTTTAGGTCAAAGTTTTATTACACACAGGCTAAACAGAAAATCTAACAACATCAAAGAAATAATGCGACAATCTTTTCCACAAACGTCAAAAGCACACGGTCCTATTACTGAGATACATATAGTCTTAAAATCAGGTCACAACAATATGTGCATAATAAAGCTGGCCATGTATCAAATGTGACATCCAACAACATACTTTATCCAGATTCATGTATAACTGCAACCTTAGAATTGTTCACAAGATGTGGATTTCAGTCTTTATCATCTGTATGTTTGTGACCAACACACATTATCATTCCCACGATCCTTCCGTTTTTTCTGTCTCCTGATTGATTCCTTTCTGCTGTTGTTCCAGCAGCATAGCCGGTTTGCTGGAGGCACCATACTGAACAAGAGGAGCAGGGTGAAGTTATGATTAACTCATTTTAATTTTACGGGATTTTCATCCCGTAGCTTTTAGAATCAGCTGACTGCTTTTACCGTTTCATTCTCCTTGTGGTGTTTGTGTCTGTAGCGCAGGTACTGTGTGTTGAGCTCTCTGATATCATGGAGGAAGGTGTAGCCTAGTCGTAGATCAGCTAATCGGAGCTGAAGCTCAGCTTTCTCAGTCTGTAGTAACCGCACCTGCCTCTCTGCCCTTTGGACACAGTGTAAAGGTCAGTGAGTTGGAGGACCACAGCCAGTGTTTGTTCTAACAGATTGATGTGTTGGTTGTTCTTACCTCATCAGCTCGTTCTTGGCATCCAGAAGTCTCTGAGTCTTTCTACAGATCAAGGAACCCACCTGACACACAGAGACAGAGACACACAGAGACAGAGACACACAGAGACAGAGACAGAGACAGAGACAGAGACAGAGACACACACACACACACACACACACACACACACACACACACACACACACACACACACACACACACACACACACACACACACACACACACACACACACACACACACACACACACACACACACACACACACACACACTAGTTGCTCTGTAAAACATCTTCAAGCTGTTACTAGCATAGTTAAGATAAATAGTTGGCATAGTTACCTTGGCATTTTGTCTTTTTAAAAACCTGAACTCTTTGTAGAAAGAGATCTGAGAAGAGAAGAGGCTAAAATGTTTACCTTTATATTCACATTTGTTTTTCCACTTTGTGAACGTCACTGACTATATAATATATGAATTAATCATAGCTCTCAACTGAAGAACCATCACAATACAAATTTCGCTTCGGCAATTAAGCACTGTATCAACAGATGGCAGTATAACACTAACAAAACCAAGCCCAATATTTCAAACCTCGGCCTGGGAGAGTCCAACAGATTGGAGGGAGGGGGATTTTTAATTTCTCATGCAGAAAGTTTCGTTTACACTTTTTTTTTTATGCACAGTCACAGGAACGACATTATAAATCTTAGTATTCATTTGGAGTTGCTGCTTCTTATGTTAATCTTGGCTTGAATGTTAGGACATCACAGTGTTGCTTTCCACCATCTCTGAAGTTAAATGAACCGACATTCGCCTTTCAAACCAGCTTTCACTATATTCTCAAAGGCGAGTCACGACAACTGAACTTCTTCCTTCTAGAAAAAATAAGTCCAGTTGACTTAACTTTCAGACACTGGGATGAGAATCTTCACCAGCAGCTGTCACTATAGTTTAAGTGATGACTGATATTTACAGAAAGTGTTGCAGCTACCAAGAGAAGTTGGACTCAGAGTGTCAAATCACATGAAAACTCCCCTAATATGAGAATATACTGCAAAAGCATGCTAGACACATCAGCTAGATCAGAGAACCGATCTAATGCTCCAGTTAACAACGTTGCTTCCACTGACTGCATGTTGCTCGCTGGAGTCCAGCGAGTTCAGGGGTTTCTTTTTTCAATCCCTCTAAAGCAACTTTAAATGTCTGACCTTTTTCAAGAGTTGTTCTTTCACATTGTTGGAGAAAGAATCAATGGACTGTTTTACTGCTTTAGACACCACAGACTCCCTAAAAATAACCACACACAAATAATGATCAGTTGTAAATGGAAATCAGCAACAAAACAGATTTAAATTATGGATAAATGAATGACAATAAAAAAGTGAGACTGTTGACCACACAACAGAATATACCTGAACAGCAACTGCTGCTGCTGATGTATTTACCTGTACTTGTCGCAGAAGTCAATGAAGGCAGCCAGCACCAGGTCTAAGTCTGTTTCTTCCCGGTGACCTCGCGACTTCCTGTCATCAGGGATGTTGGTCTTTTCTGCATCTGCAGATGTGCCTTTACGGAAAACAGTGGGTTATTGACGTTATTGACGGTACTGTGAAAACTAGAACACGCTTACATGGTTAGCTTGACACATCCTTGTGCTTAGGTAGTTGTCTGTCTCATTTGCAGAGTACCCCCCCCCCCCCCCCGATGTTTTTTTAATATTCTTTTAAACTAGTTTAGACTGAGGAAATACTAAGAAGTGAGACTTGATTTTGAAGTGAGACTTGATTTTGAAGAACAGCTCATCTAGAAGTCACATGATGGTGATCTTGCGTGTCCTCACCAGATGAAGACTTCCTACTTCTGCTCACCTTGGCCTTCACAAGGAAGAGATAAAAAATAAACTGTGATTTGTTATTTAACTAGTAATCATAGTTATTGATGCCTGAGAACTAGAACAAACCCAGCTGGTGTCCTCATGTTCCTTTTCCTCAGAGGACAAGACCTTCCGACATTTCTGTTGTTTAGTGCCAGATTCAGATTCCTCCTTATGAAAAAAAACATGAAAGTTAAAATCATCTATCTCTACAAGGTCTAATAATAATCAAATACTGACCTGACATCATTACTATAGGAAATTAAACAAGCATAAGATTTACCTGAGAGTCACTGGAACGTCCACTGATTAATTTGCTCCTTTTCCTCACTGTTTTCATCTGCTTATTTTTCACAGGCCTTGTTGGGCCATAGATAAATAACATGACAGGAAGACAAGAAAATATACACATTAGTTACATACTTTTGTTTAGAGCTGTTTTTAAAGGGGTTGATTGTGACTTCTGCACTTGAAACCATTAAAATAAACTAGATACATTTCTTTTTCCACTACTTCAACTCACACCGTAATTAAAGTGTTCAATGTATCCTTTAAGACCATTTTCTTTCTATTACTTATTACAGTTTTTCAACAGTGTGACATCACCTCACTGCAGACTTCTGTCCACCTCTAAGCCTTGCAGGTTTCTTCCCCACCAACTTCCTGTTAACTGTGGAGACATCACCCTCCTCTATAGTCTGACTCCTCTTCTCCTCTGTCTCAATCTCTCCACATGTTTTTGGCCGGTCCCTCCTCACAGCAGCTCCATGCATTGGAGTGGTGGTCCTAGCTGTCTGAGAACGTTCATTTCTACCAGGATTTCTATTTTCCACCTGTCCCTCCTCAACGACATGTAAATCTTCCTCCAACGCAGTGCTGTGTAATGGTTTATCTGGGCAACACAGGAATGGTAAACATAGATCTGAATGAATTGAAACTTCTCAAGTTTGTGTGTAACCTTATAAAATGTTATCAAATAGACCTAGAGTTTAATGATGTACCATCATTTTTCTGCAGTCCCTCCAGAAAACTGACTTTGTTTATTGATGACAGGTTGGAAAACTCCTCATGACTCTGGATTTGAACACAACAGTAAATCCATTGCGCATTACAATATTAGCACTCATTTCTGCTCTTTACCATAGTGACACGTCACTAGCCATATTCAGAGCACTTTATTTGAGAAGGACCAGCATGAGTGAATGAACTTACTTCATGTGGCGTCTCCGCTTTGCCTCCTCGGCCTTTCGTGGATCTGTATGAACAAATGGACACCCGTCAGTGTGCTTTCGTGAGCCATCCTCTAGCCAGCAGCTGTGTGACAGCGATCAAAGCCAGGCGCCAACGCACGCGCTGACGTGACCGCAGCCCCTCATTCTCCAACAAAAAGTGACTGAACTATTTGACCACTTGTTCACGTCCAGCCCCTTTAGTGCAGACGTTACGCTAACGTGGATCTGTGCTAACACACCAACTGCAGTACAACCGTATTAAACCACACACACACACACACACACACACACACACACACACACACACACACACACACACACACACACACACACACACACACACACACACATATATAAGCGAAATACTTACTCCATTTCATAAACGCCTCGGTTCTCCTGAAATAGTTTCCCGCAAATATTTAGTTCCGGGCGGGTTGTTCCACTCCAGACGCACGGGGGAGGACGACGCCGGCGACACAACAGAGGAACACGAGCTTTCTAAAACGTGACGCTAAATTCTATACCGCGGTTAGTTTGACGTTGGACATTCAACAGACATTCGACCGAAAGTACCTCCAGACAAGCGGTCCGTGTTTGAACAAGCGATCCGCATTTCGTGTTCGCTACGCGGACACAGAACGAGACCGCTCGGTTCACGAAGACGTTGACTTAGGGACCGTCGATAAATTATTTGGATTTTCTAAAAATTAATAATTCAATAGCGTCCAAACCATATGACCTGCTCCAAACTATGTGTCTACATGTGCTTCATAGGGCACAACCATTTATATGAGGAAATAGTCATGTTCCATATTTTTCTATAATATTTCTGTGTACATTTTACTGTAATATTTCAATACCGTCCACACCATATGACCTACTGGTTCAAAACCTGCTCCAAACTGTGTGTCTACATTTCCTTCACAGGGCACAACCTTTTTTCTGAGAAGATTGTCATGTTTCATATTTTTCTATAATATTTTAGTATAAATGTTACTGTAATTTTTCAATACCATCCACACCATATGACCTATTGGTTCAAAATCTTCTCTGAAATGTTTATCTACATCCCCTTCACAGGGCACAAACATTTTTATAAGGAAATAGTCATGTTGCATATTTTCTATAATATTTTTGTGTAAATATTACTGTAATTTTTCAATACCGTCCACACCATATGACCTACTGGTTCAAAACCTTCTCTGAAATGTTTATCTACATCCTCTTCACAGGGCACAATCCTTTGTATGAGGATAAAATCATCTTTCATATTTATTTATAATATTTTAGTATAAATATTACTGTAAATTTTCAATACCATCCACACCATATGACCTACTGGTTCAAAACCTGCTCCAAACTGTGTGTCTACATCTCCTTCACAGGGCACAACCATTTTATATGAGGAAATAGTCATGTTCCATATTTTTCTATAATATTTTTGTGTAAATATTACTGTAATATTTCAATACCATCCACACCATATGACCTACTGGTTCAAAAGAGCATCCCACTTGGAAGGGACGGAACCACTTCCCAGTAGCCCCGGTCCCTCCATCAGCAGGACGCCCCTTGCAGACCTAAGTGGATGAATGCGGAGAAATGTAGTTGGGAAGCAGAGCACCAGGGTCCGCAGAGCCAGGTTCCCCACTGGAGCCATCCTCACCCTCCTTTCACACTTACCCATTCTCTCGCTCAAGTATGCCCATGCTCGCCCCGTGTAGTGTGACACTCAAACCCACACACATACTCTGCGGTTGTGCATTGAGGGCCAGCCTCCGCCCAGGGCCCAATGAAGGTTCTAGCCTGAGTAGTCCGCCAACGCCCCCTGCAACAGGCCCGAGCAGTTACCAGAGGGCGTCGGACCGCTAGGGCAGGCAGCGCCCCACCCGAGCAGGGGCAGCGCCCCAGGGGAGAGACACCCCTCCGGGCACAGGCAGGCACCCCCAGAGGGAGTCCCCCGGACGCAGGTCACCCAGGTCTCCACCCCCAGGTCCGCCCCCGCACACCGGCAGGGAGGCCTGCCTCCGGCTCCCCGGAGACAGGCACACGCCAACCCTCAAAATGGCCCTACTCCGGCACAGGGCCGCCGGTCTCAGCAGCCACCACACCCCCGCCGCAGGGGACCCATGCGGCCAGCCCAGAGTCCACCAACCCGTTGTCCTGGTTCCTTAGGCAGGCAGGCACCCCCAACCACTAGTCACCCCACCACCACTGTGCCAGACATGACGCAGTACCCGAGCCCCACGCATCCTTACCTGGAAATGGAATCAATCAGCGTATAGTTTTGGTCATTGATTTGATGAAGCAGACAATGTGTCTAAGGTGGTATAATCTAACAAGCTGTTCAGGTACTGAGTAATGCTTAATTTTTTTTTAGTTTTCCAGTTCATGAGGATAATTTTCTTTGCGACACAGAGGGCAGAAAGAAGTGTGTGTGATGAGTTTGTCTCTAGATCAAGCCCACTTAGATCTCCTAGAAGACAAAGTGCAGGGGCTGCTGGGATTGGACAGCTTAACTGGGTTGACAGGTGTTCACATACTCTTTGCCAAAATTGCTGCACAGGTGAGCATGACCAGAATGCATGTAGTCTATCTGCTGTGTTATCTATTCTAGGCCGCCGCAGCGTCTGGATTTTTGAAGAGTTTTTAAACTAATTTGTGGTGGCTTGGTTTTCCACAAAAACTGAGATGTAGGATTCTAATGTCTTAAACCACGCCTGGGCTGGCTGAGTTGGAATCATTGAGAATATGTAATTAATTTTTGGCAGGATCATCATTTTTATGGTGGCAATTCTTCCCATAAGTGAAATGGGTAGGGACTGCCATCTTTTGAGGTTGGCTTCTATTTGTTTTAATAATGGATTGTAGTTTAGATCAATAAGCTCTGATAGCCTAGACGACAATTCAATGCCCAAGTATTTAATGTTCCCTGAATGGAGTGTGGTAGAGGAGATGTTAGTCACCTTAAGGTTAAGTGGTAGCACTATAGATTTGGTCCAGTTAATAGAGTACTCTGAAAGTCCTGAATATTCATCTATGAGGCTGATAGTTGTAGGAAGAGACGTCTGTGGCTCCAGGAGAAACAGTAACACATCGTCAGCATATAAACCTATTTTATGATTTACTGATTTGGTCGATATTCCAGTAATTCCTTCATGCTGTCTTATTGCTGCGGCTAGAGGTTCAATAAATATTGCAAATAGTGATGGGGAAAGTGGGCAGCCCTGTCTTGTCCCTCTATGCAGATTAAACCTTGGTGAGATCTGGTTGTTTGTTCTGACTGCAGCGTTTGCTGAGTTGTATAATATTTGGATCCAGTCTATGAATGTTTCCCCAATGCCAAATTTATGCAGAGTGGCTAAAAGAAACTTCCAGTTTACTCTATCGAAAGCTTTTTCTGCATCTAAGGAGACGATGGCTGACTCTAGTTTATGGATGGTGACATAATCAATTAAATTAATTAGTCTGGGGCGGCACGGTGGTGCAGTGAGCAAGTGCTGCTTCACAGCAAGAAGGTTTTGGGTTCGATTCCCAGAGGCGGCCCTGGTCCCTGTCTGTGTGGAGTTTGCACGTTCTCCCCGTGTTTGCGTGGGTTCTTTCCGGGTTCTCCGGCTTCCTCCCACAGTCCATAGACGTGCATTAGGTTGATTGGCTTCTCTCCATTGCCCGTAGGTGTGAGTGTGTGAGTGAATGGTTGTCTGTCTATGTGTTGCCCTGCGATGGACTGGCGACCCGTCCAGGGTGTACCTCTCGCCCGTAGCCAGCTGGGATAGGCTCCAGCACCCCCGTGACCCTGCACTAGGGAGTAAGCGGTTAAGAAAATGGATGGATGGATGGATGGATAATTAGTCTGTTCATATTGTTTGTTGACTGTCTACCTTTAATGAAGCCTGTTTGATCAGAGTGAATTATATATGGAGGGATTTTTTCTAATCTTCTAGCAAGTGCTTTACACACTATTTTTAGATCTACATTTATTAGTGAAATTGGTCTATAACTCGATGGGAGTGTAGGGTCTTTTCCTGGTTTTTGGAGCAGGCTTATGAAGGCAGAATTCATATTTGTGGGTAATGAATGTTGTTGTTTAATTTCAGCGACCATTTTGTAAAAGCTGGGTGCCAGCATGGACCAGAACTCTTTATAAAATTCAGTTGGGAATCCATCTGGTCCTGGAGCTTTTTTATTGGGCATCTCCTGCAGAGCTTCCTGAGGTCCTGAGTACCTCAAGTCTCTGGATGTTGTGGGGCTGTCTTGGGTGACACGCCTCTGCAACATCGCGTGGAGGAGGGGGACAGTTCCTCTGGACTGGACAACCGGGGTGGTTGTCCCTCTTTACAAAAAGGGGGACAGGAGAGTGTGTTCCAACTATAGGGGGATCACACTTCTCAGCCTCCCTGGGAAAGTCTATGCCAGGGTACTGGAGAGGAGAATTCGGCCGATAGTCGAACCACGGATACAGGAGGAACAATGTGGTTTTTGGCCTGGTCGTGGAACGCTGGACCAGCTTTATACCCTCAGCAAGGTGCTTGAGGGTTTGTGGGAGTTTGCCCAACCAGTCTACATGTGCTTTGTGGATCTGGAGAAGGCATTCGACGGCGTCCCTCGTGACATCCTGTGGGGGGTGCTCCGGGAGTATGGAGTCCAGGGCCCTTTGCTAAGGGCTGTTCGGTCTCTGTACAACCGGAGCAGGAGCTTGGTTCGCATTGCCAGCAATAAGTCAGACCTGTTCCCGGTGCATGTTGGACTTTGGCAGGGCTGCCATTTGTCACCGGTTCTGTTCATTATTTTTATGGACAGAATTTCTAGGCGCAGCCAGGGGCCGGAGGGGGTCTGGTTTGGGGACCACAGGATAGCATCTCTGCTTTTTGCAGATGATGTTGTCCTGTTGGCTTCATCAGGCCAGGACCTCCAGCGTGCGCTGGTGCGGTTTGCAGCTGAGTGTGAAGCGGCTGGGATCAGAATCAGTTCCTCCAAATCTGAGGCCATGGTTCTCGACCGGAAAAAGGTGGTTTGCTCTCTCCAGGTTGGAGAAGAGTTCCTGCCTCAAGTGGAGGAGTTTAAGTATCTTGGGGTCTTGTTCACGAGTGAGGGAAGGAAGGAGCGTGAGTTTGACAGACGGATCGGTGCGGCGGCTGCAGTAATGCGGTCGGTGTATCGGTCCGTCGTGGTGAAGAGGGATCTGAGCCGAAAGGCAAAGCTCTCAATTTACTGGTCAATCTACGTTCCTACCCTCACCTATGGTCATGAGCTTTGGGTCATGACCGAAAGGGCAAGGTCACGGATACAAGCGGCTGAAATGAGCTTCCTCCGCAGGGTGGCTGGGCGCTCCCTTAGAGATAAGGTGAGGAGCTCTGTCACCCGGGAGGAGCTCGGAGTAGAGTCGCTGCTCCTCCACATCGAGAGGAGCCAGCTGAGGTGGCTCGGGCATCTAGTTCGGATGCCTCCTGGACGCCTCCCTGGGGAGGTGTTCCGGGCATGTCACACCGGTAGGAGGCCCCGAGGAAGACCTAGGACTCGCTGGAGAGACTACGTCTCTCGGCTGGCCTGGGAACGTCTTGGGGTCCCACCGGAAGAGCTGGAGGAAGTGTCCGGGGAGAGGGAAGTCTGGAACTCTCTGCTTAGACTGCTGCCCCCGCGACCCGGCCCCAGATAAGCGGATGAAAATGGATGGATGGATGGATATTTGTGTAAATATTACTGTAATTTTTCAATACTATTCACACCATATGACCTACTGGTTTAAAACCTTCTCTAAAATGTTCGTCTACATCCCCTTCACAGGGCACAACCATTTATATGAGGAAATAGTCATGTTCCATATTTTCCTATAATATTTTTGTGTAAATATTACTGTAATATTTCAATACCATCCACACCATATGACCTACTGGTTCAAAACCTGCTCCAAACTGTGTGTCTACATCTCCTTCACAGGGCACAACCATTTTCATGAGAATCAAATCATCTTTCATATTTTTCTATAATATTTTAGTATAAATATTACTGTAATATTTCAATACCATCCACACCATATGACCTACTGGTTCAAAACCTGCTCCAAACTGTGTGTCTCCATGTTCTTCACAGGGCACAACGATTTTTATGTGAAAATAGTCATGTTCCATATTTCTTTATAATATATTTGTGTACAACAGTGATACCTGGAGAGGCGTGATTGGGAGGAACGGCCTCCCTGATCTGAACCCGAATGGTGTTATGTTATTGGACTTCTGTGGCCATAACAAACACCATGTTCGAACATAAGGGTGTCCATCGGTGCACATGGCACCAGGACACCCTAGGCCGGAGGTCGATGATAGGCTTTGTAGTCGTTTCACCTGACCTTCGGCCATATGTTTTGGACACTCGGGTGAAGAGAGGGGCTGAGCTGTCAACTGATCCGCTGGCAGAGAAGGAGGCTGGAACGACTTGGCAGGCCCAAACGTATTGTGAGGGTCTGTTGGGAACGCCTGGCTGAACCCTCTGTCAGACGGACCTTTTTTTTTTTTTGTTCTGTCCAGCAGTTTAGCAAGCAGCATATATCACACTGAATGCCATATTGTGATGGACAGCTTTGCTTTAACAAGAAGAGTATAATATAGAATATATATACTCTTCCTGATTTATGGTTTATTTAATGGTTTATTTAGCTAATCCAAAATGTGTGTGATGTTGCTGTGTTGGTGGACAGGTTAGGTTTCTGCTTTAGGGTGTGTATGCGGGAGGGTGGGGGGTGGGTGGGGGGTAAGGGGTGCAACCAGCTGCTGAAACCAAGCAAATCTTTTAAGTAAACAATCGGAGCAAAAAGAAAAAAAAAAAAAAAAAGAAGAAGCAGGGATGTACCTTAGGCTAACACATTCATAACTAAACAATTTTTGTACTGTGGTTTACCTTGGAGATTAATACTAATACCAATAATAGTGCTAAGGTATGTGCACATACTAATACAAACATATACATACAATATACATACATATGTGCATTATTATACATATCCCATACTACTTAATAAAAGTCATGACATACAACACCACAAATTCCATATTCACACATTATTCATATCGGTAGTGATAAGTATCAATAATACTTACAGTTGGATTTGGAAAGTGTCCCACTACAAGGTTAGTAAGGCTGCAGCTTATTATTATTCACCCAAAGGGTGAGGCAGACGTTGGTGCGTGAACAATGCCACTTGTGGAAGCCAGGGTGATGTGAGGGGCTCGGCCACTACGCCCATCCAGCAAGCAGAGGAAGGAATCCCAGCAGCCAGGGAGCCCACACACCTTCAGTTCCAGGTGGGCAGGTGTTGCGACCCAAGCCACCCACACAGAGCCCCCCAGGCAGAGCTGCAGCAGGCACAGAGACAGCACCCGAGGCCAGAGTGGGCCACTGGGGGTCAACGCTGTCCGCCCCATGAGAACCAGGGGCAAACACTCCCCCCGGCGGGAGGGTCGGCCTGAAAGAGTAGAGCCCGAGGACCCACGGTCCGTAGGGAGCCCGCCAAAAGATGCCCCCGCGCCCAAAGTGGGGCCCGCCCCCAGTCCACCACTCCCACACGAGCGGAGCGGGGCCGACCCCATCGGCCCGACCTCATCCCCTGGCGCCACAGCGGCCTGCAGCACAAGGCCAGCAATTGGTGGGGTCAGCAGAAAAGAGACCACCCAGGCAGACGATCATTGTACCCTGGGCGAAAAACCGGACCCCCCACACTTCAACCGCACCACATGCATACCAATTCACACAAACACAGACACATACACCCACCCACATATGCAACTCACATCATCACATCAACACACACACACACACCATAGACTTTTCATTCATTCATTTTCATGAGGATCAAATCATCTTTCATATTTTTCTATAATATTTTAGTATAAATATTACTGTAAATTTTCAATACCATCCACACCATATGACCTACTGGTTCAAAACCTGCTCCAAACTGTGTGTCTACATCCCCTTCACAGGGCACAACCTTTTTTATGAGGATCAAATCATCTTTCATATTTTTCTATAATATTTTAGTATAAATATTACTGTAAATTTTCAATACCATCCACACCATATGACCTACTGGTTCAAAACCTGCTCTAAACTGTGTGTCTACATGTTCTTCACAGGGCACAACCATTTTTTGAGAAAATAGTCATGTTCCATATTTTTCTATAATATTTTTGTGTAAAGATTACTGTAATTTTTCAATACCATTCACGCCATATGAGCTACTGGTTCAAAACCATGTCTAAAATGTTAATCTACATCCCCTTCACAGGGCACGACAACTTTTATTAGGATCAAATCATCTTGCATATTTTTCTATATTTGTATAAGTAATACTGTAATATTTCAATACTGCCCAAACCATGTGACCTACTGGTCCAAGACCTGCTCCAAAATATGTGTCTACATCTCACCATCTCGACTCTGTTGCTTATACATGCAACGTGAGCTGTGCCTCTGATAAGCTTGTTCCTGATTCTGCCCAATCTTGTCACTCCTAAGCTCAGCATTTTCATCTCCGCTATCTCCATCTCCACCTCTTGTCTGTTTCTCACTGCTATTGTCTTCAAACCACAGAGCAGAGCTGGTCTCACCACTGTCTTGAAAACCCTTCTTTTGAGTTTTGCTCAAACCTCTTTTCAACACTCCCCATCGCACTGAACTGTTGACCCCAAGTGCATGAACCCCAACACCTCCCTTACCTCATGGCATCAGTGGTGCTCTTACGGGGCATGAAACCATACTCGACACCAGAAAACTTCTCTTCCATTCTTCAAGCATCTTCTCCCAAACAAACTGGTTGGAAACTCCACCGGTGTCTCTTCTGGACACTTTCACACCTCTACAGGTACGTCGTCAGGACCAAAATCCTTTTCACTCTTCATCCTTCTCATAGCTTTGCTCACCTCATCTGTTTCTTTTATTTCCTGCTCCACAACATCCACATCTTCCTCCCTTCTTTCCCTTTCATTCCCCTCATTCATCGGCTCCTTAGAATACTCCTTTTATCTTCTCTGCACACTCTCCTGGGTTGTTAGCACCTTTCCATCACTGTCTTTAATTACCCTGATCTGTTGCACGTCCTTCCCAACTCTATCTCTCTGGCTAGTCTGTACAAGTCCTTCTCTTTTCTTTGTCTCTAACCTGTCATACAGCTCATAGTAAGCTTTCTGTTTGGCCTTTGCCACCTCTTAACTCTGCTCTGAGCTTCATTTGTAGTCCTGTCTACTTTCCTCAGTTCTTTCTACATCCCACTTCCTTTTATCCAACCTCTTCCTCTGGATGCATTCCTCTACTTCCTCATTCCACCACCAAGTGACTTTATCTTCTTTCCTCCATCCAGATGACATACCAAGCACTTTCCTACCTGTTTCCCTGATAACCTCTGCTGTAGTTTCCCACTCACCTGGAAGGTCTTCCTGACCGCCCAGAGCCTGTCTCAACTTCTGCCTTAATTCACAGGTTTCTTCAGTCTTTAGCTTCCACCACTTGGTCTTATTTTCTGTCATCTTACTCACCACCACGGCGGTGCTGTCTGGCTACACTCTCTCCTACCAACACTTTGCAGTCACTAACCTCTCTCAAATGACCTTGTCTACATAGGATGTAGTCCACCTGCGTGCTCTTACCTCCACTCTTGTGTGTCACTCTGTGTTCCTCTCTATTCCGGAAGTAAGTGTTGACTACAGCCATTTCCATCCTCTTAGCAAAGTCCGCCACCATCTGTCCTTCTAGGGACTCTTTCTTTTACACCAAACCTGCCCATCTCCTCCTCATCACCCCTGTTCCTCTCACCAACATGCCTATTGAAGTCTGCTCCAACCACTACCCTCTCTCCTCTGGGTACACTCTCTATGACCTCATCTAACTCTCTCCAGACTCTCTCCTTCTCTTCCAACTCACAGCCACTTGTGGAGCATACCCACTGACTACATTTACCATCATCCCTTCAATTTCTAGCTTTAGGCTCATCACCCTGTCACCCTGTCTTTTCACCTCTAGAACATTGTTCACAACCCACCCTTCAAGATCACTCCTACCCTGTTTCTCGTTTCTCTTCCTATACACACCATGGTAGAACACACCACTTTCCCTGTCATTGCACCAACGTTAAGAGTCTCTATTCTCAGATCTATGCTCCTGCCTTTCCTGTTCTCTCTCTGTCCCCAAACCCTTCTGTCTGCACTCCTTCTTTGACCAACAGTAGTCCAATTTCCAACAACACGCTGTAGGTTAACAGCATCGGTTGTCGTTATTAACCCAGACCTCGACCGATCCAGTATGAAATTCCTATGGACGATTTACATAGTTGTTATTGGCAAGTTTTATGCCAGATGCCCTTCTTAATGCAGCACTCTCTATTGATCCAGGCTTGGGACTGGATCAAAGGTCACTGGCTTGCAACCTCTGTGGGTAGATTACATAGTCATGTTGCTTATTTTTCAATAATAAGTTAATGAAACAACAAATATGGTTTTGCCCCAAGAAGGACACGTAGACACACAGTTTGGAGCAGGTTTTGAACCAGTAGGTCATATGGTGTGGATAGTATTGAAAAATTACAGTAATATTTACACAAAAATATTATAGAAAAATATTCAACATGTCTATTTCCTCAAAAAAAAAATGGTTGTGCCCTGTGAAGGGGATGTAGATGAACATTTCAGAGAAGGTTTTGAACCAATAGGTCATATGCTGTGGATGGTATTGAAATATTACATTAATATCTATACTAAAATATTATAGAAAAATATGGAACATGACTATTTTCTCATAAGAATGGTTGTGCCCTGTGAAGAACATGTAGACGCACAGTTTGGAGCAGGTTTTGAACCAGTAGGTCATATGGTGTGGATGGTATTGAAAAATTACAGTAACATTTATACTAAAATATTATAGAAAAATATGAAACATGACAATTTTCTCAGAAAAAAGGTTGTGCCCTGTGAAGGAGATTTAGACACACAGTTTGGAGCAGGTTTTGAACCAGTAGGTCATATGCTGCGGATGGTATTGAAATATTACAGTAATATTTATACTAAAATATTGTAAAGAAATATGAAAGATGATTTTATCCTCATACAAAGGGTTGTGCCCTGTGAAGAGGATGTAGATGAACATTTCAGAGCAGGTTTTGAACCAATAGGTCGTATGCTGTGGATGGTATTGAAAAATTACAGTAATGTTTATACAAAAATATTATAGAAAAATATGCAACATGACAATTTTCTCAGAAAAAAGGTTGTGCCCTGTGAAGGTGATTTAGACACACAGTTTGGAGCAGGTTTTGAACCAGTAGGTCATATGCTGCGGATGGTATTGAAATATTACAGTAATATTTATACTAAAATATTATAAAGAAATATGAAAGATGATTTTATCCTCATACAAAGGGTTGTGCCCTGTGAAGAGGATGTAGATGAACATTTCAGAGCAGGTTTTGAACCAATAGGTCGTATGCTGTGGATGGTATTGAAAAATTACAGTAATGTTTATACAAAAATATTATAGAAAAATATGCAACATGACTATTTCCTCATATAAACGGTTGTGTCCTGTGAAGGAGATGTAGACACACAGTTTGGAGCAGGTTTTGAACCAGGATGTCATATGGTGTGGATGGTATTGAAATATTACAGTAATATTTACACAAAAATATTATAGAAAAATGTGGAACATGACTATTTCCTCATATAAATGATGGTGCCCTGTGAAGGACATGTAGACACATAGTTTGGAGCAGGTTTTGAACCAGAAGGTCATATGGTTTGGACGCCCTTGAATTATTAATTTCTTGAAAATCCAAATAATTTATCGACGGTCCCTAAGTCAACGTCTTCGTGTACCGAGCGGTCTCGTTCTGTGTCCGCGTAGGGAACACGAAATGCGGATCGCTTGTTCAAACACGGACCGCTTGTCTGGAGGTACTTTCGGTCGAATGTCTGTTGAATGTCCAACGTCAAACTAACTTCACCGCGGTGAATAACCATTGTGTTACTTTAACGACTTAAAACACGCACGCCTGCCTCTTTATGGCAAACAGATTCGCTTGAAGTTTCCCCATTCTCCATAGCATAAACTTTGTCATGGGCTTGTAAACATTCCATTCAAGCTTCAATTACAGATTCAAATAAATATACATTGTTATTATATTTGCATAGAGCTTATGAATTCTGCATCATATAATGTCATAATATTGTCATATAATATGTCATATAATTGATTTTCAAACACAACGAAGTGAAGGACAACATAAATCCATTTCTTTAAAGATTTTTAATGAAAATATTTACTGAAAAGTGAAATGACACACAAGACCACAGTTAAAAGAACTTATGTGAAATAAAATTAATGTCTCAACGACATAACATTTAATTTGTAAACAATGTGTTAAAATGTATGAAGTTACTCTAATATAATTTAATAAAACAGATTTCTTTATAATGCTTACTTTCCATATCAGTGTTTGCATATTCTCAGTCTACCTGTCAATGGCTTCATTTTGTATGGGTTATTGAATACGGTTCACGGTCGTGGTAGGAGTGCTTCTGGATGGATCTTGGAGTCAATGTTATTCATAAAACTAGGCTCCCATCACAAATAATCCTGCTATCATATGTGAATATCATCTTCAAATGGACAAATTGAGTTTGTCCAGTTTGTCCATAGAGTTAAATCATGTCATGTGACAAATCTGGCACTGAAATGTTTATATTTCAGTGCCAGAGGCGTGAGGGCCTTCACGTTATAAATTGTATATGACGCTTAGAGAACTTATCTCGGCATTCTTCAGCTTTTTAAACAAACGAGTGAGTGGGCATAGGAGGTAGTGTGCAAAAATTCCTGAGCTTTATGACGCTACAAAGGACAATCAGTTCGTTTCAATGGTGTTATGGTGATAGTATTGCAAGACACTATCAAACTGCGGTCCTCCAGGGAGTTTGACACCCCTGGATTAGAACAACACGCTTTTACACATTTTGTACAGTACATAGTTTGGGCAAGACGTTGATCAATGGACATAGGTATAATGAATAATCGGTTACTGATCAAGATGCGTTTCTAGTGTTACAGGACACGGGTGTTTGGCTTCTTTTGCCTTCTGTCACATCCTGCGCTCAGATGCCAGAATACAGCTCATCTATCTGTGGCCTGAAGCGTTGTTGTATTTCGTTCCTCTTTGCCTTCATTGTTGGAGTAAGCAGGCCATTTTCAATTGAGAACAGTTCTGTGTTGATGTAGATTGCCTTCACCTGAAAGACACAAGTATTATGTTTGTGTTCAAGAGCGTAATCATTTTTTCTTAGTGAAAAATGAGCAGTTTGAGTAGAGCTACTAAGTGATAAACTGGCCAAGAATGGTAAGCAACAGTTGTACCTGCTCAAAGGACTTGAGGCCCCCTTCCTTGCCCAGGCGTAGCATGTCTGCCATGATGGCTGCCTTGACATCCTGTTAAAAAATACAACACTTTAAAAGTCATGGACTATATTTTAGATCAAATCCAGTCAGGTTAATGTAGCCTAGGCTTCTATTTTCTATTTAATATAAACGTTTGCTTTTATAAAAAAAATGACACTATTGAACAAAAAATGTCCCAAAACACTGTCAAATTTGTAACTAAAAAAAGTAATTTCTCGAGAAATTACGTGGGAGAGCTGTTCTGTTGTTGTTCTGTTTGTGTTCAGCTCAAAACGCTGATAAGCTACTCACATAGAAACGTTCACTACGACAAAACGATGCAAAGGTTAAAAAGATGAACAAAATTGCAAAGTTGACCAATGCTGAAAAGTTGACCCACATTAAAAAGTTGACCCACATGAAAGGTTGAGTATGATTACAATGTTCATCAAGATTGAAAAGTTGATCCATGTTAAAATGTTGACATTAAAAAGTGGACCAACATTGAAAAGTTGACCTACATTGAAAAGGGACCCAAATTGAAAAGTAAAAAGTTGACCAAGGAACATTGTTAAAGATCACAAAAAATCTAAATAAGCTGATAAATAGACTAATTTGATAAAGGAAACAGGTAAGAAATCAAAGGAAAAGTACATAGAAAACACACTCTGTGTATCAGGAGCTTGACCTGTCAATCAAACTGTTTCAGTTGATGTTGTCATGGAGACAAAAGGCAGACTCACTCTGCTCTGTAAAAGCAGAGTTTCACAGTATAAATAGAATTGTTCCAGCTAAATTATAATAGTTATCAAAAAAATAATTTTATTTTACGAGTCCCAAGGCTTCAATGAACACATGGTGTGAATTTTATGTTTTAAAAACTAAAGACTGTAGCCACAGTCGCGATTTATGTCTCTTCATGTGTTTCTCCAAAACGTCTGCCGAAAATTATCATTAGAGTTAATGGGAGAAATTCTGGATCTCTCTGCGCTTTGAGGCTGATAGCGACTAAAGTGTAGATCTGATGGCTTAGGCAGAAAGAAGACAAGTATGACTATGATTTAGTAAAAAATTACACTGATAGAGTAAAAATTGTGGCAGTAGTGATGAGTTAAAGACAGAAGATCTGTCTTAAAAAAACGAGCCATCACACTCTAGCGGTGACATCACGCACTCTAGCTCACGCAATACTGGAAAAGCTGAAAATGTATAATAAAAAAACAATGAAAAAAGTTGAATAACATTAAAAGTTGAAAAGTAATAGCCACCATCTCCTAAAGACGACACACGTTTACAAAGTTGAACAACGTTTCAACGATGAAGTGTTGAGACGATAAACCGACTGAAAAAAAAGAGTGAAATAATAATAAGAAGTAGCGGAATAATAAAGACTGAAGATATCAATGTGTTGCCAGCTCTCCCACTAATAAAGTGTCACCTTCATTTCTATGTACCACAATCAACACAATTACTTATAAAAAATAATACACATTTCCTAATGCATAGTGGGTGCATCAGTTCAACTAAGTTTTCTAAGTATTAAGGTCTTACCGCTCTGGCACATAGGTCCTGGTAGCTGCCCTGTAGTCCTAGAGTCCTCTTGGTCCAGCCAGACAGGAAGTCAGGGTCAGGGACTACTATTGCGACCAGATATGCCTGGAGGTTGACACATGCATGCAAGGTTTATATATTCATTCATTGATTCATTTTAGTATATATTATATATATATATATATATATATATATATATATATATATATATATATATAGAGCAACTAGTGTGTGTGTGTGTGTGTGTGTGCGCGTGTGTGTGTGTGTGTGTGTGTGTGTATATAGACTATATATATATATATATATATATATATAGATATATATATATATATATATATATATATATATATATATTTAGGCTATATATATATATATACACTCTATTCTCACCCTCCGCGGGTGGTCTCATCCACTTTCCAAGCTCGGGTCCTCTACCAGAGGCCAGGGAGCTTGAGGGTTCTGCGCAGTATCCTTGCTGTTCCTAAGACTGCACTTTTCTGGACTGAGATTTCGGATGTTATTCCAGGGATCTGTTGTAGCCACTCCTCCAATTTGGGGGTCACTGCCCCTAGTGCTCCAATCACCACAGGCACCACTGTGGCCTTCACCTTCCAAGCCTTCTCCAGTTCTTCTCTGAGCCCTTGGTATTTCTCTAGTTTCTCATGTTCCTTTTTCCTGATGTTGCCATCGCTTGGTATTGCCACATCCACCACTACGGCTTTCCTCTGCTCTTTATCCACCACCACAATGTCTGGTTGGTTCGCCATTACCATTCTGTCTGTCTGTATCTGGAAGTCCCACAGGATCTTGGCTCGCTCGTTCTCTACCACCTTGGGAGGTGTTTCCCACTTTGACCTTGGGGTTTCCAGTCCATACTCCGCGCAGATGTTCCTGTATACTATGCCAGCCACTTGGTTATGGCGTTCCATGTATGCTTTGCCTGCCAGCATCTTACACCCTGCAGTTATGTGCTGGACCGTCTCTGGGGCCTCTTTGCACAGTCTACACCTTGGGTCTTGTCTGGTGTGGTAGATCTGGGCCTCTGTGGCTCTGGTGCTCAGGGCCTGCTCCTGTGCAGCCAGGATGAGTGCCTCTGTGCTGTCCTTCAGCCCAGCCCTTTCAAGCCATTGGTAGGATTTGTTGAGATCAGCCACTTCAGTTATGTTCCGGTGGTACATCCCGTGCAAGGGCTTGTCCTCCCATGATGGTCCCTCTTCCAGCATCTCATCCTCTGTTCTCCACTGCCTGAGACATTCACTCAGCACGTCATCTGTTGGGGCCTTATCCTTGATGTACTTATGGATCTTGGATGTTTCATCCTGGATAGTGGCTCTCACGCTCACTAGTCCTCGGCCTCCTTCCTTGCGGCTAGCGTACAGTCTCAGGGTGCTGGATTTGGGGTGGAACCCTCCATGCATAGTGAGGAGCTTTCGTGTCTTAACATCTGTGGTCTGTATCTCTTCCTTTGGCCACCTTATTATTCCCGCAGGGTATCTGATCACTGGCAGAGCGTAGCTGTTTATTGCCCGGGATTTGTTCTTGCCATTGAGCTGGCTTCTTAGGACTTGCCTTACTCGTTGGAGATATTTGGCTGTTGCCGCATTCCTTGTTGTCTGTTCAAGGTTGCCGTTTGCCTGTGGTATTCCAAGGTACTTGTAATTGTCCTCAATGTATGCTATTCTTCCTTCTGGGAGTGAGACCCCTTCTGTGTGGATTACCTTGCCTCTCTTTGTCACCATCCTCCCACATTTCTCGAGTCCGAATGACATCCCGATGTCCGAGCTGTAGATCCTGGTGGTGTGGATCAGCGAGTCGATGTCTCGCTCACTCTTGGCGTACAGCTTGATGTCATCCATGTAGAGGAGGTGACTTATGGTGGCCCCGTTCCGGAGTCGGTATCCATAGCCAGTCTTGCATAGGTCTGAACCCCCTTCTGAGGGGGTTCAGACCCCTGCAGGGTGTAAGATGCTGCAGGGTGTAAGATGCTGGCAGGCAAAGCATACATGGAACGCCATAACCAAGTGGCTGGCATAGTATACAGGAACATCTGCGCAGAGTATGGACTGGAAACCCCAAGGTCAAAGTGGGAAACACCTCCCAAGGTGGTAGAGAACGAGCGAGCCAAGATCCTGTGGGACTTCCAGATCCAGACTGACAGAATCGTAATGGCGAACCAACCAGACATTGTGGTGGTGGACAAAGAACAGAGGAAAGCCGTAGTGGTGGATGTGGCAATACCAAGCGATGGCAACATCAGGAAAAAGGAACATGAGAAACTAGAGAAATACCAAGGGCTCAGAGAAGAACTGGAGAAGGCTTGGAAGGTGAAGGCCACAGTGGTGCCTGTGGTGATTGGAGCACTGGGGGCAGTGACCCCCAAATTGGAGGAGTGGCTACAACAGATCCCTGGAAAAACATCCGACATCTCAGTCCAGAAAAGTGCAGTCCTAGGAACAGCAAGGATACTGCGCAGAACCCTCAAGCTTCCTGGCCTCTGGTAGAGGACCCGAGCTTGGAAAGTGGATGTGAATTTTTATATATATATGCACACACACACACACACACACACACACACACACACACACACACACGCACGCATGCACGCACTTAAGGGCTTGAGTTGTACACTTAATTGAGAGCTTGCTCCACCCACCTGCAGGCTGTCTCCGTGCACAAAGACCTGTGCTACTGCATCACTCCTCAGGTACACACCCTCTACCTTCTCAGGAGCAATGTATTCCCCTTGAGCCAGCTTAAAGATGTGCTTCTTCCTGTCCACAATCTTCAGTGTGCCAGTCTGTCCACACAAACATGTACATTTTTAGTTTTTTTTTAAACCAGGGTGTTATATAAATGAAATTGTACTACTGAGCTACAAGCAATTTAGTTTTGATGAAATGTGACTAAATGTGATTTGTGGTATTAAACTCTACCGGGAGCCATTTTCCAATATCTCCAGTATGAAGCCATCCATTTGCATCAATAGCCTCTGCCGTCTTCTCTGGGTCCTTCAGATAACCCTGAAACACATTGGAACCCTTCACACATACCTAAGGGAAAAAGAAAACACACACAGATACAGATACTTGTGATATTTGAATGAGATGCATTACTATAAAAACCTTCGTAATCATGCCTTGCTTGCATTTGTGTTTTACCTCTCCCTCTCCATTCACAGCCAGGTAATTCATCTCAGGAACGTCCACCAGTTTAACAGAGTTACAGGGCAGTGGAGCACCAACGTGGCCTGGTAACACAAGGTTAAGTTTGACAAGGTGAAGAATAAATGATCAAAGCAGGTTTCACAAAAGAAGAATAAAAAACAACAACAACACCTAAAGCAGTTGTAACATTTATTACCAGCAGTCCAGTCACCGGAAACAGTCAAGGTGCACCCAGCTGTGCACTCTGTTTGGCCATAGCCTTCAAAGAACTGGGTCAAAGAAAAACAGCATTATTATTCATGACAAGTGTATCACGATGAGATGAGACAGCAGAGACTTAATAATGTGTAAGGTAAGAGCTGAACTTGGACTACCTGACAGCCCACAGCAGCTCTGAGGAAGGTGAGGACAGTAGGGGAGATGGGAGCAGCTCCTGTGATCATGATGCGCACGCGGCCTCCAAGGCTAGCCTGCAGGGAGCAGCCATGTCAACCAGCCTGCCACATGGGCCACTTAAGACACTCTAGGTCAGGGGTGTCAAACTGCTGGTTTTCCAACTGTCCCTGCTGATTACCTTGAACAGGTGTGTCCGTTGGCTCATCAAGCTGCTGAGTGACTTAACACACCTAGGTAATCAGTAGGCTCTGTGGAGGGAGAGTTGGAAAACCAGCAAGGGACTGGTTTAAGTTTCACACCCCTGCTCTACCGTTCTTCTCATCCACTGCTTTAGCATGGTTTCAGTAAAGGTTAGGCCTCAATTTAGTTGTTATCCTCCTCTTTCCCAAAATGGACTAGAACATCAAACACACCTTTAAAGATGCAGAACAGATGAACAAGAATAGATTTGTTAGAGTGGTTTTGACTGCCTTTATGTACCTGGACCTTCCTGAAGATGAGCTGATCCCAGATACTGTCTGTCCTTACAATGCCTTTCATTATCTCAGCCTCCTTCCTCCTGTAGGCAAATCCCAGAAGCCAGCGCTTCAAAGAGGTGTTGGCCTGTCCAAAAATCTACAGAAAGACACTTGTTAATTGTGAGGACCAAGGACCAAAGTAGTCATGAGCCCACTTTAAAGCAAATGCCATGTATTGTGAGCTTAGTTAGTTATTTAGAATCAGTCTGCTGCCTGAGCAGATGCATGTATTTGTGAGACTGTCACCATCTTGGCCACCTACTTTATCATACATCCTGTTTAGAAGTCGAGGCACCACAGGGAACACAGTAGGTCTCAGAGTAATGAGGTCATCGGATAGAAAACGAATGTCTCCCTGGAAATAGCCAATCTTGGCTCCGTGCAACATAATGACTCCCTGTCAGCATTGTTATGGAGACACAGAGAAGGGGAATTCAACACAGAACGATTCAAATATAGCTAAAGGGTGTTCTAAACATGAATGATCAATGATTACCAAATGATGGAGCTAAGGGAACACACCTGTACTACTCTCTCAAACATGTGAGCCAGGGGAAGGAAGGAAATATGGATGTCACTGGACTTCAATGGACAGCTATGCTACACACGCACACAAAGACAGACATGGACAAGGGGGGGAAGCAGTTAGTGTTATATCTGTACCTCCACCACCCTTTCAAACATGTGGCCAAAGGCAGAAAAGACAACATGACATCTTCTGTGGTGGTTGGAGCCCAAAACTGGAGAGAAGAGGGAAACATTTATGAAATGCCCTCACAGCCACATGGAAAAGGACACACAATAACAGGACCTCTCACACTTGCTCTGTCTCTCCTTTCCCTTCTTGCTTCAGCCCATGCTCCTCTCTGTCTTCATGTAAAGCTCATATTACTGTAATCGCCCCGTCTCAGGTCAAGCCTCTAACAATGTTATTAGGACTCACCTCTGTTGTTTTAATGAAGGCTGAGCAGTTGGACACTATGTTGCGGTGTGTCAGCATGGCTCCCTTTGGATTACCTGAAAGAGCATATGCAGTACTTTGAAGCAATGAGGCAGGTGGACTGCGTGTTTCAGGCACAGCTCAATCGCCATGGGTCTCACCTGTTGTTCCACTAGTGAAGCAGATGACTGCCATGTCCTCAGGTCGAGGAGGCTGCAGGGACCAAGGTGTTAAAATAAGATCAAAGATCACCAACGTTTTGCACGTGTGCCACAAACAAAAAAAAACAAACATAAGAAATGAATACTGAGCTTTTTTACTTTAATAAAAGGTGTTTACTTACAACTGGTTGCTGATGGTTGGCCTTGCCCATAGCCTATGCAAACAATAAATAAATCAACATATGCAGAAAAACAAAGAAAGCCATTCAAGAAATACTATGATGAACTAAAAACATTTAAATAGATAGTAAAGGAAAGCTGCCTGCTGACCTCCATCTCCTGCAGACTGAGGATGTGGATTCCTGCCTGTTGCCCCCTGTTGACCAGGTCGATGCTGGGTGTCTCCATTAAAACAATGGTTTTCAAGGAGTGTGTCTTGTTCTGAACACACTCCAGCACCAGGCTGACCTTATCTAGCACATCACACAATATAGTTGAGATGGAAGCTGCAAAAAGCATATGAACAATCAGGTCACCAGCACCACTAACACTGACAAACACACTGATTGTGGAAATGTACTTTCATTGCTCTTGCTTACCTTTATCTATAATGTAGGCGATGGCTTCTGTCCCTAGCGTGTCATACAACGGAACTGAGACCAGAGAATAGGTGTAACATGCCAGCTCACTGAGGGTCCACTGAAACACATCACAGTGGTACATTAGGCAGGGCTGTTTATCATCATACACCTGAAAGAATGCAAACCTGATTTTGGAAGCATTTTAGAAAAAGTCCCAGTCAAGACATGTGGGTTGTATTTACTTAGGAACAAAATGATTAAAACACCGGGAAGCTGCACTTCTGTGGCAGATACAGGATTAGACTGTGGTTCAATCAAATAACCAGGAATCACTTTTAGACATAGTGTGGGCCGTGTGTTTCTGTACCTCAGGTCTGTTCTGAGAGAAAATGCCAATGTGTGGGTTGCTGGCCTTGGAGTGTCCTTTGTGAAGAAACGCTGAACCCAAATTCTCACATCGCTCCAGCACCTAACATATGCAAAGCAGACTTACAGGGGGCAAGCAAAGCACTGGCCCACACCCTCGCCTGCTTTCTAACATTCAATTTGTGGTACAACCCCCCCGAAATACGACGAAAATGAATGAAAACTAAAACCTTCAAATGTCTATGAACAATACATGCAGCTAATATTCCATGTATCTGACACTAACTTTACCAGTACCACTGTGGCCACAAGCTGCTTGTCTGTACTACTGCTACTACTACTACTACGTTACTGCTACTACTACTAGCTGCAGACCATAATGTTGTATAATAAGATACGTTAACCCCTAAAGGTAAATCCAGGAGTGAAGAGCTACTGATGGCTTACCTCTCTGTAGCTCATCCATTCATAAGGCTGTTTTGGTTTCCTGGAGCCCAGGAAGGCGCCGTTATCTAGACAAAGAGTTTGGGGATAAGTCAAACAAACTACTCAAGCTTAAGTAAAGGTTGCAGACTCAAACATCTGTTTGTAGTGAAAGAGATACAGTCAGCCATGTTACTACTTCCACTCACTGGAGACTCTTTTCCCTCTGAGGAAGAACTCGTACATTGTTGTGGCATCGTCATAGAAATGTGTTAAGTAGCTGTCTCCATCCTGCAGAACTGATCGCCGTGCCAACTCTCCGCCCTGATAAAACAAACACATTCTAACATTGATCATACTGTTTGCATTGGATTCAGTCTCTTAACTAACCAGAACATTTCCTACTATAACATAATAGACTGAACACAACATAATCCCAACTTAAACAACAGCTGCATTATTTCTGTTTGGTAACGCTCTACCTTTACACCTGCGGCTTAATTAGACCTAGTCTGTTTAACTGTGCTTGTTCTGCCTGTGGCAAGAGGAAGTCGTTGGCTGTTCCACATTGTTTTACTATGTCACATATAGAGAATATGTGCCAAAGATCTGCATCTGAAAGGAATATTGGCAGGACATAGACACACATTGTGTACACAGCTGTTTGCCAGGGCACATCAGTGAGCGTAGTCTCCTCTAATCCTCACTCTCAGCAGCCATTTGTCTGGTGTTCTTCTTTTTCCGACCACTAAAGGTGAAATAGGAGAGGCCACTGGAGGTGGGCCTTGAAAAAGCATCTTCCTTAGCAAAATAAAAGCTCTTTTTTACTATGTTCACTGCAGAAATATTGAATCGTTTTGCTCTTGTGTCATTCTGAATAAAAAAGATAAAGCAGGGACAGAGGAACTTTGATTGGTCACTCACTGGAATCTCCACCGACTGCATGCGGAGGTCGCAGACCGGAGGTATGGTTTTGGGCCGTGTTGCCAGGTAGTAGGTGGTTGCAGCAGCCATTGCCCCCACACTGACGAGCACAGGGGTAGAAACATTCCTGACGTATTGACTAACATCATCCAGATCTGGTAACTTCAGCCTCTGAAAAAAGTCCTGGTTCAGCATCATGACGCGATACAAAAAGCAACTGTGAGTTTGTGGGGAGTTGCTGTTTGCGTGTGTGTATTAATGGAATTACTTAATTAGTGTGTGTGTATGTTAGATTAAGGCTAGGCACAATAATGTGCCGGAGGTAAGGGGAGTTATCGAGGTGAGTGTTAAAGGAAGGAGTGTGTGGAGGGACGCTGGCCAGGACGGAACCTAAAGAGAAGAAGAGAAGACAGGTCCTTTATTTCAGTACATTAAACACATATCATTTTGATTTCTTACTTTTATCCCGTAACATCTAAATGTCTTGTTTTGTGCAAATAATGCTATATAACCACAACTGGTCATCATTAACAGCACAAAAAGCAAGTTCCATATTCAGCAGTGAAGGAGTGGATTATTAGTTTTTCACCTGTGTTTTTGATTAAATTTTGCTTTTTCCCCCGTACTTAGAGATCACAACTGTGTTTGGAGATGGGAGATTATGTAGTGGCAAAAATGCCTGAGAAAACAAACCAAGCGGCAGCAGGAGAAAGGCTGCGCCCTAATTCCTTCATATGAGCTTTAAAAATAAACAAAGACGACGTTACCCTGCAAGTCACACAAAGATCAGCTGGTGGTTTGTAAATACTACAGCGACACATGAGAATGTACTGTAGAAATAAAACACTAGTGTCCCGGATGTAGCAGCGGTGACAAACGCTGTTTATCATCACGTGAAGACTCTTTATTAGGTGCCGCTGTGTTAAATGTTACTTTGTTACTTAATCTGTTCCATCACAAGCGTCAGCTGACTGCACATCATCTCGTTCACTACACAGTGATGAACGGTGCCACCACAGGTTGATGGAGCTGCTGCAGATCTTCACATTGGAACAAAACTCTAGTATTCCTTTGTTTATTTTATTATTCAAACGCTGGATTTTGTGTTTTGTTTGAGATTTAAAGAAAAATAATCAAAATAATATCAAAAAAATCATTAGTTGCAGCCCTATTACTAAGTTCACCAAAATACCTGCTAAAGTTACAAGTAGTAACACAAGTAGTGGAGTGTTTCTCTACTTACAGATGCAGGTTGTCTTTTTCAGTCAGCATGAGCCCCTGCATGATCGGTAAGCGACCAGGGCACCGACCTTGAGATGAAGTTCAATTCAATTCCATTTCAATTCAATTCAATTCAATTCAATTCTATTTTATTTATATAGCGCCAAATCACAACAAAGTTATCTCAAGGCACTTTACAAAGTAAGGTTTAAAACCTCACACGACTAAACCCAACAAATCCCACATACAGCAAGTAATTTGACAGCAACAGTGGAGAGGAAAAACTCCCTCTCTAACGAGAAAGAAACCTCCAGCAGAACCAGACTGGATGTGGGCGGCCATCTGCCTCGACCGGTTGGGGTGAGGGGATAGAGTCCATTCAGATCTAATGAGAATGGTTTTCATGCAGCTCACTTTTGTTTAATTTACTGATCTGACTGTGGTTTTAAGCATTAATATACATAAACAAACTGTGATGCATTTGTTGGCTGTGGAATACACTAGTGCGGCAGCCGGATACTGATGACGTGGCTCTGTTCAAACATAGATGGACCTTTAAAAACCATTGCATGCATTTCACAGTATACATGAACACAAGCATTTTACATTTCATAATGATTTTATATTAGCTAATTTAAGCTTTAGGATGTCAAAATCAGATGTGGTTTCATTCCATGTAATCATCGCTGGCATCTCCCTTACATAAGGAAAAGTCCCATAACTCTATAACCACAGTTAAACAATGAGGGCATTACATAAAGTCATAGGGTCTTTACAGTTAGAGGCAAACTAAGACAGTCATCAACTCATCAAAAGACCAGTTATGCGCTGCTGCTATTACAAGGGTGCTTTCTCACTTGCAGTATAATTCAATATCATGTATCATATAATTACCAGATTCTGCCTGAATAGGATTAGCGGCTGTCAGGTGTAAGATTCCAGTGCTGTGTTTGTTTAACAGGTGGGAAATAGGGTTCTCAGCTTTGTTGCAAACACACACGTATAAGATGACAGATTAGAAGAGCTGCATCAAAATAAAGTGAAAACAGGCCCACTGCTATGTGAACCCTCAGAAAGAAAATCACATAAAGCCCATTTCTTAGAACTAAAGCATGTTCCGCTTCATCATCATCATAGGGTCTGATGAAACGCAAATGACAAACACAGAGTTCTAAGATGAGTATGAGGCAGGCATGTAAAGGTGCGTGTAACTATTTGTAGCACACATTAATCATTCACATCTGACATGATTAATATTTGTGAATCAACACGGAAAGCTCAAGTTGAGGTTAAACTGACATGTTAATGAAGATGATAGGTCAAACAGACCTGTTGAAACGCAAATCTAACCTGTAATAGTTGCTTTATTAATATTTAGCAGGCCTTACTCACAACAGGCCTCCAAAAGCAGCACAGCTAGTTCTATTTCAGCTTAGTCCAGCTAAATATGAGTCCAAACAATGTCAGGGAGAACCACACTGCTGTGAATGAGAGTTTCAGGTGAAGTAGAAGCAGCTGTAATTCAGAGCATGCAGCAACAACTGACCAGGAAGTAGGAAGGTCTTTGTCCATTGCATGCAAATCACCTGACAGTCAGCTCTGCTCATCAAAGCCTTTCTCTGCATTACAAAAACCAGCTCTGCAATTGGAAAAGCCCAGCAAAAAGAAGCAGATAACTGTCATCAAAAGGTACAAAAGCACGCTTTGCACGGAAAGCTTTATTGCTTTGCTTATAATTAGTAATTATTGTTTTTTTCTGCTTACTTTATTACTTCATTGACTAAAATAATCTACGCACTACATCACAGGCAGCAATCAGCAAAAACACTTTAATTTAGCCTTTCCTCCAAAGAGAGCTGCCTACGACTCCATCAAACTACTGCACTCAACAAAGCTCTTACCTCTTCACAGAAATAATTACAAATAAAGAATATCTTTAAGTCTCCAAGTCAAATCTGTGGTTTTGTCTGTGACCTCAGTGCGAGTTAGTCACAAACCTGAATCCCTATCTCTCCCCAGGGGCTCACTATGTCATGAAAAAATGACATCTAATGTCAATTTAAAGCAATTTGTTGTCAAGATTAGCAACCAAACAAATCTGATAGTTTGAGCTTAAGTCTTGTCTTTCACAGCCACTCCAGTTTAGCTTAAGGCAAAATGCTGCGTTTAACATGATCATCATGCAAAGGATTTTATTACGTCCACCAGAGCTGGAAAAACCTGTACAATACAAGGCTATGATGCTGCAGTTTACCACAAACAGAATACATACAAATGGCGGGATTAAACTGTTTCAGTGACCACAGTGGAACACATCCATGTTTCTCCATACACCTGATTCTCTCTCTTTCCCACTCACCTGTAACAGGAGGCAGCCAGGTGAGTCTATGCCTTCCCTTTCTCACATGAGAATACTCCAACAGTAACCCCAGGAATGCTGTGTTTACTGCCGCTACAGCGACTGCTACACACTGACGATGCACTGATATAACACTGGCACAACACCGTCACAAAGGCTCTAGCACTAGGTGATGTGTAATATCCACTAATCTACCAACCAAAGGTCAGGGGGAGGGCTCCGATAGGCCAGGACAAGACCACAGGCTGTAAAATCAAGACAGTATGTGTGTTTGAGCCCCAAGTAATCAGTAAACTCATCCATATGTAAAACAGACCAGATAGTATAGTATAGAACACATTATTGTCACTATAGGAGACTGACCTTTTAGGTTGCTCTAAGAAAAGACATCACAATTGTAAAGGTACAAAATTGCTGTATAGTCAACAATAGATAGAAATACCACTTTCCTAACAAAGTCCCCTGCAAAACTCTAAATTTTACAAAATGTTTGAGTCCTGTCACCTTTTCCCCAGTGGCCTATGACCCTGTGTGGTCAGCTGAGATGATTACAGAGCGGGAGATAAAGGCTGATCAAAGGCAAAACGGAACACAGGGAAAGAGAGAGAGACACCCTAAGAAACAGTTATATTACACTGGTGTATAAACAAGATTCTGTGAGTTCTTGTTAAAAGTGGTTCAGAAATCCAAATATGTTGCCAGTGTCTAGGGGGCTTCTTTGTTCTACATTCATTCGAATGATCCCATTTAATTTACAGATTTGTCATTGCTTTATCACAACAAAGGCATGCTGAGTAGGAACTTTGAGGTCAACTCAAGTACAGTCATTTGAGTTTGAACAGCTCCACAACATTTTAAAGGAGATATATTGTACTTACAGTAACAGCTGTAACTACTGTTACTTGACTCATTACGATTTTAGATAAAGGGCCTTTTTACGCAGCTCAAAGGTAAATGTATAAATTGTGGCTGTATTCTTCTAAAACAGCTAACAAAACAAGCAAATTAAAAAATAAAAATGCCACTAAAACATTCCTCTTCATTTTTGAGTCAACAATTGATTGATTCAACAGAATAAACAAGTATATTGATTCTGTTGTATATAATACAATTTATAGTATATAGCATAATATGATAAAACAAGTGAAATTAGCCTGATGTCCCAGGTGTGAAGCCAGCTCGTTCTAAACTGCCTTTTTATAGTTCTGTGTTTATTAGGACTTAGATCTGGGCTCATAGAAGGCCACTTCAGAAGTATTTGATATCATTCTTTGTGCTTTAGCTGCATGTTCTGGGTTTTTACCCTGGTGACTGATCCATGCACACTTTCCAGAACGTCTTGAAAGTCCTGTGATTTTGTTGTACTCTGTCAAAGCCCTTTACGAACATTTTCAGTCAGGATTTAGAAAACATCATAGCACAGAAACAGCTCTGGTTAGAGTCACTAATGATCTTCTATTAGCTTCGGACAATGGTCTAGTTTCTGTCCTTGTCCTGTTAGATCTTAGTGCTGCATTTGATACAATTGATCATAATATTCTATTGCAGAGACTAGAACATAGAATCGGTATTAAAGTAACAGCATTGGGATGAGATCACATTTCTCCTTCGTTAGCTTCTCTGCACTGGCTGCCTGTAAAATGTAGGATAGAATTTTAAATTCTCCTACTCACATACAAAGCACTCAATGATAAAGCTCCTTCTTATCTTAAAGACCTCATAGTTCCTTATGCTCCCAGCAGAACACTTCGTTGAGCGGCTTCTGACGTTATCACGCCATTCAATGGTCATTATCAGTGGTTATCAGCCCATACGTATGGGCCGGTAGGTGCCCATCTACCTGCTGGCAGCGGTGAATAGGTGCAGTAGATCGTCGTCATTTATCCGTAAGGTTGATCACGGCTCGGATGATTTAACCAGCAGAGTCAGTAGGGGCACTGTTGAGCGGTTGTTGTCCCGATGGGAGGATCGAAGTTTTGAATTTTGATTTATTAGCGAGCATAACTTAGCAAGTAGCTAGCGGTATTGTGTTAGCTAACTGTAACCTGAACCCCCCACCCGTTATCTAACCCTAACCCTAACCCTAACCACAATAACCTCTAAAGCTGTTTAACATAGCAACTTAGCTAGCTGTTAGCTGTTCGCGAGTAGGGAGAGGGGGCACCTACTGGCCCATACGAATGCGCTGATAAGTTCTGATCAGCCCATTCGTTATAGCTGATAACATCCGAAGCGGGTGCTTCGTTCTCAGAGTGCTGGTCTACTTGTGGTTCCTAGAGTCTTTAAATGTAGAACGGGGGGCAGAGCTTTTAGCTACCAAGCTCCTCTCCTCTGGAACCAGCTGCCTCTTCAGGTTCGAGAAGCTGACACACTCTCCACCTTTAAGATTAGTCTTAAAACCTTCCTTTTTGATAAAGCTTATGGTTAGAGATGGTTCAGGTCACTGGCAATGATTGTTAGTCACAGGAACCATCTCTTAGTTAAGCTGCAAGAGACATAGACTGCTGGGGGACTTAATTTATACACTGAGCTCCTCTGTTTCCTTCTACCTCTTCTCTCTCTCTCTCTCTCTCTCTCTCTCTCTCTCTCTCTCTCTCTCTCTCTCTCTCTCTCTCTCTCTCTCTCTCTCCTCCACTCTGTCCTCACCTACAGGTATCATTGGACTCAAATTTTGGGGTCTGGGAGTCTGGGAGTCCCTGGTCCTACCATCCTGCCTGTGCTCTGTTGTTGCTTGTTGTTGCTTGTTGTTGTTGCTGTGCTTTTCTCTCTCTCTTTCCTCTCACCCCAACCGGTCGAGGCAGATGACCCCCACATCCAGCCTGGTTTTGCTGGAGGTTTCTTCCTCGTTAGAGAGGGAGTTTTTCCTCTCCACTGTTGCTGTAAATTGTAATCAAGGACTTGCTGTATGTGGGATTTGTTGGGTTTAGTTGTGTAAGGTCTTAAACCTTAAACTTTAACTTTAAACCTTGTCTCACTTAGGGGTGTAATAGAAAATTTGTTCCTTCCTTATTCTATGCAGTTATTATATGATTTATGACTTATGTTCTGCAATTAATATCTTGTGTTTTGTCTTACTTCTGTTCTATGTATTAGACATTTCACCTAGATTGTTCAATGTGACAGGGAGGAGATGGTGCATCAGTCTGATTGGGCCACACAGACGTTTCACCGTAGTGGGACAGAGGGTTAAAAGGCAGAAGCAACTTGAGGATCGTGGGCTCTTTGCATCACACCTTCGTGGTGTGTGCACTGATCTCCCAGCTGGTTTTTGGTTTGTTGATGTGCACGATCAACATCCATGCTTTTGATTTGCTTTCCCATTATTCTTATTTTCCTTTATCTTTATAATAAATTACACAAAAGACAACTCTCTCATCTGCCTCTTTATGGGAAATTTCCAGCACAGGGGTCTCTTGTCCTCACCTAACTTGTGTTCACACAGTTATACCAAACAGCTGATGAAACACTTCTCTATTTTAGATGGAGGGATCTGCATCTTGCTAGTTAGAGGCAGACACTGCACTGTGGAGGATGGGGTCTGTTGAAATAAAAAGAAAACAACGAATGCTGTGCGGGTTCATGGATGTCAGCCAACCAGGGGCACGTGACTTTTGACCTCAAAAGCGGCAAAGACACGATGCTGGTTATCTTCTGCAACACATCAAGTCTGTGTTTCTGCAGAAAACTCAAAGAAACTGGATGTAACCACCACACGTCGAAAACAGACTCAGACAAACTAAAACCTACTTTGAAGTTAAATTTACCTTTAGCACTAGACTATGGCAAAACCCACTTGAGTCCATTCAATCTCTACCTAAGAACTGCTAAAGACCGGATTTAGACGTGTAACGTTACTGTGGAGTCCAATCAGCGCAGTTCGAGAGTTGAGTTTTTCTGCGCCAAGACACCAAACTTTTAGCGAAAAATAACTTTGCAACTTTGAATGAATTTCTAACGCACCAGTCAAGGCCAAACAGTTTATGCATAACGTCCTCGTGCATAACGTAATACACTCTTCAAATATTAATAAACCAGCGACAAATAATTTAAGTATAATCTACCTGATAGTAACCATTGTCCTCGGCTTGTTGTAGCAGAGCACGCGCTCCCTGTTGTGCTGTAAAAATAACTTCCGTCAAAAACCTTTCAAAATAACACTAATGTGCTGCACACAAATTCCATTAGACTAAACTTAAATATAATTAATAAACAAATGACATTTTACATAGCAAGCATTTTCTTACATTAATTATAATGATAGACAATGTAACTTCTTCAAACTGTGATTAGGACTTGAGTGTGCGTAAATAAAAAGCTTTGCATGTAGCACTGAATTATTGTGCTTATATTCGAACTAGCTCCGTGATTATACTGTACCTCTGTCTGCAGACAGGTTGAGTCCAGTCAAAAAGTCTAAGCACTTTTACCGCTGAGTGCATTTGGAAGAGATTCTTGCACTGCAAAAGTGCGGTAGACTTCATACTAGATTAGTATGAATCTAAATTGTTGAGAACCAGGTGACTGGTGATATTTAACTAAGTTAAAGCTCTGCTTTGTGTAGACTCTGTGTAAAATACTACCTTCTAGATGTGTTTGTAACATGTCTCCGTTTTTCGGCAACCTATTACTGCCACCAAAAGAACATTCTTTTTTTACTGGTATCTCGTTATTGGGAAAAATCTCTCGCATTAACTAGCACATTTTCTCATAATAATGAGATACCTTTCTTGTTATAACGACATTTTTTTTTCTCATAATAACGACATACTTTTCTGGGTATAACGAGAAAACGTTTCGCTGCGGTCAAGTGAGCCGTCGTTCGTTCATCCGTCGTTCAGCCAGCCGCGCTTCAAAAACGTCTTGCGCCCGTATTACGCGCTTTACAGCAGAGCACAAACCTCTTTTCATAGAGACACGTCTGGTCTGTTCAAAATATGGAAAACTACGAAACAAAATATTGCATATATAGAAAAACTGTCGCCTAATAAAGATCTGTGTACTTTTACTGTAAAATTAAGCATTTATTAGTATTTAAAAATACCATGTCATAATGTAAAACCTTTATAATTAATAACTTGACTTTGGTGCATAGTTCCAGGCTCAGACCACTTTCTCCTTGTTCTACTAGATGTGTACTATCACCCCACAAAGATCTGTGTATTTTTACTGTATAGTTTAGGATTTATTCGTATTCAAAACTACCATGTCATACTGTAACTGTATGGGCCGTATAGTCAACTTTAATCATTAATAACTTGACTTTGGTGCATAGTTCCAGGCCAAGATCACTTTCCCCCTGATCTACTAGAAGTGTACTTTCACCACACAAAGATCTGTGTACTTTTACTGTATAGTTTAGGATTTTAGAAGTACCATGTTATGCTGTAATATGGCCCTTACAGTCAAGCACAAAACCAAGTACTGCACTACAAACAGTGTAGTGTGTAACTTTCTTTTTTATTGTTTTAAGTCTGTATTGTGAAGAGAGAATAATTGCATTAAATCTAATCCTGAATATTTGGTTATATACATTTTTGTATTTACATTTTAGTGTTTAAAACTAGATATTAAATTGTGCAAGAAGAGATACGGCAATAACTTTGATAAAACAAACTCCAGACATGGGAAATGGTTTAATGAGAACAAATAACGATTTCATTCAGGTGCTATAAAATGGTCGTTCATGTGCCCTTTTACAGATACAGTGTGATGGCTGTTGCAGGTGGTTTCATGCACAGTGCTTAATATGCTCTATATAGATAAAAACACACAAGAAAGCAACAACTGAATACTGGACTGGAATTGCTGTCTTTGTAAATAATTCCTCAACCATAAAACAGTTACAGGATATATCCTATTCGTCTTGTAGTTTTGTTCATTTTGGCATTTATATGTATGTATGAGTATTTATACGTCCATCCATCCATTTTCAACCGCTTTTTCTGGGGGCGGGTCTAAGCAAACTCCAAACTTCCCTCTCTCCGGACACTTCCTCCAGTTCAGCCCAGCCCAGGACCTGTTTGCCTTGGGAGACCCTACCAGGGGCATTTAGCCCCCGACAACATAGCTCCTGGGGTCATTCAGGCACACAATCTCCTCCACCACGTTAATATATGTTTCACACATAAATATTTAGTTTTTGACTGTTCCATGACTTTATATTAAACATTAAACATTTAGTTTCAATATTAAAAGTCACACTTTGGAGTCCTAACAGATGTTAAAAGGATTTATTGTGTGTGTGCTTAGCCTCACTCAGTTTTTTATTTGATAAGTGACATAATCTGGGCCTGGCATTATGCACTGAAGTCAAGTTATTCATCATCATAGTTGAATATAAGGCCCATATAGTATTACAGTATGACCTGGAAGATTTGAATACTAATGAATCCTAAACTATACAGTAAAAGTGCACAAATCTTTGTGGGTGATAGTACATCTCTAGTAGAACAAGGAGAAAGTGGTCTGGGCCTGGAACTATGCACCAAAGTCAGGTTGTTAATCATCAAAGTTGACTGTATTACAGTATGACATAGTACTTTCAAGTACTGCTAAATCCTAAACTATACAGTATAAAAATACACAGATCTTTGTGGGGTGATAGTACACTTCTAGTAGAACAAGGGGAAAGTGGTCTGAGCCTGGAACTATGCACCAAAGTCAAGTTATTAATGATTAAAGTTGACTATACGGCCCATACAGTTACAGTATGAACTGGTAGCTTTAAATACTAATAAATCCTAAACTATACAGTAAAAATACACAGATCTTTGTGTGGTGAGATCTGATCTACTAGAGTACACCTCTAGTAGATCAGGGGGAAAGTAGTCTGAGCCTGGAACTATGCACCAAAGTCAAGTTATTAGTTTTAAAGGTTTTACAGTATGACATGGTAGTTTTAAATACTAATAAATGCTTAATTTTACAGTAAAAGGACACAGATCTTTATTAGGCGACAGTTTTTCTATATATGCAATATTTTGTTTCGTAGTTTTCCATATTTTGAACAGACCAGACGTGTCGCTATGAACAGAGGAAGTCGCGACGAGCGTGTTTTGTGCTCTGCTGTAAAGCGCGTAATACGGGCGCAAGACGTTTTTGAAGCGCGGCTGGCTGAACGACGGATGAACGAACGACGGCTCACTTGACTGTAGTAATATTTCTCGAGTGCGTTTCATGTGCAGGACAGGCAGATGAACACTATGTGTTCTTAAAGAACCCCAGCGTCTCAGGTGATGGTATATTCAATTCAATTCAATTCAATTCAATTCAATTCAATTTTATTTATATAGCGCCAAATCACAACAAAGTTATTTCAAGGCACTTTACAAAGTAAGGTTTAAAACCTCACACAACTAAACCCAACAAATCCCACATACAGCAAGCATTTAATTTGACAGCAACAGTGGAGAGGAAAAACTCCCTCTCTAACGAGGAAGAAACCTCCAGCAGAACCAGACTGGATGTGGGCGGCCATCTGCCTCGACCGGTTGGGGTGAGAGGATAGAGAGATAGAAAAGCACAGCAACAGCAACAAGCAACAACAAGCAACAACAGAGCACAGGCAGGATGGTAGGACCAGGGACTGGATGCAGGCAGGATGGTTGGATCCGCAGCTGCCCATCACAGACACCAAACTTTGAGTCCAGTGATACCTGTAGGTGAGGACAGAGAGGGAGAGAGAGTGGGGGGGGGGGCAGCTTAACTAAGAGATGGTTCCTGTGACTAACAATCATTGCCAGTGACCTGAACCATCTCTAACTATAAGCTTTATCAAAAAGGAAGGTTTTAAGCCTAATCTTAAAGGTGGAGAGTGTGTCAGCTTCTCGAACCTGAAGAGGGAGCTGGTTCCAGAGGAGAGGAGCTTGGTAGCTAAAAGCTCTGCCCCCTGTTCTACATTTAAACACTCTAGGATCAACAAGTAGCCCAGCGCTCTGAGAACGAAGTGTTCTGTTGGGAGCATAAGGAACTATGAGGTCTTTAAGATAAGAAGCAGAGTAGGAGAATTTTAAATTCTATCCTACATTTTACAGGCAGCCAGTGCAGAGAAGCTAATGTAGGAGAAATGTGATCTCTCTTTCTAAGTCCTGTCAGAACTCTGGCTGCAGCATTTTGAATGAGCTGTAGGCTTTTTAAGGAGCTGTTAGGACATCCTATGAGTAAGGAGTTACAGTAGTCCAGCCTAGAGGTAACAAATGCATGGATCAGTTTCTCTGCATCGCTCTGAGAGAGGATGCTTCTGATTTTAACTATATTTCTAAGGTGGAAGTAGGCGGTTCTGGAGATTTGTTTAATGTATGATGTAAAAGAGAGATCCTGGTCAAACATGACACCAAGGTTCCTCACAGTAGAATCTGAAGCTAATGTTATGCCATCCAGGGTGGCTATCTGACTCAATAGTGTCTCTCTCAGATTTTTAGGCCCAACAATAAGAATCTCGGTTTTATCTGAGTTTAGTTGAAGGAAGTTTTGGGACATCCAGGATTTGATGTCTTTTAAACAACCCTGAATTTTGACTAGTTGATCTGTTTCATTTGGTTCCAAGGACATGTATAGCTGAGTATCATCTGCGTAAAAATGAAAATTAATAGAATGCTTTCTAATAATCTCACCTAGAGGAGACATGTATAAGCTAAACAGAATTGGACCCAGCACAGAACCCTGTGGAACTCCATAGCTAATCCTTGTGCGTGTGGAGAATTTATCATTAACATGAACAAACTGGAATCTGTTCAACAAATAGGATTTAAACCATCCCAATGCTGTTCCATTAATCCCGATTCTATGTTCTAGTGTCTGTAATAGAATGTGATGATCAATTGTATCAAATGCAGCACTAAGATCTAACAGGACAAGGACAGAAACTAGACCATTGTCCGAAGCTAATAGAAGATCATTAGTGACTCTAACCAGAGCTGTTTCTGTGCTATGATGTTTTCTAAATCCTGACTGAAAATCTTCATACAGGTTATTCACTCTCAGGTGGTCAGATAATTGTTTAGCCACGATTTTTTCCAGAATCTTGGAAATAAAGGGTAAATTTTAAATGGGCCTATAGTTGGCTAGTTGTCCAGGGTCCAGGTTGTTTTTTTCAATAGAGGTTTGACCACAGCCACCTTAAAAGCCTGTGGTACATAGCCTAGTTGTAAAGATTGGTTGATTTGATTTAATATGGACGAGCTGATTAAAGGTAGAACTTCTTTGAGTAATCTGGTTGGGAATGGATCTAAAAGACAAGTGGACGACTTGGAAGAGTTAATTATTATATCCAAACTAGATAAGATTAGCAGTTGATCTGTTTTAAAGGAGTTACTGTATTCAGCAAACCTACTGATGCACTGTACAACATTTGCATTTTCGAACTTTTTTTGTTAAAAAATGAGAATTTAAAAACATTACTACGAAATTTAAGTACATCTTAATAAAAATTATGTACTGTGTAGTAATGTAAATATTTCCTCAATATGTCATAATAATAGAAGAGATAGTAGAAGAAGAGTGTTTCTTTTTTTCCCATTTAAGCTGTGTGCATTTGTTTTGTGCCGATGTCAGTTGTTTTGTGTATTTTATATATTTTCATGAAAAGAATGTCTCTCACTTAAAGCAGAAATACATGATTTTAAAAGTAAGAATACAGATGTGCAGAACAAATACAGATAAAAACAAAGTTAATAAAAATTCCTTCATAAATAACACTTTTCAGATCTTGTAGCGTTGCATAAAAAGTTTCACAGTAAAATAATAAACTACCGGTAATGGGCTGAACAGCTCATTCTTTAAGTACTTGTTCATTTCGAAATAAAGACAAATAAATTCATACTGTTATTCCAAAATTTAACAGTCAATGACCAAATGGCTCTGTATACAGAGATGGTGCTTTGACACACACACACACACACACACACACACACACACACACACACACACACACACACACACACACACACACACACACACACACACACACACACACACACACACACACACACACACACACACATATATATATACAGACTTTTTAATACTTTGGTAACTACACTAGTAATGTAATGTTTGATGCTACAGTTTTGACTTCAAAACACCATAAAGTTAACAGTGGGCATATATTTAGCAGTGGGTGGTGGGTATAGACACAAAATACTGTTTGGGTTCATAATTGGTGTAAAACTCAACCTCAACTATAAAACTTAACCTCAACGTTTTGTAGTGGAACAACTTTAAAAAGAAATTTTGCTCAGTTAACACATAGTTGTCCTACTGCCAGTCTGTAGGTGTCACGTCCGGGCTTTATAGCCGCCTTTATTCTGAAAGGACTTCCTGTTAAACACCACACATTCTACTGTTTCCTGTTTGTACCGGTCTTCATTACCCACACCTGCATCTCATCTGCTATTAGTCTGCTCTGTATTTAAGTTCAACCTCTCACACCTGTTACCCGCCAGATTGTTGCGTGTAATCACCACTTTCCAGCGTTCATTGTCGAATCTTGTTGTGTATCGTGCATCCTGTTCTGACCTCTGATTCTGAGCCTGCCTAGTCCCTGTCTGCCTTGTCTGCCTTGATTACCTGCTACTGCCTGTTACCGACCTTGCCCGCCCGCCCACGATTCGACGCCCGACGATTTGGTATTGTACCCATCTCTCGTGTATGACTTTGCCTGTCCCTGACGCCGTCTCTGCCTGATCCTGTTTAAACCCCGTCTGATCTCCCGTGTATGACTCTGCCTGAATTGGACTCTGTATCTGGAATAAACTGTCCTCTTAACCTCATAAACGCTGTGTTGTGCTGTGCATGTGGTTCCGCCATCTACAACGCCTTGACAGTAGGTCAGCTGTGGCAGAAGGAGCAGTGAATCCCGCCGGTCAGGTCCGTGACGGTTCCCTCTCTGACCAGAAGTTTGAGGAGCTCAGTCTCTTTGTCAATATTGTGCATCTTCTGTCGTGACATGGCGCTGAGGGGCAGGTGATCATAGTAGTGCAGTGGTGTCCCCTGCTGGGAGAGGTTGTAGCCAAAGCCTGCCAGGCTGACCTCATCACACAGCAGACTGGCTAGATTTAGTGCAGAGACACCCAAGGTAGGGATATTCTGCGAAAAACAAGCCCATTATTCGTTAATAAAGAACAAAAATGATTACCGTTATTTTTTAACTGAACTGTTCATTTTCTATTTTTAAGTTAGATTCCACAGTAATAAAAGCATTATAAATATGTTTCCCCAAGCGCTAGTTTGGATCTCTTATCTTTTCTCTCTCTCTTATATCTCTTAATTGTAATTGTAATCCTCAGTTGTGTTTGACTAAATCCTGCTTTTCTAATTTGTTTGCTTGTACATGTTGGTGTTGGGAGAGACAGGGAGCAGAAACTTTCACCATAGAATAAACTCTGAGGGTTCTGTCTGAAGGTTAGATACGCCTTGGACACTGCAGCAAAGAGCTCCAGCTTAGACTCACATCTATTTATTTGCTCATTCAAATGATGTGACAGGACTACGTACAGTAATCTCTCACAATTTGTATTTGACTGTAGATTCTACTTGCTATTAACACTAGGAGCATCCAGAACAAAAACCTTTGCACACAGATGGCTGATGGGTGCTGATGGTCAGGTCTGGGTTTAATCTACACTTGTAAGATAAGTTAGACTTGAAGCACACAAATCCCTGAATAAGACATATTGAATTAGAGCCTCCGGCAACTAACTAAACTATACATGGTTTTATTTCAGGCTAATGTGGTTAGATTTGATCCTGACATTTTGTGAGAAAATGCAATTTCCAATTGTTAGTATTGCTGTCATAACAATATGCACTTGTGATGATAAAGCGACCCTAATCGAGATCAGTGGTAAAATTAATTAATTAATTAAAATAAATTTATAGAGTCACAATCTGTGTTTTAATAATATAAAACAAAATAAATATTTTAAAAGACACCCAAAATCCATCTTGCCCTTGGTTGAGCGTCCATTACCTGGTCCCAGCCCCACAGGCGGGGTCTGGGTGGAGAATACTTCAGCAGATCTAGTGCAGTCTCTCTGATCACGTGTGGGTTTATAAGTCTGAACCTTGGAGGCTCAATGGGGATGTGATCCGGAACCTTTTGCCAGAAGAACAGCCAGTCCCATAAAGACTGTAACACAGAGTACACATCTATCACAGCTGGAGCCTTATTTACTGTACAGTGGACACAATAGCACCGACTGGATGTTGACTCATGAGCATAAGACTGTTTCTCTCCATCAGGACATGTTCCTTAGCTGAGCCACTTTGTGTCACCAGAAACAGACTATTCTAATTACTCAAATTTCTGAATGTATTTACAAATGTGGCTGATAAACAAATCTTGATCAATCAGTCGATTTCTGATTTGTTATTTTACATATTCAGTGGTTTCATATTTGCTCTTAAACTACATCTAGTTTTATAAAAACATGCACACAGACTCTTTACTCACCACGGTAACCTTGCGGATCATAGCAGACATCCAGCTGATGTCCACACTTTTATACATCACGCCGACAAACACAGCATGTGGGTCTGTGTCGGCCCAGTGCAGAGGTGTTCCCTCGGGGTAACTCATCCTGATGCTGGTTCGATTTCCAACATCAACACTGAACTTTCCCAGAGGACCGCTGTTTAACCTGAAGACATACGCCTATTGCAGTTAGACCTCATTCAACTTACTCTTAGAGAACTTGATTTATGTCTGACCTGATAATGATGTCAAATCGGTCTATTAATGGGCCCAGCTCCAGACCTTTGAGGACGCCTCCATTTCCTATGACCACACAGCGCTGACATTTATCTGCTGCTAGCTGTGGCAGGACATCTGAGTCTGGCAGCTTTTGAGGATAAAATGGACAGAATCATGACTTTTACATCCAATAACCTGAAGATACACTTTGTGATCCTGTCTGCAGGGACGCCGCTAACAGTTATGGGTGCTATGAAAAAAATTGAGGTTGGGCCCCACACTATGGAAAGAGTACTGACCACTGTTGAATAGCTGAGTATGTTGATGCAGTGGGTTAGTGTAGGGGACAGATACGGGGGGGTCACGTGATGATGCATTGTGCGGACTCACTGGTATTGGTGGAGGTAATGACTTGAGGTGCATCACCTTAAATTATTACCACCACCAAGTTTTAGATTTGACAGTTTGTAGTAAGTGGGCGATGGGGGAAGGCATATTTTCATTGACCTCTTTATTAGGCCACTACATTACGTTACTCTGTGGATTACTGGATGACGTATTTGGATGTTATTATAAATAAGTAAACGAATAAACAGATTTTATATATGGAATCCGAGTTTGTTCAATATTTGCATGGAGTGCATCTGAAGAATAAGTGGCGAACAGTAGCATGTGACATTCAGGAGAAGCAGCGCCGCAGAGCCTTGTTTACTGATGTTGTCATATTCCTTGAACGCCAGGTTAAGATTGCTATAGATCACATCTATCTATCTGGAAATCTTTGTGACAACTCAGCGACTGCAGTTAAAGATTGTTACAGCGGAAAACATTTTCCTCATCCAAGGGTTAAAAGAAGCAGCTTTTGTACAACTGTTACTGCTGTGGAGAGGAAGATTTGGACACAAGATCCAGTCACAAGATGGTCATCTCATGGATTTATGCTTGTTTTGTGAAGATCATGCACTGGAGAAATGTGATCAGCTTGGCAAGGCCCAACATATGTAGCAATCCACGTCTGGACTGAGGTAACCTGACCTACATGTGAACTTAACTCCCTCCTTTGAAGAGCCCCTACGTCCCTTTAGGCCCCAGTGATAAGGGACCCTGAACCTTTCTCCACAACAGGGGACTGGCTTCTATCACCACAGGCACCAATTGACGCCAACATCTCAAATGTCCATATCAAAGAACCATGAGTCCACTTTGTTGATCTACCTGTAAACCCCTCAGGATTCTACCTCTTCTTATCATGCCAAAAGGAGAGTCTGTCACATTTATCACCAAGAAGCTGTCTCTCCCAGAACTGGGACCACCAGCCATAAAATGTGGAATGTGCTCATCAAAGAGAACGAGAGACTTCATTTGGACACAGGTTCTGGTTCAGATGCACCAGAACTTTGAACTCACATGAAACTGATGTCATTGTATTCTGTGGACAAAATGTTTTCATTTGATATTAGACTGGTTCCTGTGTGATGTTCAATGCCTGATCTACAGATTTGCCAGGAAATTCTTAAAGTACAAAGGGACTTCAACTCATCACCATGCTTTCCTTTGTGTGTAGGCACAAAGTTGAAATACAGATACTCACCTTCTTTACTTCTTTTAATCTGTGCAACATACACATGGACTATTTCCACCAGCTACAATTAGGTATCCTCATTATTGTATCACATTTTTAAGTGTTACAATTGTTTAATTAGTAATGTCCAGATTAGGTCATTTATAATTTGATTTTGCTTGCATTTATTATTCGTGTATGTTTTAGTGTTTACTGGGTGTTGCATAAGACAAGACCAGGCATCATGAATAACATTTTGTAGTATATTTATGTATCATATATATAGGTAGTGAACAATATGTTCTGGTCAGGTTAAGATGCAGTGACTGTTCCTCAACCCTTGCAGTTTGGCAGGGTCGTTGTCTGGGGAGCATCTGGGATAGACTCCAGGAAACAGACATTTACATTTACTTTTAGCAGTAAAATTGATCATTGCTTATGAGAGTACACAAGTACAGAGAGTAGATGGGTTCGTGTGAGGTGGGGTGAAAGAGTTTGCGTAAACTGGGTTCGCAGAATACGTGTTCGCAGAATCTGTTGTTGTTAACAATGATTATCCAAGCTGTTCCTAAGGAAATATTCAAAATGTCACGCCGACCTGGGAAAGGAACTGGGAGGTTGATGGTGGGCCAGATGCAGCTGGAGCTGGACAGATAACACGGCCCAGCGCCAGGACTTTCCGAGTAGCCGAGAAAAACATCTACACGTCCTTATTTGGACATGTGGAAAGATTTTAGGTGGTGGTTAAAAGCAGGCCTTCACAGGCTGGGGTTTTCAGAGCGCTTCGCAGAGGGTCCGCTGGTAGCACACAGCGGACCTTTTCCGACCTCTCGGTTCTCTCTGCAGAGGAACAAGCAGGTGAATTCGGTCTCTGCCTCTCTTGTTATTACTCTTTTGTAATCATTATATGATTGTTTCAATTTGTCATGTATAATAAATTTGTATGCTATTGATTTAAACTTCAAAGTTGAGTTCTTGTGAAATCTCTGTCGTGGTTGAAGAGAATAGAAATACACGACAATTTAATTTGTTACAGCATTGTAAGGGACCACATATAAGACCTTAATATTCTATGCATTTAATATTGCTGTTTAACCATTCTGACTTCTCTGCTTATTTGAGTGTCAAAGTGATCATTACATGTTTATTGTGTTATGATGTGATGGAACTTTGAGCTTGATGAAAAGAGGAAAGCTTAGTTATCCCAGATTTAGGAGCGATCCAAATCAAATAGTTTGATTCCTGATCTGAAGAGGCGGAACTCTTCACCACTGGTTGAAGTCATTTCTCTGCCCTGCAGTGACCACTGCCCCAGAGGTATTTAAACCAGTGACACCCAAGGCAAAACGAATTTCCCTCTATCTTCAAACTTCTTTCACCTTTTCTTTTTGCGTCGCATTACTTTTCTTTAATTTTCCTTTGTTCTTAAATTTTGTAAACCTAAGTTAAACTTAGAAACACGAACGAACAACGATTTTTGTAACGTTAGAAAGTCATCAAGAAACTCTGCGAAACTGAAACTATTACAACCAGTCCTTAATTGACTCGCTATTTTTGATCGAACCAATTAAATTAGATTCCAGCCCGTTTGCTTTTTGGGCTAGTTTAGTAGCGCTGACGCTTTGCAACACCTTGGAAGTCCAGCCTGGCTGACTGTTACTTTGCTGAACCCGAGCCGTCATCATCAATCGCGGACGACGATTCCTGGCCCAGAGGCCGTGGCACCTGGACCAGAGAGGGCACGCCTGCTCAACCGAACCGGTAACGGGAGACGCTGCACAGCGGCTACAGCTCCAAACTAAGGCAAGACGAACATCTCTGATCCTCTGAGAAGTCTGGTGTTTCTCAAAGCGCTAAAATTGAACATTCCAAATTGATTAGTTATCCTTAGATTTGAATTAGTTAGAGACAAACACTCTTTTCTCTTGATCAAAGCCATCACACACTCAGGTCTTGACCATTCTTTGGGTCTTCACTCATTGATTCATTCACTGTTCATCATTTCATTCTGATCGTTCTCTCATTTTCTATTCTGTTTATTTGAGTATTTCCATATTCTGTTATTCATATATCCAGTAGTGTTAGATTAATAAAACGTTAAAAGGAATCTGGTTTTGTGTGCATTGTTCTTCAGATTTAAACAGAGGTCACTGAACCGCGACAAGAATTCACGGCATAAGAGACTGATTTGGTTTTATCACAAGAAAGTGGTTATTGTTGTTCATGAGTGGTAACTCATTGAATTGATATCTGGCGTTGACTAGATTGATACAAGCGTGGTTTTAGCTTTAAAACAAACCTGGTGCCCCAACTTCGAGGTATATTAATGTTTTGCATTAATATCAAACTATTAATAATTTGAATCCGCTACACATAACAACAAACTTTCCTTCTTTAAAAGAAACAGCCTCTGCTTTGGCTGCTTGTGTGTTGGGCACATCAGTAAGCAATGTAAACAACACCTCCTGTGAAATCTGTGGTTCTAGACTTCCAAGTGTTTTTCATATGTATCATAAAGGAAAAGAATGATGTTAAAGCTCTCATCAAGACAGAGGGCAATCCTGCTGCTGTCCAGACAAGTGGTCCTACTGGGGCTGGTGTTCAAGATTGTAAACTTGCCATTGTACCAGTTAAGGGGAAATCAAAGAAGGGTCAGCTGATCGTGGAGACCTAGGCCTTCTTGGATCCAGGGAGTTCAGCATCCTTCTGTACAGTCAGCCTCATGGATAGATTGAATCTCAAAGCAAGACCTCCTGCGTACTATGGGACAAGAGAAAGTGGAGAACCGCTGTATTGTTCCAGACCTCAAAGTAGCTGCATTACACAGTGATGTCTATTGTGAAATGCCTGATCTTTTCACTGCAAAATGCCTGTCTGTGCCTGATGAGCTCTGGAAGCAGCAGTTTCAGATGGACTTCCCTGAGAACAGCCATGATGGGGGCCCTCAAGGGAAGATGCCAAGTTCCGGGAGTTGATTAGTGACACAGCGGTTTTACGTGATGGCCACTACAGCATTGCCTTACCATTGAGAGATGGAGAGATGGAAATATGAGTATGCCAAACAACTATATGCATGCAGAACAATGCACCTTGAACTTGAAGACAAACTTTGTCAAGGACAAGGATTTCCACAAAGACTTTACTGCATTTATGGAAGAACTCCTATGTAAAGAATATGCACAAAAGAGTGCCAATTGCAGAGTTAGAGCGCAAAGTGTGGCATATCCCATATCATAGAGTTTACCACCCTATTAAAGGAAAAACTAGTGGTCTTCGACTGTGCAGCACCCTTTAAGGGCATTTCTCTCAACTCAGCTTTTAAGTGGTCCTGATGTGACGAATACATCAACACACAATTGGTGTGTTGACCAGATTTAGGAAGGAGCCTGTTGTAGTGATGTCCGATATTGAAGCCACATTTCATCAGGTGCATGTACTGAAGGTGGATGTTGACCTGTTAAGATTTCTTTGGTGGCCAAATGGGGATTTTCATAGGGGCATGGAGACATTCAGAATGATTGTCCATTTGTTTGATGCAGCATCTTCTCCAGTTGTGCCAATTATGCCCCGTGGAAATGTGAAGAGGATAATAAAGCCTACTTCAGTCAGCAAGTGATTGATACTCTACTCACAATTTTTATGTGGATGACTACTTTGCTTCTGTAGTTTCTGAAAGGGAAGCAATCTCTGTTAATACAGACCTCTGAGCTATATACACTGAGGGAGGATTCCACCTGACAAAGTGGATAAGTAATTGCCGTAATGTGTTGGCAGTGATACCCGAAGAAGAAAGTGCAAGGGAGGTGAAGGATCTTGATTTGGACTGTGACCTCTTGGCTATAGAGTGAGCCTTGGGAGTGTGGTGGTGCGTGCAGTCAGATGCTTTTAAGGTTTGCATGTCCATCCCAGATAGACCATTGACTCGTAGAGGAATCCTTTCCATCGTTAGTTCCTTCTAAGACCCATTGGGGTTCCTTGCTCCAAGGTTGTAAGTTAAAATCTTGCTGCAGAACTAGTTATTGTTTTGACATCAGAATCGTATCAGTATTCAGTCAAAATTACATCAATTTCACATTCAATAGTGAAAAACATATGCTATTGAATTAGTGTGATGCCTTTCAGGTGTGTGGGAAATTTTCTGATGTCATGAGATGCTGTGCCTCTGGCTGAGGGTTGTTCCTGGGGGGTCATCAAGCATTTGGTTATCAAATAATGGGGTTTCACTGTAGTGACCACAGGAACATTGTTAAGAAGGTAAAAGGGGCTTTACTGCACTCACGTATATCAAAGACCAGTCAACAGCTAATGTGGGGGTTTGTAACAGGGTATAAATACAGGTCTTGTGTCCTCAGTCCTTAAGTGGATACTTTGTACATAGTAAGATGTGCCTTACGTCTTAGATGTATTTGTGATCCACTCCGTGTCGACATGAGAGTAAACTTTGAGATGGTTTATCACACTGATGATCTCCGGTAAGAAAAGAAAGAAGATTTCCACAACAGGTCGGATCTTGGAAAGTAATTTGTGCGAGCACTCTTACCGCTCTCATCAAATAGCGCATCTTGGACGTATTTTCCCTGTTTGTAAACTAGCTTCAGCTAGCTTTCTATTTCTTTCTGATGGCCGGACTTATGCTTTGTTGACGCAAAGACCTTGCGGCTTTAACTGGTGACGCTCTGACTATCTCACTCAGCAGCGAGTCTATAGGATCCGGGTGGACGGACAGAACCATGCAGTAAATGGGAAGAGGGGTGGAATTTTCTAGTATTTTCTTTCTAGTAATTTTCTCATAGTTCCTTATGCTCCAAGCAAAACGCTTCATTCTCAGAGCGCTGGGCTACTTGTGGTTCCTAGAGTCTTTAAATGTAGAATGGGAGGCAGAGCTTTTAGCTACCAAGCTCCTCTCCTTTGGAACCAGCTCCCTCTTCAGGTTTGAGAAGCTGAAACACTCTCCACCTTTAAGATTAGGGGCTAAAACCTTCCTTTTTGATAAAGCTTATAGTTAGAGATGGTTCAGGTCACTGGCAATGATTGTTAGTCACAGGAACCATCTCTTAGTTAAGCTGCAATAAACATAGACTGCTGGGGGACTTAATTTATACACTGAGCTCCTCTGTTCCTTTCTACCTCTTCTGTCCAATAACCTCCCATCATTGTTCTATGTTTAACTAACCTTGTCTCTTTCTCTCCAGTAGTTGTGTTTCTCCCCAGCTCCCCCCCCCCCCTGTCCTTACCTACAGGTATCATTGGACTCAAAGTTCGTTGTCTGTGATGGGCAGCTGCAGATCCAACCATCCTGCCTGTATCCAGTCTCTTAAAGTTCGTGGGCCCTAATTTTGTCGCCCCTTAACTAACTAACCCCCACTGCCTGTCTGACATAAAAATCTATATTGACGAGTAAACAAAACCAAAAAACAAAGAGAGATAACTGCAATTAGACCTGACAGTTACCTAAATACTGTACGTAGCCTCGAGGTAAATTACAGTTACTGTACATTCTGCTACATTCATTGTGCTACATTCTTTGTCACTTAAGTGTTTTAAAAGCATGCATAGAATAATTGCATTAGTAAAACCGAAGATGTATCACTCACCAGCTGTAGCAGCTCCTCGACCTTGTCCTGGACACCGCTGAACCCGAACGGTGGCGGGTAAAGGAAGAGGTCCTCTGAGAGGGGTGCGTTTTTCCACAAGAAGGGCTGGGTCTTGTGACTGGAAGTGGGGACCAACAAGTTCTTCCTTGCGTTGCCATGGCGACACTCTCCCTCCAGAACACTGTGCACATGCTCATGTACTTGCTGCCAGATGTCAAAAAAAACATGCAGAAGTATACCAAACATCACTGAATCCCAGGACCTGTTTAAATGCAGTCAACTTTCAAGTTGCAGGGAACATATTTCATATTACATAAATAAACAACCTCTATACTTCTTTTGCTAAATTGTGATTCTTATACCTGTGTTCTATCACGCTGCATCCTCTTCAAAGGTGAGTCTAACTGACCTGTCTAACTAACATGACCAATGTCGTTACACATATGACTTGAAGTGGTTGGCTAGAATACACACATACAGACAGTGCTGTGTCCCTGATCAACTACTGGACCACAGGGTGATCAGAGGAAATTTTAAAAGCAAAACTTCTACAATTTTCAATGGGGGTTGACCAAAACGATGTCGCATAATATTTAAGAGTGAAAGGAGACTCATATTGCTCCATAATTTCTATGCAGAGAAGTTATCATTTATTCTTCCTATAAGACGCCTCTGTAGATGGTTTGCTGTGGGCTCAAAAACTACAACTAGTGCTTCCTGTTTTTTTAACTGTCAGACTGAGAGGGAGGCGGAGCCAGGCTGAGAGGAGGTGGGGGCAGGCTGAGAGGTGGGTGGAGCAAGCCTGCTGGAGTGCAACTGCTCCGTCCGCCTCTGTTTTTCCTCGCATGTATGTACAGCAGTAATATTCAATGGCCGAATGTCCCGCTGTAGAATATTTAGAAGACAGCAAGTTCTACAGCACAGTCTGATATTCTTGGTTAGTTGTATGAGCCAGAGTACAGCGCCGACAACTTATGCCGTTTGGAGGACGAGGCTGCCCGTAAGGATCCGGCACCCACAGCAGACAGCCCAACTGAGTATCCCAGTGCTCCAATGAATTTACCACCACCGGTTCCTCTTGGTTTAAGCTGCGCATTATACTGTTGACTGTGTGTATTTGTTGTGATCTGTTTTGGGTTACATGAGTTCAGAGGAGCTGGAAACTAGCTTCAGGATATGAAGAGGAAACCAGAAAAAGAAGCTTTGCGTGGCTGGCAGCAAATAATTCAATATTACTACTTCATTTTCTAGGCAATATTGGGTAAAACCGCTGCCGATTTCTCATGGCTGAAGTTGTGGATTCTACTGCTGACGGGGGACCGTGTGTATTATGGATCATTAGTTTTGTGATGCTTATAAACAAAGGCAGCAGTCCAAACTAGCTTCAGGATGCCAAGGACAAACCAGAAAAAAACAGCTGAGATAGAACGGTGGACTGAGTGAGTAATATATTCGACCGTTTATTCTTTTAGCTTGTGCTGTAAAGTTTGAGTACAGTTATGAGCTGCTGGACTGTCAGGAGTAGCGCTAGCTTAGTTTGCTAACGTTAGCCTGTGCATTAGTTTGGCTGGCAGCAACTCTAATACTAATAAAATAATTAATTTCATCTTTTTGTAGGTAATATCGACCGGTCGCGTATCGTCACAGAGACTCCGTAAAGGGACAACCCTCTTGTTGTTCCAGCCACTAACAGCAGATGAAGAAAAGAAGAAGGTTTTGGTTAAATGAAGAACCTGTGACTTTCTAAAAACTGTCTGCTTTGATTCAAAATAAAAAAGCTGCTAAATGACTTACAAATAATGTCTTTATTCAACACTGTTTAAAATATAACTTTTTGTTAAAAATGTAAAACAATGTCGTTGCCAAATGCCTACTCTGGAATCATTGCCACTCCTGGTGCCAATTCCTAGTAGATTTTAGTTTGAATACATGTTACAATACTTGTTTTGCTCTGTCTTGTTTAGTTTCTGCTTGATATCTCTGGTCACATGATTCCCCAGCTCTCGTGTGTTTTCCTGCCCATGCTAGACTCAGTACCTGTTATTGTGTTTTGACTGTGACTCTGTCTGATCCTTGTCAGTACCTCTGCCTGTGTTGGATTTACTGGTTTTGACCGCTGCCTGCCTGACCATGTTTTTTACTGCTGTGTTTTGGAACTTACGCCATTGAAATCCTTCATTTTTCTAGCTCTGTCTTCTTTGCTGCTCATTTGGGTCCTTGATCTCTCTGTTCCTGTTCAGTTCCTGCTCGGCCGTGACGTCAGTTGTGCTTCCTTCAGCGCAGAGACATGATGCATTTGGCCCTTAGCTCTGCCTGACACTGGCTTTGGGCTCTCTGCTGCGGGTGCCTGTTCCTTACGGGCAGCCTCGTCCTCTTCTAAATGGCGTAACTCATCGGCGCTGAACTCAGGTTCAGACAACTAACCACGACTATCAGACTGTGCTGAAGAACTCGCTGTTGTCTAAATAATCTACAGCAGGACCTCTGGCCATTGAATATTAGTGCTGTACACGTATGTGAGGAAAACGATGGTGGACAGAGCAGTTGCGCTCCACCAGGGTGGCTCCGCCCTATCTCCATCTGGCCGTTGTTGTGGCAGGTACAGAGAAAACCAGGAAGCACTAGTTGTAATCTGTGAGCCCATGGCAAACAAATCGCCGGGGTGTGTTAAAGGAGGAATTAATGATATTTTCTCTGCATAGAAAATATGGAGGAATCTGACTGTCCCTTCCTTCATACGTTCTTCATACTACCCAAGGTTGTTTTGGTCAACCTCCATAGAAAATGGGTGAGGTTTTCTTTTCAACACAAGGACAAAACAAAAACAAAAAGCCTTAGGGAGGGCTCATCAGCACTACACAAAAAATTCGAAATCCATAAATATGATGGAAAATTAAAAGGTTCGTAGTCAAATACTGGGAGGCCGCTGGTTTTGAGGCTTCGATCACGATCCGTTTCACTCTGTGATTAATGGCAATATCTTTTGCTCATTCAATGCTGATGCGTTGATTTTGTAGATCATGCTCAATATAGTTGACCCAGGTCTTCTTTGGTGCAGATTTTTGAACCCTCCAGGTTTTTGGTGTTTTATGCCATAAAACTTGGTATGGGAGCCGCTCGCTGCTCATGCTGCAGACGTGTCCAAACCAGCGCAGATGGCTCCTTTGGATTAATTCGCTGATCGATGACTCGTTGTCGCAGTCAGCCCGTATCGAGTCATTTCAGTGGTGATTGAGAAGTCAAAGCCAAAGGCAGTGCATTTGGAATGCCTTGACTTTGTTGGTATCTGATTCGTCCATGGTTCTGATCCACACAGAAGGATAGGCAAGATGAGCCAACGGTATAGGTGAATTTGGGTCAAGATATTGGCCTATTTCAAAGGCACGACTTCAAGGACGAGAACGCCGTCGTTGCTGATCCAATTATTGCACAGATTTCATGACGCTTCCATGTTTTTCTCCTGTACCACTGAGCCATGGTATTAAAAAGTGCTTACTTGTTCCAACTGGGTTCCATCAAGATGAATGATGGATGGTGAGCTATCTGTGGTCATGACTGTCTGTATTGATCCAAAGTTCAGTTTTGCACACCGGATGCGTTCCTCCATTAGTTGTCGGAGCGTGAAAATCTGATCTATACATCCGCAGTTTCATCAAAACCTGGCTTGGTGTTCCAGACTAATTTGTTTTGTGCTTTTTGTAAATGTGATTGAATGATCTTTATGAAGATTTTGCCTACGATTGAGATACGACTGATGCCCCGTTAGTTCTTGTAGCGGGATTGTCCTGGCGCTTTTCTGTCCTTGAGCGATTTGATTGCTCGTTTCACTTTTTCCAAGAACTCCATCCACTGCGCTCACTTGATGATTGTGACACTCGATTGACAGTGTTCCCTCAGCCTTCATGATATTGCAATTTGTCGATTTGGTCTTTCCACTGAGGCGGCAGATGGTTTGGTACAATGTCCGCAGTTCGTTTTTTGATGCAGCTCCATCCATTTAGGTTGCTACTTTGTTCCAATATTCCTCACAATCTTCTTTCATCATAACTCTGACTGCTCTATTCAGCTGCCGACAGTGTTTGAAATTGTCGTGTTTCAGAGTTTCAAGCATTCGTCTGTGATCCATAGCTGCGTTTTTAGTTGTGCTAGTGGGCAGAGCGCAGCAGCGCATTTCAGCATTTCATGGCTTCAGACAGTTGCTTTTCATTGTTCTCTATGTTAGTCGGTGGTTTGGTTGGCTGTTTTGTTGGTGGTTTTGCTCAGTTTAGCCGCAGTTTGATCTTTGGTCAGACCACATAGTGATTGGAGCCGCAATCGGGGTCTCGCATAGCCATGGCGTTATTTATAGAGGAACGGTATTGACTGTTGATCGGGACATAGTTCCTCCTTAGCAATGTTATTGATCTCTGATTCCACGTCAGGTTTTAGCTTCTTGTCTGTTTAAGTGTTTATTGCTCAGGTTTTGTATTTTAGAAAGACTCGGATGGGATATGTCGAACTGCGACTTGGATAAAGTTTTCTGACAAAGAAAAGAATCACCTGGAGAACCACTCTGCCCATCGGGGACTTTTGCCTCTGGTTACGTGCGAGACGCTTAGGATTCCTGGTGCCCTGTGTGTCTGGAGCCAATGATCGAGGATGCAGAGGATCTATTCATATTTTGAACTTTGACAACAGGGCTAATCATAATTGGCTTTGGTGGTGCCCTGCTTTATCGGAAGATTGGAAAATTTGCGGCCGGCTTATTGGCATGTCCACCTGCCATGGAGTTACAACTGCCCCTGGGGGCTATGATTACTCAGATGACGGAATTAGACCAGAGATTGGCCCGGATTGATGGACTGACAAGTAACATCTCAGCCCATTTAGATGAATTACATCAGGGGATGACCCGGATTAAAGGACTGACTAGTAAGATCTCAGACTGTTCGGAGGAAGACAGGAGACAGATGGATAACATCTGCAGACATACTGAACGCTTGGTAATTGTAAAGGTGGACTGGTGGATGAGGGGGTTGAGCATTTGCTCGTACCCAGCTGATCCCTCCAAGCGTGGCCTTGAGCAAGTGACACCACACTAGCTCCCCGAGCGCCCCATGTGTGGCTGCTCACTGCTACTCCTTGTGTGAGTATGGGTCAAATGCAAAGGAAATAATTCCCCTAGGGCATCAATAAAGTATGTCTATTTAGTTTCGCCTTCAATTTGTTTGTTGCATGTTTTTTTTCAGTTTCGCAGAACTTACTGACAGCACGTCAGTTACAGTGCTGCAGAAAACCCTGGACATTGAAACACCCGTGGTACTCTCAGGAATTTACTCCGCTGGGCCTCCACCTCAAACACAACCCTCAGCTCCTCATCGGATCACATTCACCAACTGCCATAACTGCATTCAACAAGCTTTCATCCTCATCTGCTGTCATTTCTCCATGCCGCCCTCACCTCTCAGTTTGTGTGCTCCCATTTCCCTTCACTAGAGCACTGTGTATTCCAGGTATTCGTAATTTGAAAAATTGATGAGTATTTACCTTGGTCCTTGGCTTAAGACTAAAGCTTGTTTTCTGCTTTGTCCGTAGTTCACCTGCGTATGGAGGATAGACCGGCCAACACATTTGCATTCTTTGAAGAAAACTGTTCCCTTCGTTCGGTTCTGAAGTACATTCTTTGGGGGTCCACCTCTTTGCTGGCACGAGCTGAGTTATAGGACATGTTATAGGAAGCAGGGCATAGAAATAATCTTTGGTACTATCAGTGCTCATTTCAATTAGGATATAGATCAATAAGATATGTGTCTAGATCGTGCCATCAGTGGTTGGGATACCAAGGCGATCTAAGATTGGTTAAAAGGATGATTGTCCAACATGAATCTGACACCAGCTTTGTCCTTCCCGAGTAGTACAAGGCCATGGATGCCAGATCAGATGGCGTCAACTGCACTGGTTTTGACAGAATTGGGACTGGGATCATTGTCGTTTTAGAGCCAATGATTCATAATTCTTGTAAGGCTGCAACTGGGATTTGGTTGAATGATAGTTCCTTGGCAATTCCTTTTGGCCAGCATGACGGCCGGTTTGCACATTCCACATCACCAGTCGAATCTCAATCAATATTATTTAAATTTCTTAAATAAGTAATTAAATCAATTAAAATAAATAAAATAACATATTACAAAAGTGAACAAAAGCTATGTCTGTTTTGAGTATTAAGGCCTCCGCGTCCGTTGTGTATGGTTTCTCCTGGGGGGTCGTCAAGCATTTGGTTCTCAAAGAGTGGAAATGTAACTGTTTTTTACTGTTTTATTGTGACCAAGGGAACATCTGTAAGGAGGTAAAAGGGGGGGTTGTCAGGGGTGTCATCTGCCAATCATAGGACTGCTGCTTTGATTCCTGGCTTCTAAACCCCAAGTTGTCCCTGGTGTTGGCATAAGCTGCAAAGCAGCTCTGTAGATGTGTGATATGTGAGTGCTTGTGTGAGTGAACGGATGAATGTGAAATTTGAGTATCTTTAGGTAGAAAAGCGCTATACAAGTATACAAGCTATAGGCATCCTGTATGGTCTGCTCCACACAAGTAAAATAATACACAGGCAAAATCATTTAGCAGCACAGATTCAACATGGAACCTCTGCTGTACATCATGCTTACCGATTTACGTGCAGGGCTGACTTTCCAGACTGGAGCATCTTCTGGGTTTTTTGTCAGTAAAAGCCAGAATATCAGTAAGGCCAGCAAACCTAAGGTCACACCCAGAACCCATGCTCGCCTGGAGACAGGCACGCACGCAGACACACACACACACAGAACAGAAAAAAACACAAGCCAGTCTATTTAAATGAGAAAAACACATACATAAGTACTTATAAGTTAAGGCAGTGTAATGGAAAAAATTGTGCCTTTGTGCTTTTTCTTATCCAACACAGTCGTCATGTGCTGGTTAGGTGCAATACTGAACATTCTTACACTTACACAACTAAAACATCTGATGTTCCATTTGACTGACTAATTAGTGGGAGAGCTGAACAGCTCTCACACTATTGTTATCTTCGGTCTTTATTATTAGTGGGAGAGCTGAACAGCTCTCACACTATTGTTATCTTCGGTCTTTATCACAGTGAATGCTGCAAAGCATTCACTGTATTGTTTTTCTAAGCTTTATTATTATTATTATTATTATTTTTCACTGTATTGTTTTTCTAAGCTTTATCACAGTGAATGCTGCAAAGCATTCACTGTATTGTTTTTCTAAGCTTTATTATTATTAGTGGGAGAGCTGAACAGCTTACTCTATCAACATAATTACTTCACTAAATCGTAGTCATACTTGTCTTCTTTCTAATGATGTGTCTGGCTTTACCCTCAGACTTATACTTTAGTCGCTATCGACCTCAAAGCACAGAGAGATCCTGAAATTCTCCCATAGACTCTAATGATAATTTTTGGCAGACGTCTGGAGAAAAACAAGGAGGAAACATATTTTGAAATTGCGACTGTGGCTACAAACGTTTGTCCTCAAACATAAAATTCACACCATTTGCTCATTGAAGCCTTGGGACTCGAAAAATGAAATAATCTTTGTGATAACTATTATGGTTTAGCTGGAACAAGCCTGTTTATACAGGGTGAAACTCTGCTTTTTACAGAGCAGAATGAGCCTGATTTTCCCGCCTTTTGTCTCCATGGCGACGGCGCAGCTGCAGATTTGACTGACAGGTCAAACTGCTGATGCTCAGTGTACTGAGCAGTTCCATGCTTGTTACTGATTAGTCAACCACACTATTGGATTGTGTAGTGATTAAGCACGCACTTCCTCTAAATCCTTTCAAAATAAAAGCACCAAGCCAAATAATTAGCTTTAATAGCAGTATTTCTGCTTTTAGATGGATAATTATGACTTTTTAAAGATAGATTAACAGTTTAGTAATTACCCACACATGCTTCCTCTAAATCCTTTCAAAATAAAAGCACCAATGCCAATTATTAGCTTTAACTGCACTGTTTTTGCCTTTGAATGGTTAATTATGATTATTTAAAGACTAATTGACAGTTACGCTATTACCCCCACACATTTCCTCTAAATCCTTTCAAAATAAAAGCACCAATTACAATTTATTACCTTTAATGGCAAGATTGATTAGAAAATTTGTGGTTCTGAATACTTGCCAATCGTTATAGAGACTACTTTAGAGTTCAGTAAATAGCCACTCAAACTTATTAGGGTGCTTTTATTCTGAAAGGGCTAAATCTAAATCTTTTGCTTTAATAGGGCTATTCTTGCTATTGAATGATAAATTATGATTATCTAATGACTATTTTATAGTTTAGTAATCGCCCACACACAACCTCTAAATCCTTTCAAAATAAAAGCACCAATGTAATTTATTACCTTAAATGGCAAGATTTTTGTTTCTGACTGGTAAATTTTTACTAGTTATTAAACTATTACACAGGTAATTATTTACAAATACTTTCTTCAAATTAAAAAGCTAGTCAGCTTATTTATGATTGTCAACAATGCACTCTGGTCAACTTTTTAATCTGTGATATATTTTTTACCTTGGTCAACTTTTGAATCATTGTCATATTTTAATCTTGTCCTAGTATGACATTGGTCATCTTTTTAATCGCCATCTTTTGTCATCGTTTTATTCTTTGTCAACGTTTTCTCGTTTTCATCGCTTTGCCGTAGTCAACTTTTGGACGTAGTCAACTTTTTTGACGTCAGCAGCTTAATCAGCGTTTGTCATCGTTGCGGCAGCAGATCAGCTCTCCCAAGTAATTTCTCGAGAAATTACTTTTTCTAGTTATTATTATTTTTCTTCCCCCCGTTTTTCTGCATCTAACTAGTCCCGCATACTTTCAGCTACAGAAACGATTCCAATATCAAAATGTTCAGCTTTTTAAGGAGAAGTGTGCTATTACTTTTCTCATTCATATGTTTCATATTTTTCAAGTTATTAAGCTTTTTTTTAACTTTTTTTCCCATTGAAATGAATGGGAACAACTTTTCAAATTCTCTTCAACTTTGTCTACTTTCAGCTTTAACTACTTCCGCATACTTTAAGCTACAGACACCATTTAAACTACAAAATAATCTATTACTATTCAACTATTAATCTTCCAGAAATTGTTTAAATATCTTTAATAGTTTCTGATTTATAGAAGTTTAAATATTGGGTGGTTTTTGGTCAATTTTCATCTTTTCCATTAGTGTGTATTGGGTTATTTAGAGTGCGTGATGTCACAGCTACAGTGAGAAGGTGCACTTTTTTAAGACAGAACTTCTATCTTTAACTCGTCACTACGGACACAATTTTCACTCTATCAACGTAATTACTTCACTAAATCGTAGTCATAATTGTCTTCTTTTTAATGATGTGTCTGGCTTTACCCTCAGACCTATACTTTAGTCGCTATCGAACTCAAAGTGCAGAGAGATCCCGAAATTCTCCCATAGACTCTAATGATAAATTTCGGCAGACGTCTGGGGAGAAAAACAGAGGAGATGTATTTTGAAATTGCCACTGTGGCTACAAGCTTTTGTCCTTAAACATAAAATTCACACCATTTGCTCATTGAAGCCTTGGGACTCGTAAAATGAAATAATCTTTGTGATAACTATCATGGTTTAGCTGGAACAAGCCTGTTTATACAGGGTGAAACTCTGCTTTTACAGAGCAGAGTGAGCCTGATTTTCCCGCCTTTTGTCTCCATGGCGACGGCACAGCTGCAGATTTGACTGACAGGTCAAACTGCTGATGCTCAGTGTACAGAGCAGTTCCATGCTTGTTACTGATTAGTCAACCACACTATTGGATTGTGTAGTGATTAAGCACGCACTTCCTCTAAATCCTTTCAAAATAAAAGCACCAAGCCAAATAATTAGCTTTAATAGCAGTATTTCTGCTTTTAGATGGGTACTTATGACTTTTTAAAGATAGATTAACAGTTTAGTAATTACCCACACATGCTTCCTCTAAATCCTTTCAAAATAAAAGCACCAATGCCAATTATTAGCTTTAACTGCAATGTTTTTGCCTTTGAATGGGTAATTATGATTATTTAAAGACTAATTGACAGTTACGCTATTACCCCCACACATTTCCTCTAAATCCTTTCAAAATAAAAGCACCAATTACAATTTATTACCTTTAATGGCAAGATTGATTAGAAAATTTGTGGTTCTGAATACTTGCCAATCGTTATAGAGACTACTTTAGAGTTTAGTAAATAGCCACTCAAACTTATTAGGGTGCTTTTATTCTAAAAGGGCTAAATCTAAATCTTTTGCTTTAATAGGGCTATTGTTGCTATTGAATGATAAATTATGACTATCTAATACTAAACTATTTTATAGTTTAGTAATCGCCCACACACAACCTCTAAATCCTTTCAAAATAAAAGCACCAATGTAATTTATTACCTTAAATGGCAAGATTTTTGTTTCTGACTGGTAAATTTTTACTAGTTATTAAATTATTACACAGGTAATTATTTACAAATACTTTCTTCAAATTAAAAAGCTAGTCAGCTTATTTATGATTGTCAACAATGCACTCTGGTCAACTTTTTAATCTTTGATTAATTTTTTACCTTGCTCAAATTTTGAATCATTGTCATATTTTAATCTTGTCTTAGTATGACCTTGGTCATCTTTTTAATCATCTTTTTAATCGCCATCTTTTGTCATCGTTTTAATCTTTGTCATCGTTTTCTCGTTTTCATCGTTTTGCCGTAGTCAACTTTTGGACGTAGTCAACTTTTTTGACGTCAGCAGCTTAATCAGCGTTTGTCATCGTTGCGGCAGCAGATCAGCTCTCCCACGTAATTTCTCGAGAAATTACTTTTTCTAGTATATGTTTGTCTTTTACACCCGGACTCTGGCTCCTTTCTATCGGACTCCCCACCAGACCCAAGGCTGTTAAAGCGAATGCATCTTGTCTTGGAAGCTCTGTGTTCCTTCCTTTGGATAAAGAGACACGATGATGCAGAAGTGAAAATGTAATGAATGTTTCTTTTCTTTGTACGCACCCACCAGTGCATCATCGTCCTGAGACATCTGGCCGCCTAGGCGCCACCGCCTGAGGGGCTTTCAGTAATGATCCTTCCGCAGGTTCATCTGCATTCTCACTCACAGCGAGATAAGGTGGCACAAACATTTCTATTAGTCCAGAGAGACATTCCACCAGAGCCAGAGACAGGGGTCAAAAGGCAGAAGTAACTTGAGGATCGTGGGCTCTTTGCATCACACCTTCGTGGTGTGTGCACTGATCTCCCCAGCTGGTTTTTGGTTTGTTGATGATGATAAAAAGAAAACTCTCTCATCTGCTTGTTTATGGGAAATTCCCACCACACAGCACATCAGCATAAACTGATCTGGTGTCAAGTCAAGTGAGAAGGTTTCAACTTGCCCTCCCTCTGCAGCACAAAAAAGGAATCAGTAATGTAACACTGAGAGGCAGGTTTGCCCAGTAACTTCCTCCTCTCACTGCTGCAGTTTAGTGACGGAGGTTAGACTAGTCAAATGTGTAACTAAAGACATCTGCAGTGACATTTTGACTCCTCGTCATCGAGTGCCCTGTCCTATGTGGAGCCTGGGGTCATGTTTTGTTCAGTAAAATAAAATTAAAATCCGTATTAGTGTACTCCAAGTCCAAAGAACTGATCAAACATATAGCTTCCCCAAAGTGGCTATGTAAAGGGTTAATGAAGACCAGTCATTATTGTGACGCTTCCTGTCTGTCCTGTTTTAACAAACAGTATACCAGCTGCAGCAGTTAATAGTTAATAATAATTTAATAAGAAGCAGCTCTGCATAAGTTAAAAAATTAACTAACAGCATTAGTAGATGAAAGCCTTCCATATCTCGGCCTCAGAAAACAAACAAAACAAAAACGTCTTTAGAACAGTTGGCACTGAAATAACTTCTTGGGAAACTCAGTCACTAAAAGTCTATATGAATTCCTACTAGGATATTTCTTACTGCCCTGAACATATAAACTCACGGCCCACACAGCTAGAGTTCCCACCTCCACGTCTTTGACATATGGTTCATGCAGACAGGATTCATGAAGCATCAGGGTGAAACAAAAAAAGGGTAGAGTGTCTGTGTGGGTGGCCATGGGTTCTGTGGCATGAAAGACAGTGGTGGTCACAGGCAGGTCAGGCACTACAGTATGTCCTCAAAACGGGGAGACACCCTGAAATGGCATTGGTTGCAAGACTGGATAGAGATAGAAATTAGAAGAGGGTTCGTTTCTAAACTCCTGGGTGTCCGTCTATACACCCACCCCAGAGCTGCTAGTATGACCGCTGCGTTTAAGCTAATGCATTCTTTTAAATGTGCACATCACTTTGCGTTTCTGTGTATCTGAATGGGACAGTAATGTTATCCTCATAGCGAACACTAAAAGAACCGAGAGCTGCAGCCCTGCATTTCTTTCAAAAAGGTGACAAACATCAACAGCTGTCATCAAGAGAATTTATACATTCTCTATATAGTGCAGAAACTGTTTATTTCATAAAAGTTAGGGGTAAGAAGGCTCCAGAAGGTGAGACCCTAATTACAGGTTTCCTGTATTTTTGCTAAATAAAGACCACAAAAGGTCCAGTGTTCCTCACAAACACAAGAGCCATGTATTGTTCAGTTAGTGTTACTGCAGGGTCACAAGAGTGCTGAGTGCTTAGAGAAGGTGCTGACGTCACCTGTGTGGCGCCCTCCGCAAGGGAAGCCTCATGTTAACTTCATTGACACGAGATTTGGTTTCTCTGCTGAAACCCGGAAGCATCTGGGCCTCGGAGATCCTGTCCTGAATGCAGAGGGAGAGTCACATGCTTGGTACATCACGAGCTGATCACAAACACATTATTTCACTAAACAACTTCTGCAACTTCAGTACCAGTAATTCTAAGCAATTTCAAAACAATACACAATATAATTTATTTTTTTATTACAGCTAATGCCTGAACATTGAAAGCACATCTTCAAGAATGTATCAAGAGTAGCATTAATAAATGTCAACATATAAAGACAAACCAGCATCTATACATAAAATAAATGAATTTTAAATATATATCTATAGTTCTCTCGTGTGCCCCACACACCACACACACACTAACGTGAACAGATCATCGTTTAATGAGAGTATATTGCTGAGCTAACGCAAGAAGCTAACGGTCGATCACAACACAGCTTTCAGCCAAGAATATGCTGCAGACAAAAACCGTCGCTCCGGGGAAAAGGTTTCTGACAAGATAACTTTACACAATGTTCCAAGTGTGAGAACGTCCATCCGATCGCAGAAACCGAGGTGAGGATGAGCGGCGGCTGCAGGGGAGGACGCTTCTGTTTGTGTTACTACGTCAAACGAGCCTTGATGTGAATCTACTAAAAGGTATAAACGCGTTTTGGGTCGTGTGATTTAACTAACAAAAGAACCGGGGGCTGATGATTTATCAGAACTTAAATTCATTTGCATAGCATCACTGGAATACCATAGGTAGAAGGCAGTTTGTCTTACTTCACCCACCGCCTCATACGAAGACGTGAAATAATCGATTACAGTAGACGCCGCTCAGATAGAAGAAGCCGCTAGCATCTTTTAGTCACGTTCACGACGTCGTTAGACCGCCAGTTGTCTCATCCCGCCTAGAATTTGATAGCTGAATGACCTCACCCACTCACCGTTTCATTGATACAGATGCAGGACCATGATCGAGTGCGTGGATAAGAACAAACTAACAAAAACGGAGTACGGTTGCACAGCTGCGCAGCCCAGCGTACCAACGAACCAATCAACGGCCACACACCAAATATCACTTCCGCCTTCGCAATAAGAGCTTTGTATTCTCAAATACGACCACACCGGTAAAACCTTTAAAAATTACAAACACCAGAAAGCCCAAAATGAAAGAATTCTAATTTTATTGTTAAATACAAAGAGGATTTTGCATATAGTATATATTGAAAAGCCTTTCAATAAAGGCTTTCTATTGTATAATAGTTTAATACAAATGCCCACTTACAACTCATTAATGACTGTTCAGTTGTGTCATTCTTCAACTAACATACATATGCCTTGACAACATAATGAAAAGACTGAGGTGTCACATCATTCAGGAATGCTCTGTAACCATAAATTCATCAAAGTTCAGACTACATCCTCCAGTGTCTTTATGTGAAAATCCACAGAACATGCTCTGCTACTGCAGAGGTTGTTTGAGTTCAAACAGGCCTGTTCCACCCTTAACCACCTTCCCCACCACCAGGCAGGCTGATGGGGAGACCAACTGATCATGCGACCCTGGAAAGAAAGAAAATGTAACATTAGGAAACTCTTACCGATTATGGCCTGATGCCACGTTTTACAACAAAAACACATGATTATTCTTTTTACCCATCATTGTAGCCTGTTTGAGGAATTTGTAGCTGGTCTCAAAGGTCATCTGCTGCAGAGGGGATGAGTTGGACCTGATGGCGTGCCGGTTCAATGGCTTATATACACCTTCAAAACACATGTAGTCTGCCACCAATGACAGATGTCTGGGGTCCACCTCAATACCTTAACACAAAGAAATACCCATGTGTAGTGTCTGAAGGCCCTTATATTTAAAGTGGTTGAATGACTTTGTTTACCATAGACAGCAAATACATCCTTGATCTCCTTCTCTATGACCTTAAGAGCCACTTCAATCCCATAGGTTTTAGCCATGGCATGAACCTCATTGCAGTACAGTCTGTTGATGTCCAAGATCTTAAAGCAAAATTAAGAATAATCTCAGCTTTATAAGACTTTGCAAGAGTCACATTATGATCGGTCGGCTGTCAAGTGATAAAGTGTAAAACCAAAAACAGTGTTGTGCTACGCACATTGCTGTGTCTGAACATTTCATGCATGTTGATGCCCTCTGTGTTAAGAATCATTTCTTTCTCTCCCATCTTTGTTGTGGTTTCACTCAGCAGGCAGCGAGTCAGGCCCTTGGTTTCCATGATGACGGCATTTTGGGCCAGTGTTGAGAGCACTGAGGTCAGGTCAAAGTGCACCTTGCTCACTGGCAAAACCATGTCAACCTGTTAACAGAAAAAACGCATGGATGAATGGGAGATTCAACCTTAGAATGTTTTAAACATCTTAGTGCTGACACATATGAACTCACCTCACACCATAGTTCATGCTGGTGATCGTAGCAGTAGCTCTCTATTGCTGGGTTGGACTCCAGAACAGAGTTAATTCTTATTTGACTCAAGGATGCTTCTCCTCTTCCTGCCCCCCCTTGTTTTGGTTGTTTCTTCTTTTTCTTCATCCTTGTCTCCACAGATTCTTGCAGAAGCTCTTCTAAAGTGCTGTTCTCCCCTTTCTCATCCTCTTCCTCTTCCTCTTCATCCAACTGATCTTCTTTATCTTCAGTGTTGTCACCTAGGTCCTCCTCCTCACTTTCATAGTCCACCTATAGCAGAAAACAAAAATTGGCATTAAACATGTCAGATATCAGTATCTGATAAATCAACAACAAACATCTAGTCCAAGTTGTAATGTAATAATGTTTTTGTCTTTATTTTGCCACAGAATATTGGAGCGGCTTAGTGGCAGACTATGATTTTATATCAGTACAAATGTAAGCAGTAAAATAAGACAGTCACTTCCAGTTCGAGTATACTTTCAAAAAGGAAAGATCTGTTAAGATCTGGTGGCTGATCATGTCACTGTCTATCAGCTTGTTTTAAAACCACAAAAAGCATATTTTCTACAGATATAAGTTATGTCAAAGTTCACACCCAATCCTCTCAGGATGCTTAGTAGCTCCCGAGCCCTAAAACTGAAGGGAATGTAATGAATGCTAGTAGGAAAGCTTTACTTAGCATTTGTAATTCTGATATGATGAGATGTTGCAGAACTGCTCGAGTCTGACTTCAAGAGGGAGAAGTTACATTTTTTAGTTTACAAGTCAACTCATGTTTAAGTAATCACTTCTAATGGGTTAATGATCTGTCAAGTTTAATGCCATTAAGCTAATTTAAAGATACGTGAGGTATGTTTCCCAGAAGAAGCAATCTGAATAAACATGCCACAACACAGCACAGCACCGACTTTACCATCAAGCAATCCTGTAATATTTTATCTGTCCTCATACCTCCTCTTCCTGTTTGTCTTGTCTCTTGGCGTCTGAAGCATCCGCATCACCTTCGTTCCCCTGGTCGTCCACAATCTCTCTGCCCTCTTCTCCCTCCCAATCATCTACCTGATGACATGAATATGGTTTGGTTTAAGAAATAAAAAAACGTACAACACTGATGCAAAAATAAAATAATAAAATAAAAAATAATACTGAATTAAAAACATAAAAGTTCAAAACAGACCCCTGCTGTGTCAGCTGCTCCATCATCGTCATGGTCCTTATCTCTGAGAGTAGCCTTTCTCATCTCCACGGTGATGGAGGCCAGCTTGGAGCTGCGCTTCTTAATGGCGTCGAGGAGAAGACGGAAAAACCTGCAAGCATTAAAACGTTAGATTTTGATACTTGATAAGACATCATAAAATGTGCAATTCCTCTGAGGTTAGATTTGCAGTAATTTTAATCCACACACACCTTGTTTCCATGTAGTGGAGAATATGTTGGGGTGACAGCATCTTATCGTCACAGTACCGGTCATGAGGCAGAAAGTGGAAGGTGACTTTGAACGTACGGAGCTTTTGGTGAGTTTCAATGCGCAGCGACTCAACCACATCAATCTTCTGCAGCACCTACATACAAACACAAGCATATACACCTAAACACATCCTTTTTAGTTTACGGATGCCAAAGTTTAATTTTAACATAATGTTATAAACATGTCTAAATACTGTACTTCATGAGAGGAACAAAAAAAACTACTACTGGATAAAAATGAGATAAGGCAAGACACACCGAATAAACAGGAGATAAAAACTAAAATACAAAAGGGGGGGGAACTTTACCTCAGCCAGACACACCCTTGTGAGTTTCTTACGCAGGGTCTTGGCCTTCTTTAGGGCTTTCCTGTTGTTCAGCACCGGAACACTCATCATAGGAGTCCTAATGTTGGAGCTGGCCACCATTAGAATCTCTCTCAGTCTGGGAAGTACGCGGAAATATACAGGCTTATCAACAAGGTATCTGATCATTGTGTGGTGGTGACAAACCTTTGAGGGATACAGCTAATCCACTAGATATGAAGTCAGTTTAATTGTGGTTATGCCAGATATGACAACCCAGGCAAAGCAGTATGCTTAATAAGTAATACATACAAAAAGGTCTAAGATGGAAGTGGTAATCTACACAGCACCATTGAACTGTTGAATGCAAAGCTGTCAATGCTGCTGATGCGTGGTGTTGAAAAACACAAGCTGGTGACAGGTTTTGTATCTACAATATACAGTGTTGCCACTGTGTAACAGAACAGCATGTTGCATTAACTAATGCTGTCTCGTCCCATGGCGATAAAGAGTGCAAAGGTCAAATGAAGTAGTGATTACCGAGGTATTCCTAATGTGACGTTCATCTCTCCTCTGCCAGCAAAGTGGAAGGTGTTGAGGGTCATCTGAGTGGAGGGCTCTCCTATAGACTGAGCTGCCAGCAGACCCACTGCTTCACCTGGATCGCACAGTGCCCGCTGCCACTTGTAATGCAATAACTGGCGAAGGCTGTAGACAGGCAGCCAGGAGAATCACGATTTAATATTTAAATTTTAACATTTTAGGCTAAGGAAAAATAACCATTGATGAGTAATTGACGGTCATAATCGGTAGATTAAACAGAAAACATCTGCTTTACAAACAGATATTTTTATCATTGTTCGAAATAGATTCTTTCTTTTAAATTTACTATTAATGAGTTTAGGAAAACAAATGAAAACAAGCCAAAGAGAAAAGCTTAGATGAAATAAAAAATAAAAAAGGAACAATTCACAGTGATGTAAATTAAAAGAAAGATTTTGGGTAGAGAGAAGCAGGGGTGTAGTAAAACAAAACACAAACTAGACAGAGGGACACGACAGACAAGAGATGATGTAGCCTGACTCCTTGAAGAGTGACATTCCATTTATCCTTTAATTAATTAATGAGTGACTGGGACAAATTCATCAAGGCGTTACTGAGCTCACCAAAACGATATGATCAGACTGGACAGACGGACAACGTGGATCTGAATTTACAGATCACACCTCATACAAGTGTGTGTGTATTATTCATGATAAGGCTAACGGTTTCAATTATGAAATAAAATGCAGTACCTGTGCGTATCCAAGCTGTCTGGACTTGTCTCAGTTCGATCCTGCAGGTATTTCTCTGCAATGTCATGAAAGTTTTCAGATACTGAACCAAAACTGATGTCTGGCCTAAACAAGCCCAGGGAGGGCTCTGGGCAGCGGGAGGACTTCTTCGTGTATTTTGACCTGCCAGCTTCATCCAGGGAGCGCCACTGCTGTAGAACCTAGGGAGAAACAAGTTTAATGCTCATCAACCTACGTCACAGATTACAGTAAAAAGCAGCTTTTTTGTGCAAAAATACCTGCATTATTGCAGCTTCTCTGTCGTGGGCATTCAACTCTGACTGTTTTAGCTTGGCCAGTTTCTTTTGGGAAAACAACAGGAACGCTCCTGACACATGACCAAAACATGTTTCTTTTACATATTCAAAGATTGTAAAAGGCAATTAATGCAAAACACGTATTACCACTGAACACTGACAAGAAGCTTATTGTTTATATTTAGCATTCAAATTATCAGTAAATGTCATACACACATGACTGGAAAGTACCATTGCCACAGAGGTTACCACTGCAGGCGTGAGATGATTTAATTGCAGGAAATGCTTTTTTCACCCACATACCTTTTCGTGGACACGCTGTCTCTCTCTTGGTTTTCCAGCGCTGGATGGCTGCAAAGTGTTGATTGGCAGACCGAGGGTCCAAACGTGCCAAAATCTTATCAAGGCCCTGAGACCTTTTAATGACCTGATGGGAAATGAAATAGTTGTTTAAGCAACTTTTTCTACCAACTCTGCAGGAAAATGAGGAAGGCCAGCGTTTGTGTTTGTAAGCAGGACATATTCATCCCCAGTCACCATGGTAGAGACGTGTAGGGCATATTTGCTGCATCTTTAGTGTAGCAGCCATTTTGGCCAGTGGCATCCACTAAGGAGGAAGCACTGAATTTGACAAAACTGCAACTTTTATAATCATTCATCTTTGCTTTTTGCTCACTGACTTGACAGTGACTTGAAGTCGGTGTAGGTTTTTTCTGCAGTAGCTACTCTTAGAAAGCTTCTAATAATAATAATAATAATAATAATAATAATAATAATAATAATAATAATAATAATAATAAAACTTTATTGATCCCACTTTGGTGAAATTAATCTCTGCAAAAATGGTGGGCACCCACAGTGTGAGGTGTCTTACTCAAGGATACACTGGTGCTCTGGTGGGCTTGCACTTGGAACCTTCCGCTTCCCAAACCAATGCTCTACCAATTGAGCCACCAAGCCATGAATCTACAAGCTACAATCCCATCACTCTCTGGAGGGCAACATTGTCATAGAAATGTTATAAAACTACAACCTATGGCATTGCTGATCATTTTTCCCTTAGTAGCTTCAAAATATGTCAGCGCTCTTAAGCTAAAACCTGCATAAGTGAAAATGAATCAAAAATATTTTTAACAAGAAGTAAGCATCTGCTGCTATGACCATAAAATTACAATAATCTCAAAATAATGTCTAAATGAAACCCGAACACTGTGTGCACGAAATTGAATGTTGTGAACAGAATATAGATTAAATCTATGTGAACAGAACCTCATTATCATCATCCACAAACATAATCCTTTTGTGTATAACTACATGCATTGGAAATATAAGAAAATGTCTAAAGAGTAGACTTGCTGAAACACAGTGCACAGTGGGATTTCTATTCAATGTTAAAAAACATATCAAAAGTCACAAAAATACTTCCATATTTTGGTTTTGCACTTTGTTACCTCATAGTTGTCCTCTATGAATGGAAACTGTCTTGGCTGCAAAAACTGAGTCTTGGGGATGTCTAACCCGTCTTCACCGTACAGGAACTGGACCACAGATCCATCACTGTCCCTCACAGTCAGATCATACTGTACCACCAAACCCTCCAAATGCTTGATGATACACCTGACAGAGCAGAGAAGGCGAGTGAGAGAAGACAGATGAATTTCACCTGCTGGTTAATAGCATTAAATTGACCATCATAGAGATGCATATTCTCCTATGACCACTACATTACCTCTGCAGGTATCCTGATCTAGATGTTTTCACAGCAGTGTCCACCAGTCCCTCCCTGCCAGCCATGCAGTGGAAGAAAAACTCCTGACCACAAAAACATAGAAGGACATGGATGATGAACCAACAAGAGTCCTGATAAATTAACCATAGTAGTTCTCACAAGAGGTGAGGACTTTACTGTGTAACAACCTGCATCTCAGTCTATTTTCATACCTGTGGTTTGATGCCTGTGAGGAACCTTCCAGAGACAAACCCCCCAGCACCAAGCGCAGGGTCATATGGCTGGAAGCATGGCAAAAACTTCCCAGAAGGCATCAGGGGAGGTCTACGGCCCTCCAACTCTATCTGACCCAGCAGACACGAAATCTGAAAGACATGCAACCACTTTAACGGACAGTTTGAGGTTTTCTCGATTAGCTGTTCAGAAGGTCAAACTGGAGCTGGGTATGATAGAAAAATAGCTGGGCTTAGTGTTGGGGCTACCTGCATCGTGTTAACAGTAGATCCCTTGGCTCCTGATTGGACCATCAGCTGGAGGTTGTTGTCTGGGAAAGCAGTGTGGAGTCCAACTGGCATGCACACCTATGAACACACAGCTTTCTTTTAATTACAGTAAACCAATATCATATCATGTCTGAACAATTACTGTACAATAACTAAACAAATGTACACTGAACTAAACACTAACCATCGGATTTATTAAAAAAGAAAAAGTTAACATTTGCCCTCTGGCTGAGTCAAAACCTCTGTCATTCAGTGGTGGTTAGACTTTTGCTGCTTGTCAGGGGCAGGACATGCAGCACGTGGAAAAAAGCACAAACCTGCTATATAGGAACATGTCTCGTTATTTTATGGAAATAAAATAAAATCAACTTCAAGAGTAGCGGAGGGGTGCCTTTGGGTTACCCCTAATATAATTCAGGGAAAACACTGCAACATCATGACCTGGGGCACCAGCCACAGTAAAAAATGTGAGAAAAGTTACCTGCCAGGTTAAAATAAGAGGTGGATGTGGTTTGGATGCTGATTGCACTGATACCTAGTAAGATACAGTCAATCACAGTAACTGTGGGCTATAGTTACCTTGTTGACATCATTGTTAACTTGGTTGGCCAGTTCTTTAAATTTATGGTCGGCCATACTGAAGTCTCTCTGGTCTGGGTTGAGGTGGGCGTCCTGCCAGCGGCTCTGAGCCTCAGCTTCATCCACACTGGAAGGCAGGTTGAATGCAGCCAGAAGAGCCTGGAAGAGAAAAAGACACAACAACTTTATCTTTCACCCTTTATCATACGTAATTGATTAATACTGCGATTTAGGTCACTGTCAGTAGGTCACTTCGAACCCAGGACCTGTGTGTCAAGTGTTCTAATCACTACATCGCTATTAATTAATTAAGATTAGACAAATGTAGTTAGCACTGTTGCCTCAAAGTAGGGAGAACTTGAGCCTTTCTGTGTGGAATGTGCATATTGTACATGTGGCTTCCCTCCACAGTCCAAAGACATGCAGCCTGGTTAGGTGATGACTCGAAACTGCCCAAAGGCGTGGTTGTGAATGACAGTCTGTTTCTGTGCATGACCTCATGATAAACTGGCAACAAGTCCAGGTTGTGTAGCCGACATAGGGGAATAAGCAGTTCAAATAATATGTTATTGAATGGATAACATTCTAGCCAGTTTGTGAGCAGAAGACATTTACTCCTAGCAGCCATGTTAAAAGCGCTGCGTGGTCAATTACCTATTTAATGTAGCAGCCATTTTGGCCACTGGGATCAGCAATGAAGGAAACACTGAATTTGACAAAGCTGCAATTCTTCTAAATGCTCATTTACTTTTGACAGAATCTAACCAACTAAGAGCTTACTTTGGTTCCAATTTTTAGAGACTCTTCAATTACTTTCTTCCTCCGTTTGTTGGCGCCTGGTTTTACCAGGATATCCTCAACACCTAAGCACACAAAGATTTAAAAATAAAATGCATCAGAAATCAAAAACGGACATTGTACTACTGCCAAGATCTGGCATCTTGACATGTGGGTGTTGTTACAGTAGCCAGGTTGTTACCCAGAGTGAAGCCTCTGTATAGCTGCAGGTAAGCGGTGAAAAGTCGGGCCAGACAGCTGAGCAACTTGCCACTGGTCTCCCCTCCATACAGCTCGTAGCAACAGTGGACGAGTCCGTAGGCTGAAGAGCCGTAATGGGCTTTATCCAGAACCCCCACCAACAGCTCCCCCTGGCGAATCACCACCTGGAAAACCAAGGGCAGAGGAGGAACAAAGCTTAAATTGGACTTTGTCAAACAGTGACTAGTAAACTAGTGCCAGTAAAATTTAGCGATATCACTGTTGACTCATACAAGTTTACAGGAAAGTCAATTAGTGCCACCCTGTGTATGGAGTTTTATGAGTACCTGGGAGTCACACATGCTGTCAGGTTTGTAGCCTGGAGCTGCACGTGGTGGGACTTGAATCCACGCCTTGCAGGGTATTTTTGACTTGCCAAGCAGATTAAGAGGCACAGCTTTCTGTGGGATCACATTCAGCAGGACAGTGGACACCACCTACAAGAAACGCTGAAATTAATGACATTTTCTCACATATAAATTCAGTAATCTCCATATTTGCAATTAAGTCCAATTACCTGTTTTCCTGTCCACAGCTGCTGTGGTTTGAGTATAGCCGGTGGGAGCAGTTTCACTCTGCCTGTTTTGTCAGTCAGTCCTCTGTACACCAACTCTGTGTACTGGTCTCTGGTGAAGAAACAGCCACGAATCGTCATCCTTGTTCCTGACACCATGTGGTCTTGGATCAGACCTGCTAAAGGTTTGCCGTCCTACAAATACAAGAACAGTGCAGCACGGATGCTTGTTTATGTACTTGTGTATAAGAAACTAAAGGCTTACACCAAAAGATTAAATGCCACTGTGCTAGTACTTATCCATTAAGTAGAACGTACAAATAGTAAAATGATACAGTACGTCACAGATTAACAGAAACACTACTGTTAAAGACAGAAAGAAAAAAAGCTAAATTATGGAGTTCTATCATTTTGTGCTTTTGTTATGATGCTTATATGCGAAATAAATTCCCACTCGGTGACAATGAGCAAAACAGAATCACAATTAAACAATTGAAAATCTTTTGTCTGAGTACAAACCTATAGTCAACTGTGTTCTAAGACAATCTGCTCTGCACAGAATGCATGGACTCACCTTGGGGACGAGGTACTGCTGGTGAGTGCTGACTAACGTGTATGCTTCAGCCCTGCCCAGCTCACTCTGAGGGAAGTGAGCATTCATTTCATCTCCATCAAAGTCGGCATTGTATGCCTTGCAGTTGGCATAATGGAGCCTAAGTACCTGTACCATTAACAAAGATCTATTAAAATGTATTAAAGGAACACTCAGCATCCTGTAGCAGACAGGTCACTCTATAGCAAAGCCATAGACCAAATCCTACCTTCTCCCCTGGGAGGATTCTGGCACAATGAGCTTGTATTGAGGGTCTGTGCAAAGTTGGTTGCCTGTTAAGTAATAAGACATCTCCATTCTTTATGTGACGGTTCACCTTAAAACACACAGAGACACACACAGAGACACACACACACACACACACACACACACACACGTTATTTCATTGATGAAGGTTTTGTGTCTTTAAAAGGCTACAGTTAAAACCACAGCATTTCACTCACAATCTTCACTGGCATCTTATGTGGACCTGGACATGGAGTGAGCAGCTGCTTGGCTACTGCTTCTCGCTGGGCTAAATTTGTCGCTGATAGGATGGTTCTTCTGCCATCCTCGTTTATCACCATGGATGCACCAGGATGGACGTTGGGCCCATTGAGGACTGCCTGACGCAGATCCTTCACATTCCAAGGAGTGACGGGCTGAGGGTAGGTCAGCTTGGTGGCAAACACCTTCAAGAAAATATGGAAAGAAGTTTAATGTGGGTCAACTGAGGAATTCAACAAGTATTGTTGTCTGATTATTTTTTCTGCTTTTCCACAACAAGATCAGAGAGAGAAGCCTATGTACCATTGGAATTCCTATCTCATCGGTTCCAATGTACATGTCTGGACAGATGACAGATCGTGCTGCATAGTCCACTCGTTTGCCCATCATGTGTTTGCGAAACAATCCCTCCTTTTTTTCCAGAATCTGCCAGGAAGAGAGGACAGAAATCATCACTTTTTACGTCACAGAAAGTCACCTACACTGTTCCATGTAACTAAGGATCATACCATATTTGATGTGTAAGTAACAGACAACGGCTGGTAAAATCTGCTGTTATTCGTGGGAAGGGTGACACGCTGTGTGGTGTTCGGTGCAATACCTGTCTGATTCCAGGGTATTTCTCTGTCATCATTTTGTCCATGTCACTATCAAAGACTATGTTGACATGGGTCTGTAGTCGAATCCAGATGTTGTAGAGTTTATCTGTTAAGGTTTGCCCAGGGATCCCAGAAAGAAATGACTGGTCCGTCTCTTCCGGAGCCTGGCATGAATGAAGGAGGACAGACAGGCATGTTGAGTGGTGGTTGACTGGCCCACAGTAACAAGGTGATTTAACAGGATCTTCGCAGTTATTGCTTTTTATGCATTATGAATAAGAGATCATCACCTGCAAACATGATATTACCTCTCCTTCTTCAATAGTTTTCTCTCCAGCAATGAGAGCCAGAAGTTTCCTTATGACTACACAGTCCTTCATTACAGCTTGCATGTTGACTGTCTGACCATTCGTAAACATCTGGTCGCCCAGTCGATTGATTGGCCGATACCTGTTGAGGGACAGGACGTGGTGTTTTCATATTACAGTAATTACAGAAGACAGATGAAGATGATGTTATCTGAACACTTGTGATAGTTATTTATTTAGATTTGCAGTTTATTTCGCCTGTGCATCCCTGCTCACACTTACAGATGCTGTTACTACTATTGAATGTAGATTAAGATATATACATTCAGGGTCTGCACCTGCAAGGTGGGACCACCAGCAGCTCTAGGAAGAACAAGTCAGGATGAAGACTGTTCTCTCTGTCCTGCGACGTCATGGCCCCCTCCAGGCCGGAAAACAGACTCTTCAGAAAGAAACCTGAAATTTGAAAAAAAAGTTGATTTTTTTAAAGTTATGTATACACAATTGTTATATATTAATATGGATGATGTTTTACTTTACTACTACTATTACTACTACTACTGCTGCTGTGCTTAACTACCTTCTTTTTAAAATATGTAGGAAATAAATGCGTTTGAGATCTGGGACTAACAAAGCAGCCACAACAAGCAATTTAATAAAATCAAGTGCATCATCAGCTGATTTTTTACTCTACCTTCATTTTCCCACAGTTTGTTGATGTGATCTCTGGCAGTGCTGGCAGTCAGGTAAACTCTCTTTCCAGCCATCAACTCTTTTGGAAAAAGTTAAAAACAGGCAAGCCATTTTTTACTGCATGAACACAGTGTGTATAATACTTCAGATGCAGCTTCCAATAATAATCTAGCAAATGGAAGCTCCTTCCAATCCAAACAAAATTAATATGTTAACCTGATGGCAAATAATTTATTGGCGAATGTACAAAACATATTTGTTTTCAAAGTTTTCCATGTTTGTCTTTTAATATTACTTACCGTCAGTATTGGCACTGGTCTGTATTCCTGATGGAATCGTGACAATCAGCTTACTGTTGTGTTCACGACGCACTGTAAACCTGCCACTCCTACAAACACAAGCATTCTGTAAACCATGATTCAGTAAGGAGGATTTCAGAGATGAATTGATCAATATCCACCCCATGTCTCCAGAGGTCTTACAAAGCTGACTTCAACCCTTGCATCATTATTTTGTCATGGTACCTGCAGTAAGGACATTTTCTTGTTTTCATGTGGACCTTCCAGAAGTCATTTATCAGACTGCTTTTCTTCTCAACAAGGTGTTTAATCTGAAAAAAAAAACAAAAAAACATGCATAATCAGGTGGGTATGCTAACATTTAGGCTCCTTGATAAGGTTCCAACAAAAAACTATCACACTTAACGGGTTAACAATATTAGTATTTAAGTGACACAAGGCACTCTTCAAGTGCTGATGTAACTGCATGTGTTTTAAAGTGTACTCACTGGTTTGATGTTCTCCAAACCTTTAGTGTTCTCTGCAACTGCTGCGTCCGTAAATTCCCTAAGCACCTCTGCAATCTCATCCCCAGTGGCTTTGGGATTCTCCTCCAGGTACTAACAAAGACAAAAACAGTGCATTATTCTTTTTGTGTTGTGATTACCATTTTAGAATTAAAATTTAATTACGTCTGTGTGCCTTCTAATATTTGTCTCGAGTACAAATGAGAACCCACCTGACTAAGAACTTGCTCTACTGTGTAGGCCTCCTGCATGGCTCCATACTCCACTAACTTCAGCTGATTTAGCAGTAGGTGGATGGCTGCTCGAGGACATGTTAACATGTTACATGCCATACACGAACCCCGGATCAACAGGTACAGTTTCTAAATGAAAGCAATTGAGTAGAGAAAAATGGGAACCAATGAACACATATTCAAACCATGTTGAGGAAAACGTTTAGAAACCAGAATTTAGTTTAATCATATATACAATGACTATATTCGTGAACTGTATTTTGGGACGGGCTTACATCAAAGAAGAGTGGGTTGTATACAGGGAGAGGCAAATCTACATGCCCCAGATGACCTGGACAGTTGTTGAAGTCCTGGCAGCAGGTTGAACACACCTGAAGAAAGGAAACAGGATAAACAATACATCAGATTACAAATTAGGAATCTATGGCAAGTTAGAGTCTAAATATTGTACTGTAATATGAAAAGTGTGAATCATGATTTCAATAAACTCTATCTGTACCTCTTTGCTGTCTGCCGGTCCAAGGGCCAGATCATACAGGCTGTTTGGGGCTACATTTCCGACAGCATCCAGGAACCTGAAGTTAGTGATGGTTTTTACGCTCAACTTCCTGAAGAGAATACAAAAGAAATCCATGCTTACATTGCCTGTTTTCCCCTGTTATTATGCATCCAGTTCTGATCAGTGGTCATTTTATCACTGCACTAAGCATGCTATTTTTTTTTTCAAATCACACCAAAATAACAGGTTAGAATGATTTACATTCCATTACGGTATTTCTAATACTATATTATGATAATAGGTTTAAGTTTAAAGTATTATGAGAAAACCATAATGTAAAATCCGCCTTTCATTTAACATTCAGAGTTGATACAGGAAAACCAGATTCGGTTTGACACGTAGTAAATATAAAGCAGCATTAAAAGTTATTATCACTGACACACAACTCAGCAGTGCATGAGTGTGACTAGCTGATAAAGTTCGAATAAAGGCTCCATTACAGGGTTGTTACCACCAGTGTACGTGTTTTGAACTGTTTAGCCAAAAGCTAAGAATTTGCCACTCACCTTATTTCTTCCGAAGTGTACATGCCAAACGACATGCCCTCCAAACGCCGCCATGGCACTTCTTTTCCAAACAACATTTTTAAAAGTAACCGGACTTTTGGTGTCTATTAACACAAATTCACGTCGCACATGCTACACAAACTTGCTACTCTGTCGCACGTGGGGCGGCCTGACCGAACCGCACCTCAGGAGGGGGGCACATAAGCAATATCACTATTCTCTACACAAATTGTTTTGAATATTAACCTGCACAATTAGAACATATAATTGAGAATATAAGACGTGTCTTTAAGTGAAACGTGTGCACTTAATGCTGTCCTTAAATTACATTTAGGCAGATTTGTTTGTCCCCCTATTCAGGCCCATGTGGTTTCTTCCACCCAGAATCCACTTTGAAACAACATGGCGGCGCCCGTGAGGCATGTAGGACATCACATCCAAAGAAACAGTCGGTTATTGCTAAATAACCTTGAGCAATTGTGGATTCACAGGTAATAGTTGTTTTAAGATATGTACTTACTTTATTAATGTTGTTCTTACATACGTGTTCTTATACACGATCTTATAGGTTATTTTAAAGAAACTGTCAGCAAAAACCTGCACCAGTTGACAAAAGGTGAATTAATGATGTCGCTCTATTTCAATCCTTGGATTACACAGTAGCATTTTAATATTCAAACACACGTGCTACTGTGTAATGGCATCTTTACGTAAAATGTTCCAAATAAAGTTGTTTCCATTTAGTGGGTTCAACTTTAGTACAAGATTGATATCCGTGTTCTACACCTTCAGCCTCCTCATGGATGTCGCTGAATATTGTACTGTTTTATAGTATTGTTGTGTTTCACCAAGTTTGGGTTATCTTTTTAAAAATAGATGCCTTGAAGAGTTTTTAATTAAGTTACAGTTTATTCATTTTTTCCAGGAGTTTCAGTTGGTCTCCAGCTTTGCAACAACAAGCTGACCAGGTTAATAAAGGTAATTTGAAATGACTGGACTTGGCACCATTTGCCTCAAATGTATGTCTTTGGGTTGGATGGATGAACAAAATTGTGGGTTCAGATCTGCAATGAGATACACAAAAACAGCTCTGTAGTAACATCTGACTTGTCTTCCTGTGACAGGAGGCAATTTATAATAACTTAACACAACAGTAAGCCAGCAGCAAAGGCTATGCTTTGCATCATAGACTGTTTTGTTTTTGATGACAATGTAATTTTAAAAATGTACTGTTAATGAAAATCATACCTCTTTATTCATTTGTGTTTTAGACTCAGCAGAGACTATTGTCATCCCCAAGAAGAAAACATGGTAGCTGACCATATAATCCATAAAATATCTCACTTTTTAAGAAATGTTAGTCGATTCAAATTTTATTATTTCAAAACAGGAGCAAAGAAGCCGTGCTGGAAGCTTTGGCTTCAACTGCCAGCAGGGTGAGCGTTCTCTCATTCCTTTTCGGGGCGTTTTTGAAGCAGATTTTTGGTTTATGTGTCTCATCTGTTCTGTTTCCTACCAGGATGCTACAGCATATCCATACCAATTCCAGGATGATTCTTACCTTTCACCCAGAACCTTTAATGAGTTTGTAAGTTAAAATATTCTTCTACTGTCTGACATTACTCATCCGCATGTACATTTGCCAGTGGTTGATTCTGTTTGTTTTACCTGTGGACTTTGATGATAAGACAACATGGTGCATAAGATGGTTGCTCTATATCAATGAGAATCATCAATTTAATGTCTGTTACGCCACTGTTCATATTTAGAGATTAAAAGTATATTTCAGTTTCTAAAAGTTATACAATTTGTCATATATTTGAATTTACATAATTCTTTTTCATTCTGCAGAAGTTGTACACTCTTTCTCAAGAGTCTGGGAGAGCTGCAGCTAAATACTTTGTCAACAACAACCCCAATTTTTTCACCAAAGACTTTGCTGAGCCACATATTCCAGTAAGAATTTTTCACCCACATTTGAAAGAATATTTAGAGCCGGCTAAATTCTTAAAGGACTTTTGTGTGTTTGTGTGCATGTTTAGTGTCTAATGCCCGAGACAGTGTCACTGCATCTTAAGGAGGTAAGCGAAGAAGCTCTGAAGGAACGAATTAACTTGAGGAAAGTTACAGCTGCTGTTGACATGTATGATCAGCTGCTGCAAGCTGGTGAGAACACATACCTTTACCTTTTTTCCTTCATACAAAAGTTGGTGTAATTTTACTAAATTTACTAAAAAAATTTTCCCATCCAGGGTCAGCGATCTCCATGGAAACAACTCATGACCTCCTTGACCTGATTTGTCTTTACTGTGACAGAAACCCTGTCGAAGAGGGGGGACCACAGACGGAGGAGACTGTGAGTCAATCCTAATCTAAACATGATGGCGGGGGATGTTCAGTGATTTACATAAATACTACTACTGGTCTCTGTGTGAGTTTAGGAGGAATCAGGAGCAGAAGCAAAGAAGAGAAAAGTAAGGGTAGGGTGGGCTTCAGACCTCCTGAAATCCACGTGGAAAGAAAGCAACAGCGCTGAGAGAATCTTTAAACTGCTGCCAGAGAAAGACACACGATGTTACTCTGCTTTGATCAGAGGAATGGTGAAGGTAGAATATTAACAGATCGACTACTGCTTGTTTTGGTGCAGGTACTTACGAGCACGGTAGAAAAAATGTGAAACCTCTTGCATCCAAATGTTTTTTTTGTATTTCTGCCAAGCATGGAGCCTACACAGAGGCCTTCAGCATGTTCACAGACCTCCTTAACAACAGGCTAAGTGGTGAGTTAAGAGATGGCAAGTAGAGAAAATAGCTCATTCTTTTTTGTTTGCATCTACAGTACACTGGTTGATAAGGTTAGAACCAGTAGATGGTGCAAAAGACTTAGATGTAACCAACCAACTCCAGCAGTCACACTTTAATGTCTTATCCCAGCATATGATTATGTAACACACACTGCTCTTTATATGTTGAAGTCTGTGCGTATCGGGAGCACATGAATAACTATTTTCTCTCTGACTGCAGCTGATGTCCACATCTTCAATGCTTTGATCTCAGCAGTTCCAGATGTCAGAGATAAATACAATGAGAGATTGGAGCTCCTTGTTGTAAGAACCTTTAAACTTATCAATGTGTTACAATTGTCAGGTTTCAGTATTCTGTAAATGCTAAATGCAGTTTCCAAAACATTACAAATATCCACTTTACCTTTAAAATGATTCATTGTGTTTGGCATAATATTTTTAAATAATGAAGTGTTTCAAGTAAATATGCTACTTGAAAATAACAATGGATTGTTTTTAAAGTAAAAATGATTTACCCGAAGGTAATTTTAAAGAATGGTATTTAATAAAAAGAGTAGTTTTATAAATTATATCCTCGTATGTTTGTATAGTACTAGAACCATTTGCAGGAAGTGAAATATTTCTACTTATCCTCACCCTGTAGACACTTACACTTGTATCTCTTTGTTTGTCTGAAGGAGCTGTTGAAACAGATGAGTCAGCAGAAAGTGCAGCCCAACCTGCTGACCTTCAATAGTGTTCTCAAAGCTCTGAGGCACTGCGGCTCTTTGGCCAAGTCACAATCTCTACAAACTCTCAACGAGATGAAAACTATGGGAATAGGTACTATCATCTGTTGCTGTCACGTGTGCTTAATAAATCCAACATTAGCATTTTATTAAATAGTGTCTCCATTTATATGTTTGTATGTGTGTTTAGCCCCCAGCCTGGCTACCTTTGACCACATGCTGGCAATCTTTTACAAATCAGGTAAACATAGCAGTGATGTTTGATGCTACACATGATTGTGGTGCTGTTATATTTGTGCTATTAAGCAAGTCTGATTCCTCTCCAGCCAACTCTGCGCAAAGCAGCACGAACATTTTACAGGAAGTGATGTCAGAAGTGACTGGATGCTGTTTTACCTGTCAAGACCCTGATGACGGTATGGTGATAAATGTGTAGAGTAGTGGAATCACATTTACCAAATTGAAACAGGTTTATCTGTTAGGTGGGTTTCTTATTTACTCTTTTGTTCTTCTTTTTAAGTTATGTTCTTCTCTAGTGCAATGCGAATCGTAGGTGTTTTCATTAATACTCTAAATTATTGGAATCTATATGGTTGTTCTGTCATAATGTGTTTTTCTGTTTATCTTTATCATAATAGTGTCTGGACACTAAAGATCTAGAGATGGGTTATAGAGTCCAGAGTCTAGTAGAAGTGGGGGAGAATTGGAGACTGCTGGGAGATCCCTACCAGCTCACTATTTACTAGTAAGTGATGAGGTTAATGATCAACCAAGCTAACAAAACGCAAGCCAAACATTTGTGGTTTTGTGTCTTCTAATTTGATTGTCCTCTTGTCCCTAGTTGTCGCTTCTTCAACTTGTTGTGTATGATGGAGCACATTGACATGGTGTTGAAGTGGTACAGACGGCTCATTCCCTCGGTCAGTACACTTCTGCATTCCACTGTTTTCTTCATTTGTACTACTGCAGACATGAAGCAGCAGTAAGTGCTTTGTGAGGTAAATCCTTAATGTAAGATTCACCAAACAACTTTATCTGTCTGCAAGGTGCTGTGTGTCATTAACACGATCTAAAACTGCCATGTAAGGCTTCCTGTTCCAATTCATTTGCAAGATCTAGTAGGTTTGTTGATGATTCTGTCTTAGAGCAGCACAGGAAATTTACAAAAAAAGATTCAAGAGGCTGCATTTTGTTTAGCAACAGGTTACGCTGGCAGGCGATATACCTGGTGTCCTGCTTAGGAAAGTGTGATACATAAAGTAAAGTGATAGGCAATGTATTTCTTGAGCATTACATTATTCGTTCAGTACTGGGTGCTCATCCCAAGAAGGAAGGCTTAAGATAAGATAAGATGAGATAAAATAAGAAAACCTTTAATAGTCCCGCAGTGGGGAAATTACTTCTCACAACAGCAGTACAGATGAGCAAGAATACAGGTACAGAACAGTTTGTGTTGGCACAGTACAACGCAGTACAGTTAGAGTATGAGGTCATTGCAGGGTTATTGCACAGTAATGGGTATAAGATTTTTACCAGTAACAATATACATGATTGTTCACAGATTTACACAAATATTGTGCGGAGCTAAGTAAGTAAAAGTCCTTCAGTGAGTTTAGAACAGTTTCACTACAGATGGAGACTGTGGTGTCTTCATTGCCGTGGGGTTAAAGAAAGCTTCATTTCACAGACATTAAGGACATAGTGACGTTTCCCTGTGTCTCCATTTGAAAAGGAGAGGAGAAGATAAGTCTGTTCCTTGTTGTGATGAGACCAGTCTGGAGCTGTTTATGCACATGGATGCTGTTTTGTTGTCAGTTGTCAGTTATGGGGCATTGTTGAAAATTTGGGTCATTTTTTTTTGTAGTTTGAGCTCAGCGCATCAACAAAACAAAATGGAAACTTTGCCTGACTCTTGGTGGAAATGTTTTTTTCAGAAGGTCATTAGTTATGTCTTTAATAAAACCTGGGCTATAACTATATACTTATCATTGCTTTTTAAAAATTAATGTGTTTTACTTATGTTCTCTGTTTTAGCTGTACTACCCGAACGCACAGGGATTAAAGGACCTACTACAGGCTCTGGACACTGACAACCGCCTTGATTTGCTTCCTAGTATATGGAAAGGTCGGTTTCAAGATGCTGTTACTGTTGCAGGATTCAACATCAGAGGGCGAGAGAGAGATTTTTGGACATGCTGGATAAGTTATGAGAAGACATTTCAGCAGAATATGTCTAAATACTGTGTACCTGGGCTTCCAGATATTCGCTCTCTGGGCCATGAGAAGAAGCTGGATGTTATAGAGGACGTGCTTACGCTGATGACCAGAGAGAAACACAGTCCTAAGGTCAGCGGGACCAACAAGCAGCATCATTAGGCGGTTTAACTCAAACTGTGACATCTCTGGTCTGAAGGTTTGGCAGTTCCCTACCATTTGAAGGTCTGATGAAGACAAACGCGTGCGTCTGTGTCTGCAGATTCAGGAATCTTTTGCACAGTGTGCTCTGGATGTAAAGAGTGTGTTTGAGGGTGAAAGAGGGAGGCTGGAGTGGAGCACCAACGCCCTTTCAAACATAACCTCCCTGCTGCTGCGAGCCAACAAGACCCAACAAGCCTGGTAAGAGAGACAGCTGCTGACCTGTCTCCAGCTGTTCCTTCACAGCAGAGCATTCACTGTAGCCTGACTTATAACACGCATTGTCAGAAGAGATTCTTAGCAGTTCTTCTCTCTGCAGGGAGATGTTGCAGCTCTTCAAAGAAAAGAACAGAGTTCCTCAGTAAGTCTTTGCACTGACGGCAGTTATTAAGACAACACTATGTGTACTACACACTACATAATCATATAATAAATATAGAAAATTAATTATAATACCAAAACATTTAGATTTTATAAACAGTAGTTACTCTTCCCTATGAGCAGCTCATAAAGGTAGCACCACACACCTACTATTTGTAGCAGTGAAATTCCCGTTAGTCACATTTAAATCTAAAAATCTCTGATATTACATGATAGTTATTTTGTTCAATGTTCAACAAGTCAGGTGGCTATAATATCACCTGTCACTGATGATGTGAGTTTGTTAGGCTGTTTGTGACCATGTGCTTCCTCCTGGGATTTACCAGCAATTGGCTGATGAACGACTTCCTCTCAGAGTGTCACACCGATGGCTCCGCCCAGAAGGCGGTGGACCTGGTCCAGCTGTCTGCGGCCTTCTGTCTGCCAGCAACATCCAAGTTGGCTCAGCGTGCGCTAGCTGAGTTTGATCTGACAGAAGAGCAAAGGTGAGTGGTGAGGTTAGATTCCAGGTGTTACTCATGAAGATGAGCTTTTTCACTTAGTGGTTGACTGAAAATAGCCAATTGCAACAAAACAATAAATGAGTACCAGAAACACACATGATGAAAAATAAAAGGTAAAGCATCAACTGTCAGGTTCAGTATTCATCATGTAAGCTTTTTAGTAATTATTTCAATTCATAATCTTCCCAAGCTGGTCATGTCCTATCACAGGCACCAGAGCTTGGACAGTGGATTGTTCAGCTTTCATCAAATGTCCCATCTTTGCTGTATGGAGAAGATGTGTGTAATGCATCAAGAAACTAACAAAAAAACCCAACGTTCTTCTCTTTTCTATTCAGAGTCATTTTATCTGCACTGGAGTCTGCAGGAGAGCCCTCTGACTGAATGAGACCTCCATGGAAAACTATTATGATAACCAGTCTGTTATAACCGAATATAAAATCAACAGTTAAAAATCGAATATTCCCACTTCTGTCTTTTCTGTCTAGTAAAACTAATTCAACCTTAACGTCTTTTCATGTTCTCTATTGTTTGTCGGCTAGAGGTCACTATTTCTGTCAGTTCACATTACAGAGTTAGACCTAAATATGTCACAGTTCACTTTTTTTACATAACATTGTATTTGAGTAAAGCTGAAATTAAAAAAAAATTTCTATCTCAATTAAATCCCTTTAAAAATGGTAAGAAGAGAGTCTTAAGCCCATAAAAACCGATTCTGAAAATGGGACTTTTAACCCCACAAGAGTGTTAATATCTCCTGCAGAATGTATGCCTTTAAACATGTTAACATCAATATGCCTTTAAAATTCCTCCCGATGGTAAACTGCTTTCTGACATCAGCTACTTCCTGTGACACACTTCATGTGTGGTTCACGTTCACGTTCTAAGAGATGATATGCATGTCCGCGTGCATGTGTACGTGTACAAGCCAGCACAGGTACAGGTGTCTCAATCAGTGTCGATCCTCGACCAATCAGCAGCTGAGCTCCCAGCACGACTAAATAAGGGCAAAAGACCTCACCTGGGTGGAGGAGGGGTCACACTGGTGGGTGTGGCCTTTAGGTACAAGTATTCTGAAGAAGCTGCCTAAAGCCACATGCACATCTTCCCTGATACATAGTGTTACTGCCAGTTCACCTCTGCTACACGCGTTGCTTTAACCACATTCATACAGGTTTAGGTGATGGCACCCCCGTTGTGATGAGGGCTGCGATTGTTGTTTAGAAATGGAATTACCCTCGAATAATGGAACAGTGTGGGAGTGGGGGGAGTAGGTGTGCTTGGATGCAAATGGTTGACAGAATAGACTGTTCAGCTTGTAAGCAGCAACACTGGAAGTGGCCAGTTGCAGACATTCCTATGTGCAACGCGGCTCTGCTGCACTGTAGAGCAGGTCAAAATAAGGGCAGTGAAGGGGCTCCTATGGCCTCTGACATGTTGCTCTGTGAAATGCAGTGGGTTGAAAGTATGAGCAAAGAGTATCACTGGGTGAGAGAGGAGGAAGCGGACATCAGTGGAAGTCCAGTGAATAACTGAGTATCTCAAAATGAAAGTGTGTTTTACATGTTGTCATAGGAACCAGGATGAATGGGCTTCACTGAGGGGCAGGACAGGGACAAAGCATACAATTTATCAGATTTTAAAGCCTAAATGATGCGCCTGCACTTGATTCATTCATTCCATCTATGTCTCACCGTGATGTTTTAGACTGTTCTAGTTGTTGTTTCCTATAGTTTTTATCAAATGATGATGTGATTCTTCATGCTGACAGCTTGGTGACATAAAGTAATGTACCTGAATGGGAACTAGTGCTCACTAACACATTGCAAATAAATATGCATAGCTCTGCATATTGTGTGGAATATTCAAAATCCACCCATTCAAATGGACACAGTCACACTTTACACTCTGCATCATCTCCTGTTGCTTGTTTCCTTGTACGTGAGTCATTGAAGCATGTGTTTGAATTCTGTCCACGGAGCACGGTGGTTGTTGCTACCTACCACCTACTGCACATCTCTACTTTTTTTTAAATTAAATAATTTATTTTTTGTTCTGTCCAGCAGTTCAACAAGCAGCATGTATTAGGCTGAATGCCATGTTATGATGGACAGCTTTGTTTACAAGAGGGGCTGTCTGTGGCTCTTCCTGTCACTGCCAGGCCCGGTAGTCAGGGTCCAAGATCTCGTGGGTCACGTTGAACCATTTATTTAATTGTTGTGTATGTAATTTGGGGGCATATTTATTTATGTATGACCTATTGTAATGCTGGGGGGATATATATCAGATTTTCCTGATTCCTAAAACACGTTTCTTGGAACTATGCCTCACATTCTCACAACATTATGAACACACAAATCCATAAAATGTCACCAAATTCTCCAAACATCCAATATTCAGGTCAAAATGAAGCCTTGCACCGTTTCATTTTAGCATTGGAGCAAAACCATTCACTCTGGCACCAAAACCAAACTTTGCCCTCAGACAAAACACACAAACCCTCGAACATACAAACACTGCAATATAGCCTAACACACTGGTGTTCATGTATGGTGTTCTACGGCCTGAATGTTAGAGACATCCCAAACCACAACCTAGCGAGGCTGCTCCAGTGTCTGACTCAACCCTGCTGTACAGAGCAGCCTCACTGTAAGGACACCGACCGCTTCTCCTGCCTGAAGCCTTTGATGATGGAGGCCACGGTCTCAAGCCTCAGCCTCCCTCAATCATGGAAGACACGGACGTGGTCAACTCCAGTTTCATCCCACACTGGTTGTCTCCTTGGTTGTCTTCTTCTTCTCCTCTTCCACCTATTTTTTCATTACTCAGTGCATCCATAGTTCCAAAACGCAAAGAACTGATTCAGGCTCTTATCTGTGTGTCGAATCTGATTGATGTGTGTTAAATTTTGAGGTGTAGTGTTTCCAACTTGGTAATTGTTTCCTAATCAAGGTCGAGTTGCAGTCTCTGTGTCAAGAATTTTGATGATTTCTAACTCTGAGCTGAGAAACTGAGAAACATTTGTGTGTAGAGTTTGCAGAGAGTTCATCAAATTTGACTCATGACTCAAAGCTGCCTGTGCTGCTTTGAAAATGGTATTATGGTTGTGAATATTTTGTTTAAATGCCTGGTTGTGGTGTTTTTGCAATAACAAAAAAACTATAATATAGTAACTAAACCTGAACATGAAACCATAGATAACAATAAATAGAGCCTTGAGAGACAGTTTCCCTGGTTTTATGCCACAGAGGTGGAATTCGCCCCGACAAGATGCAGCACATCGCTGCAGAGACACAGGAGGAGAAGAAAGAGGGACGATACGACAGGAGTAGGAATCAGACGAGGAGGAGGGAGATGGAGGAATTTCTGCATGTAGAGACTGGAAACACGAGCTGATCTTACACATACAAAGCTACTTTGACAAAGTCTGTCAACAAGGATTTTGATTTAAAAACAATCCACAACCAAAGTAATGTTCAACAGATTTGATTGGCTCTTAATGTTCATTAGGTGATGGATTGTTTCCTGAACTGGGCTGTAGTTAATCATAAGAGCACTTAGTTTTACTCAGAATATTTTCATTACTTTAAAGGCCTGTTGTTTATTATACACACATTTAGTTAATGTTTTTGTTCATTCTGTAGTATTTTTTAAATACTAAATGTAACTTGTACTTTATTGTACTTTAAATGTAACTTGTTTATGTTGAAATCGGTTAATCATAGAGTGTTTGTGTTTTATGTGAGATCTTATCTCATTCATAAACGTTATTGTTGCCACATACTGATATGATTAGTGCTGTTAATTTTTGGGGAGTGTTGCGCACACACGTGCCAGATGATGGGAGGGACGCTTGGGGGAGGCGGGGCGGGGCGGTGTTCCAGCCGGGCGGTGTCTGCTGAAGAAAACCGGGCAGAGACGCAGCGACAGGCCGCAGACACATTCATCCCCGGTGACGTTAGTGAAGCAGCGGACAGCAGGTGAGAGCGGACGGCGTTCAGGGCGTTTCCCCGCGGCTCAGACTCCTGGACGGGTCCTTAGCTTCAGAAATCAGCATAAAGACGTGTTTTTAAAAATGCCCCGGGGAAAATGAATTATTTACCAATTACTGCCCAATATTTTATTTGATGTTATTAGGATTAAAAAAGCCAGTTATGTTAGTACAATTATGTTGTTAAATACGCCTTTAAAATATTTTAGAGAATGAAGGTGCACATGTAACGTTAATATGGCTTGGATGTTTACGCTTGTTTTCATAATGATGTTAACATGTTAATGTTAAAGGCATGAATAATGCATTGACTAGTACGCTGAGACAGGTGCTGTGGAGACCTGAGCCGGAATGACGTCCTGTGGCGGCTTCACAGACCTTTTTAAAGCCGAGTCCTTTTTCGCTGCAGTGTAAAGTGGCCGCTTTACACAGCAGCAGCGGTGTGAGCACGTGCATGCCGGTCCACCAGCCTATGATCACACTGTGTTATGTGCTGTAAATGAATACAATACAAATCTCACGGTGGTCAGAACTCGACGTAGATAAAATGAAAAATATCAGCCGACCTGATTTGTTATAAACATTTGGTTATACGCAATTTTATTTCTTCATGTTTAAGTATGTTATGTTTGATGGTTCAAGCTGAATATCGTGAGTAAAGGTCTTCTGTTAATGGAGCAGTGACATCTGGTGGCAGTGAGGGTCTAATTAATTTTCCCTAATCTTAATAGACTAGACCCTTAATAGGTAAGATTATAGTTCTATACCCTTATAGACCCTTTTCTTGCTGGTTTGATGAAATAATGATAATTGTAAAAGCACTGTCAAGTATAATAAGATGACTTGAGGGCAAAGCTTTTCCATTGGGCAGGATATAAACTCAGCAGGGACAAAGAATCACTCCACTCTTAAAGGGAGTCTCAGTTATCATTGTAATAAGTTTTTTGAAGTACAATATTTGTTGATACACACAGGCTGAAACTATCTATACTTTGTATAAAGGCCTACTTTGCATTAAGAATGTTGCCTCTATATTCAATATTTAAATAACCACATGAATATATAACTGATTTTCTTTGGCTGCGGCTGTTATTTTCTTAGACTGAGAAAAACTGTTTATTTATTTAGATGTTTCAGAAGCATCTGTGGTCCCACGTATGCCGGCTGACATGTGTGAATGTGTCGCACAGCGCGGCCGCTGTGTTTGCATGTTTTCCCGAAAGCATAGCTTATTTGTTTACTTGCAAATGTCCCAACATGGGCATGACACGCGTCAGACATTCATCAAACGCTGGAGAGAATGAATCAAACTGTCCAAAGAGGAATTAGTTGTCAAGTATGTCTTTAAAGTCACTTATGGAGTCATAAACTGAATTGTTTTACTTGCACTTAAGTTTGATTAATTGAATCAGAGATTTAATTCCATCAATGTACAATATACAGAGTTCTGTTCTATGTTCCCATATGTAAAGTAACATGTTGTTCTTCCAAATATTATTGATTGTACAGTGGACCTACATCATGGTGCTATATCTCTTTTATCTCTTATTACAGGACTTGTATATGTAAGTTAATATCTTCTATAATCTTGTTGAATTTATTGTGGGGTACGTTAGGCTCGGCAGATGCTGCTTCTAGCTGCTAAAAAGATTATTCTAGACCAGACAAAAATACTGACTGAATAAATGAATGAATTATCTTTAAATAAGTGAAAGATGAGCTCAGTAAACTAAGGCTGCACAACTCCAGCCACCATAAGCCAAAAAGGCCTTTGTTCTTATTCAGGCCAGGTTTGACCAAATAAAATATACTTTGTCAAAAGTATACTGGTAAGTATACTAATAAGTTCACTGGCCACCATTAATGACTCAAATCTGCTTTAATACTGTAGCTTCTATGTGTCTATCCAGAGTGTATTACTCGACAGATAAATTCATGCTACTACTGCTGAGAGCTGCACGTTACTGTCCAACCATCTAACAAGTACCAAATATGCCTTCTTTTATCTGTTTAACAACGTTTTAATAGTGCTGCTAGCTCATAAGTTAAAGTGCTTTCTTTGAATTGGAATCATAAAACTCCACAGTGTTCAAATGTATTAAAATCACGATTTGCATGTGTCCTCCACTCTAGAGGTGCCAGTATGTCACAACAGGTCAGTGCTGAGCAGATGGAGGAGATCAAGGAGGCCTTCAAGAAAGTGGGTAAGTTAAATACACATGTGCAGATGTTGCAAACATCAGGCCATATATAAAGTTGAGAATCTGCCAGAACAATGTTCTTATCTTATAGTAATAGTCTGTGCTATTTCCTGTCATATGTAGTATTTCCTCACCCATTTCGCCCCTCTCCCTCCAGATGTTGACGGTAATGGCTTCATCTCCTCCTCTGAATTGTCTAATGTCTTCCGTGAGGTGGGCTGTCCCTTGCCTGGGTATCAGATCAGAGAGCTTCTTCAGAGGCTGGACCGAGACAAAGACAGTCGCATCAGCCTGGAAGAGTTCACGGCTGTAGGTAACACTAACTAACTAACTAACTAACTAACTAACTAACTAACTAACTAACTAACTAACTAACTAACTAACTAACTAACATGTTAGGGTTAGTTAAAATATTTAAATTAACTAAATCGTGGTCCAGTAACTGACTTATCTAAACAATCAACTTCTTCACAAACCAAATAATTGGACTCTACGTTCTTAGGTTTAAGTCATTTCTTGGTCTTTTTAATTGACAGAGATCAGGTTTGATTCACAGATTAACAAGTCAAAACATGAGGGTGTGGTCCCTGAGAGGACCTGGTTTGCAAAGGAGAACCAAACAGTTTGTTGGTGTGTACACTATGTGACAACCACACGGTGGCAGACTCTAAACCCTGGTATTTGTTTGCTCTGTGCATTCAGATTTTCCAGGAGCTGAAGGACGATCGTCTGGCTCAGGGTTTTAAGAAAGCTCTCAACAAAAAAGAGGGAGTAGTTGCTATCGGCGGCACCAGTGAGATCTCCAGTGAAGGAACTCAACATTCGATTTCTGGTCAGTATAACACTGATACTGATGCAGTGACATCACTAATACAGCACCAATCATGACTGAGTGAGTGACCACTGTGCTGTAGACCAGGAGCGAGTGGCCTTCGCCAACTACATCAACATTTGTCTGGAGAATGACGCAGACTGTAAGCACGTCCTGCCCATCAACCCCAACACTGGAGCTCTGTTCAAAGCTGTGACAGACGGCATCCTGCTCTGGTAAACCTCAAACGCCAGACTTTATGGAAATCAGCCTTTTTCAACATCAGCACCTGGTTATTATGAGTACTGGTCTAATTGTTACTCACACTTTTATGTTCACCCTTGTAATGTGCTTATTCACTCATTTATTTATCCTCATTGATCATCATCTGTACCTGTGAACTACCTGGTGTCAGTCAGTCTATGAGTCATGTGTCTTGTCTTACACGTGTTTGCGCAGTAAACTCATCAACCACTCTGTTCCTGACACCATCGATGAGCGAACCATAAACACAAAGAAACTTACTCCCTTCACCACACAGGTTGGTCAGTGACCTAATTGCTTATCAGACGTTGGCTTTATAGCTATTGATAGATGCCATTGTTGCATAAAAGTTCAAATAAATTATTTAAAAAAAGGTCTTTTTAAACAGTGATGATTAGAATTGATTTTACTTTAGATTATATTAGGGTAGTTTGAATTTGATTAAATAACCCTAAAGATACTTTCCATTAAAATTGTGTCTTTTTTGCATAACAGGAGAATCTAAACTTAGGTCTGAATTCAGCCTCGGCCATTGGCTGCCAGGTTATCAATATTGGAGCTCAAGACCTGAAGGAGGGCAAACCTCACCTGGTGCTTGGTCTCCTGTGGCAGATTATCAAGATTGGCCTGTTTGCGGTGATAGAGCTAAGCCGCAATGAAGGTACGGGACACAATCGTCTGTGGTTATAGGGCTATGAAACACAGAAAACAGTTAGACATATGAAAACATGCTGCATGGTACAGTTATAAAACAGACAAGGCTTTTGTTTCTGTGCTACAGCTATTGCAGCGTTGCTGGAAGAAGGGGAGAGTCTGGAAGCCTTGATGAAGCTCAGTCCAGAGGAGCTACTGTTGCGCTGGGCTAATTTTCACTTGAAAAAAGCTGGAATGTCTATATCCAACTTTTCTGGAGACATTAAGGTAACGGGATGCTCCAATCACTGCTCATATTCCTGCTGTGTCAACATGAGTGAACCCAAGCCCCAACTCACTGGTTCTGTGTCTCTGTACAGGACTCGAAGGCTTATTTCCACCTGCTGGAGCAGATCGCTCCAGACGGCAGCAAAGAGGACGTTCCTCGCGTTGATATTGACATGACTGGTTTATATGTGAGTTTATAGTCAACAGCTGTAATGGCCAAACTGGTGTCTGCACCTCATACTGTACCTGGGTCTAATTTTACTTTGATGCTTTAATTTAAATAAGACAAGTCTAAAATCACCTGAAGCTGTCAGCACTTGAGTTTGAGTTGATCTTCTTCCTGCTTCTTGTAGACTTAGATGAGACTAGATGATAATATACCATCCATAGTGACTCCTTGGTTTATATTTACACAAACATGCTCCTTTTCTAAACATCTCCCTCTCCAAATTTGTCTAGGAGAAGGATCCTATGAAGAGAGCTGAGTGCATGCTCAAACAGGCCGAACGCCTGGGCTGCAGACAGTTTGTGAGCGCCGCTGATGTGGTGTCTGGAAATGCTAAGCTCAACCTTGCCTTCGTAGCCACTCTCTTCAACAAACACCCATCTCTCACCAAACCAGAGAACCAGGACTGGATTGTAGAGAGTGAGCATCAGTATCTTCTGTGAAATTCCATTGCCTGCTCTCCTTCTCGGTCCTGTTAGGCCAACTCCTGTCTCTGTCTAGGTGAGACCAGGGAGGAGAGGACGTTCAGGAACTGGATGAACTCTCTGGGAGTGAATCCACGTGTTCACCACATCTATGGGTCAGTGTCCTTCTGTTTGGAACAATTTCCTGTCATTGTTAGATAGGAATTCAGAATTCCCTGTTCAAGTGAGTGTATGTTCACATTGGCAGTGATCTGCAGGACGCATTAGTGATTCTGCAGCTTTATGAAAAGATTAAAGTGCCAGTGGACTGGGACCATAGAGTTAACCAACCTCCATACAAGGGTGTAGGAGGAGGTCATTTAAAAAAGGTACAGTACTTAAAACTACAGTACCTTGTTCTGTCTCACTGCATTGTCTCGAATCATTCTAAAACACAGTAACGTGTTTGTGTGTGACAGCTAGAAAACTGTAACTATGCTGTGGAGCTTGGGAAGAAGAAGGCGGGCTTTTCTCTGGTGGGGATTGCAGGACAGGACCTCAACGATGGGAATGCAACTCTAACCCTGGCACTGATGTGGCAACTAATGAGGAGGTGAGCTACTTGAATCTTTAACTCATTTGACTAGATTGGAAAACTGCCAAGAACTAACAAATACCCAACTCTGGGGGATGGTATTGCGAATCTGTTGGACTCTTGATATTTAGGTTGCAATACTGCAGCAATACGGTAGAGGGTGCTGTTTTCAGAGCCACTATCTCACTATCTATCTTACTGAAGCCATAGGGAAAACAAACACAACCCTAAAATACAAAGGTAACTTTCTGTAACTCAGTCCTCTTTGATTTGTGGGAAATATAGATTTAATCTCTTTTGGAAAATGAGAATAACCAATACCACCACAAAGATTATACTGTAATTGTATATATGTTCTGATCTGCATGCAGGTACACGTTAAATGTTCTCGAAGACCTTGGACATGGACAAGTTGCTGGAGATGATTTAATCATTTCATGGGTGAACAAGACTTTGGCTGAAGCTGGCAAGACTTCAACTCTCAAAGGCTTCAAGGTAAGTACGGTGCACTTGGATTTCTTGAACGTAATTATTCTGAGACAGTTCCGAAAATTAACCTAAAACTAATCAGTTACACAGATAAATATCCTACACACTATTCACATTGTTGCATACAGTTTAGCTATACCAGCATGGGTAGTGGTGAACCTGTGTGTAATTATGTATTCATCAGTGTGTCTGTCTCTTCAGGACAAAGCACTTAACACCAGTATTCCAGTTCTGGACCTGATTGATGCCATTCAGCCAAACAGCGTGAAATTTGATCTGGTTAAAACAGGAACTCTGTCAGACGAAGACAAACTGAACAATGCCAAGTAATTACACACCTGCTTTTCTCCAAATGCCTTTAGTCTGATGTTACATTTGTGTCTATGACAGTATGTATACAGGCATGAAACACTGGCAACAAATGTAGATTTACTTTAATTTATTAGCTCTACAAAATGTAACATTAATATTCCTGTATATTATTCATTATTATTATTATTATATTCAATGTTTTCAAATATTAAGAACGTAGTGAGAGAGGACATAAAGTTAGGTGGTGCGGGAGAGGAGGATGCCGAAGTGAATGGAGGCAGATGACTGAAAGGGAGCAGCCCAAAGAAAATAGATTCATAGATATTTCTGTGACAACAGTGCATCTTTCAAAGGCCGAACTCAAGGACATAAATCATTGTGTGGACTACTTCACGAGTAAGGCATTGCTCTCGTGTCATCATGGTGACAGTATGACTCTGTCCTATACCAGGTACGCCATCTCCATGGCGAGGAAAATCGGAGCCAAAGTCTACGCCCTTCCTGAGGACTTGGTGGAGGTCAACCCCAAGATGGTGATGACCATCTTCGCCTGCCTGATGGGGAGAGGCATGAAGAAGGCGTGAAGTTCCACTGACTGACTGCTGATGAGTGACAGAGATCACACCAGTAGCTTTACTCATGGTTACTGTTTGTCAGATTAGGAGTGCCTCTAATGGAAATGAAAATAGGAAATATTTGGGGTTTGTTTTCTTTTCTAGATCATAGTTTTGCCTTTGCACAGTACAGACAGATTTAAGAAGTATTGAGCTTCCATTACTGTCTATGGATATAATAATGCATTTATCTTGAACCTGAAGGGGGATGATGTAGCATCATGTGACACAGGGAACTCCTTCCTGTGGAAGTTCCAGTAAGATGCCATTGTTCACTCTCAAGGTTTCCTCTGTGTTGTTGTCTCTATAGTTCACAAGATGAGAATTATTGTTTTTAAGTCATTTTAACTTCACTGAATAGCGTTTGTCTTTTTGATTGAAGTACTACTACTAAATGCAAATTTACTGTAGTAGTCATACCAATAATGACATAGCTGGTCCTAAATGCCACCAACCCACTCTTATATATAAGTGTGTATTAAGTGTGTTTTACAGGATAAACCCTATGTTTTACAGGATAAACAAAATGTATAAATATAGACATGCCTAAAATCAAATTAAACAGCAGAGTGAGGGCTGCAACACTACAGAAGCGTCCTTCATCTACATCAAACACAGGCGAAGATGTGATGGGCTAGTTTGCGACCTATTTATGGGTCTCCCGCTGTGATACTTTATTTAACACACATAAACAAGGGCTCAAATGAAAGCTCTAATCGAAAGGAATCTAAGGATATGTACCAAAGCATGCTAGCTATCACATGTGGTGAGTTATGAGATGAAAAATGCTAAGCTAATTGCTAGCTAAATAAACAATGTAGACATTCAGATATTATCACACAAAGTCCATATTACTGGTGAATGGATCCCATGCTCTGTTATTCCTACCTTCTGGGAGGTTACTCACTCACTCAGAGCTTGTCTGAAGTGATTTATAGGGGGCGCCGTTTGGAGACATTTTCATTGCACCAGGGCCATAAAACACAATAAGCCATTTTTAATGGCTACCAGTCCTGTCAATCTTGTGTTAGTGTTTTTAGGCCAATTTCATAGCTTATAACAAGTAAAAAGACACCTCACTGGCCACAGTCAGTTGGTGCTAGGTGGAAGGTCCTGCTTCACTGTATTGAAACCAACTTTTTGCTTTTTTCAGTTGATGTTCACTGATTGTGCTATGATTTAAGGGGGGGGTAGAAGTTTCAGCTGCCTCTGCTTTACTGAGATATTCATTCTAACAGCGCATTTCTCTTTGGATAGTACTGAAACATTTTACTTTTCTATTATTCATTAACATCACATCAGTAACACCTACACTAATTTTACACCTCACAAGTGTCCCCTACATTAAGACACTATTTGCAGTCAAATAGCCTTTGTGGTTGCAGAGATATATTCATTTGAATGTAGCTATGCCATTTTTTCAGAAAACACTCACTTCTTTGGATTTAAAACAGTTTTGTGTACAGTCACTTCAGGTGAATAAAATCATTTTTTCACTTTTTGCTTTGCTTGTGTCTCTGCATAACTATAACCCTTGAAAAAATACACCAATAGTAAAAGAAATGCTCAAGTATGTATTTACTTTATCTGGATCGATTACACAAGAAAACATTTAATAGGCCTAATTAATAATAGTATGATTAGAATATATTATATTAATGTCCAATGTCAAACAACAGCAATACTTTGTACTTGTACCTACCTATATATAGTATATATATCAGCTTCTTCAGTAGCTTACACATCCCATATGGGGTAAACAATACGTTCATCAGAGACTGGAGCTGAAAGGTCCTGCATCGCTGCATCAAAAGAGTACACGGTCAAAGCCCAGGAACCAAAACAATTTTGGCCAGAAGATACTAAGTCATGTGGTTCACATCATCACATAATAATAATATGGGTGGTTGTAATCAGTGTTGAGAGGCAGCTGTGGAGTGGGCTTGATGTATCCTGGGTCTAATTGGACTAGCAGCATTCATCTGAATGCTGCCTTTGCTGTACAGTATGTGAGCACTGCAGAATGAAGTGAACTGCCTTGTCTACAAAGCACATATTCATTCCTTTACCTATTTAAAGCGCAGCTCTTTTTAACTATAATAGTTCATAGGAAGTGACACACATATGTATGTATGTATGTATGTATGTGTGTGTGTGTATGTGTGTATGTATGTATGTATGTATGTATGTATGTATGTATGTATGTATGTATGTATGTATGTATGTATGTATGTATGTATGTATTCCTACAATCGTTTCTTTTCCAGTAATAAGGAGAATATTCACACATAAGGACACAATTATAGTTCAGAGGCCACTTCAAACACGATTCATGAATTTAGATGAGCTTGCTGGTGAAAAGGATCACACGCGCACACAGACACACAATTTGCAATTTAAATGATGCTTTTGTAGAGCGCCACGTGATCATTCCCGATATCAGTTACATTTATTCACTTGATCCATCCATCCAGCCCTTCATGTCAGCATTTGTCCATCCTTTGTGATAAACAGCTTGTCAATGTGAGTCAGAGGGGGATTTACAGAAAAATAAACTGATATGATGCAACTTCAGGACAAGCCAGGACGCCAGGAAACATATCAGGTTTGTGTTTCTCTCTCATCTGTTGTCATAGTGACTATACAGAGAGTAACTATGCCATCTGGTTTCCTGAAGATGCTGACAGTATAGATGATCTCTTACTGACTGACCTACCTTCACCAAATGTTGCTTATTTGTGCTTGTTAGTGTGTGTCATATTAAATTGGATAATAAACAGACACATATGTTGCCCCGAATGGGGTCAGTGAGTGTAATATGGCAGGTCCAGCGGTGGATTCACACAGGCTGTCTGTGAAAACATGGACAGAGGAAGAGAACGACCGAGCTGACAGCACTCTCAGCAGGTAGACAAACATGAACACAGCTCCATATGTCCCATTCACTGAAATAATGTCTTCTTAGTCTCTTCTTCTCATTTAGTTTAATGTTCTTCAACACAACTCAATGTTTAAATGTAACCATAGCCTAAGCCATCAGCTTAATCCTAAAACCACCTCTGAAAGTGTACTAAAACGTGGCTCCTGGGCTAAGTGGAACAGTTTTTTTATCCATCCAGCATGGCACACTAGGATTAAATGTTTTTTCTGAGAGTCCCTGATTAATGCCAATAATAGAATCATTGTGATAATGGACTAAAATGGACTGTCTATATATTTAATTATGACTTTAAAGTCATTTTAATCTGCAGTTTGCATTTTTCGGTCTAAAGATATGCATTTATAGTTTAATTAATCTAATGAGGAATAAATCTTTCCACTATAGAATACTCCAATACTGCTGTTGATGAATCATTCTCTGTCTTAATGTGGATTTAATGTGTGATGACAGCTCTTCAGAACTCCAGAGAATGGCAGCAGCTGACCTAAGAGAAATGAATTCCCCCAATTCCTTTCGTGGACGGGGTGCTCTGTCCAGGTACAGCAACTAATAAACTATGATTTTATGTAATTTTGTATATCTATTCTAGTATACATTTGTGCAGGATGACTTCAGTTCAAATGATAAAACTTGTAGTTTTGATTTTTAAATTGGATTGGGCTAATCCCACTGTAAATGTGTTTTATGGCCTTCAGGATAGTAAGTATGGTGATGACTCTGAGAGAATGGGCTCAAAAGAGTTTAGCAGAGGACACAGAGAGGCCCGATTCATTTTTGGAGCGTTTCAGAGGCCCCGCCCACATGGAGATACAAGCCCCGCCCAGCAGGTTCAGTCGCACCCACACTGGCTCCGATAATGAAATTCGGCAATCCAGACGCATGTAAGAAAGCAAAAACACATGCATGCAAGCATGCCATCACGCAGGCACGCACTCAGGCACACAAAATACAACACATTACAACAGAATCTCTCTAACATCCTGTCTTCTTTGTGTCAGGAGGAGAAAGTGTAAGATTGTGGTCTTATCCCCCTCTGATGAGGCATACTACAACTGGCTGATAGTGATCGGTGCTGCTGTGTTTTATAACTGGACCCTGCTGGTTGTTAGGTTGGGAACTATTGTTAACTAACCCTAACATGTTAATAATGTTGTCTAATGTTTCTGATTTCATTCTTTAAACTTGTGGCATTATGATTGCCTTTTAAAAATTGTCCTTTATTCTTTAGGGCCTGTTTCGATGAGCTACAGATGAGGAATGTGTTGGTATGGATGGTTCTGGACTATGTCTGCGATGGAATCTATATTCTGGACATAGCTGTCCGTCTCCACACAGGTACTAAATATTATGACCTACGAACTTGCTAATTTTCCTAAATGGCATTCTTACATGTCTTTTATTATCTTAATAGGTCTTTATATTGTTGTGGTTTTATTTACGCTATATTCACACAGACATCAACATTTATTCAGTTATGTTTTAAAGGTTTCTTGGATCAAGGCTTGATGGTGAAAGATGTGAGGCGTCTGAGAGAAAATTACGTTCGAACCTCCCAGTGTAAACTGGATATTGTCTCCATCCTTCCTACCGACCTTTTGTATTTGATTATTGGGATCAGCTACACACCTTTTTTTCGCTTTAACCGGCTGCTGAGACTGTCACGCCTGTTTGAATTCTTTGAACGTACGGAAACTAGAACAGGCTACCCAAATGCCTTCCGCATTTGTAAACTGGTTCTGTACATCCTAGTGATCATTCACTGGAATGCCTGTGGATACTACAGCTTCTCCAAAGTCCTGGGACTGGGCTCTGATTCTTGGGTTTATCCTAACATTTCTGATCCTGACTTTGCCTCACTGACCAGAAGTTACATATACTGTCTGTACTGGTCCACCCTGACACTGACGACCATTGGAGAGACACCTCCTCCTGTTAGAGATGAAGAATATTTGTTTCTAATATTTGACTTTCTGGTAAGTCCATAAATGTAAACTCAGCAGTTAAACACAATGAGTGTTCAAATACAACTTTTGTGGTATCTCTAGGTTGGGGTTCTGATTTTTGCATCTATTGTGGGAAACGTGGGATCCATGATCTCCAATATGAATGCTACGAGAGTGATCTTTCAGAGTCGCGTTGATGGCCTGAAGCACTACATGCATTTCCGACATGTCAGTAAGGTGCTAGAGCAGCGTGTCATTCGCTGGTTTGACTACCTCTGGACAAATCAGAAGACAATAGATGAACAGGAAGTGTTAAGGAGCCTTCCAAATACACTGAGAGCAGAGATTGCCATTAATGTTCACCTGGAAACACTAAAGAAGGTAAGAAAAACAGTGACTGCTTTGTACTTTTGTCTTGCAATGTTCCTGAAACATTCACGTGTGTTGTTGTTTGGACATAGGTACGTATTTTTCAGGACTGTGAAGCTGGACTCCTGGTGGAGTTGGTATTGAAACTTCGACCGCAGGTTTTCAGCCCTGGAGACTATATCTGTAGAAAGGTTAGTGTTACTATTACAATGAAAGTACAGAAGTATTGGTACAATAATTAACATAATGCATTAATTCACAGGTAACTGGTATAAACAAATATATATACAGATATATAGATTGATAGATAGGTGTTTAGCATTAAGCAATATTATTATTGCATAGTTTCCTTCTTTTATAAAGTATTTATGTGCATTTTACTGTTTACTATCTGGATATTTTTAGATCTTGTGGTTTTTGGATTGGAGGCAGTGTCCGTCTGACTATATTCTGCCTCTTTTAAGGGAGATGTGGGAAAGGAGATGTACATAATCAAAGATGGACAGCTGGCAGTGGTAGGTGAGGATGGAGTCACCCAATTAGCTGTCCTGACATCAGGAAGCTGCTTTGGAGAGATCAGCATTCTGAACATCAGCGGTAGCAAGATGGGCAACAGGCGTACAGCTAATATTCGCAGTCTGGGATACTCAGATCTCTTCTGCCTTTCCAAACAAGACCTAATGGAGGCACTTCAGGAGTTTCCAGATGCCAGGGTCCAGCTGGAGCAGAGGGGGAGAGACATCCTGCAGAAGGAGGGACTTCTGGAGGAAGTCAACATTTCTGCAGGAGAAGAGCTTGAGGAGAAAGTGGAAAGGATGGAAGGTGGCCTGGATCGACTACAGGTCAGTACTGTTCATTCAGTACAGATGACCACTGTTGGTGGTGATAATGATATATTTCGTAAATGAAAATGAAAATTTACAAGAATGATAATGAGAACATTGCTTTCAGACATGTTTAGCTCGTCTACAGAGTGAATTCAATTCTTCCCAGCTTCGAATAAAACAGCGAATCACAGCCCTTGAGCACAACATCACCACAGCAGTAACAGGCAGTGGCTTCCTGTCAGACGTCGATGGCAGTGAGAGTATCTGTGGTGGCGAAGGAGTGCGCAGTGAAATCAACATTTGTCTCTGATGGAAACAACTGAAAAAAATAACATCATAAACATCAAATTTGTTTTGATATTAACTGCATAGTATCTGACAATACCTAAAAAAACTGATAGGTTTCTGAACATTAAATGTAAGTACAAGTATGTACCTCACACACAAACACACCCTTTATTGTTTGGTCAAGTAATTATTTTGAGTTGTACTGTAATGTATGTTATTGTATTTAATCAGTTGATTATTATCACTAGTAAATCACTTAATAAAGATTGACTTTATTTGTGTATGGTGGTAAAACATCAGGGGCCTCATGTACAAAGGGTACTTAGGCATGAAAACCTGGCGTAAGCACGAGACAGAATTATTGACAGAATCTCTAGGAGCAGCCTGCGGCCAAAGGGGGGCTGGTTTGGGGACCACAGGGTTGCATCTTGGATCAGTTGCGGATGACGTTGTCCTGTTGGCTTCATCGGACCAGGAACTCCAGCGTGCGCTGGGGTGGTTTGTAACTGAGTGTGAAGTGGCTGTGATGAGAATTAGTTCCTCCAGGTCTGAGGCCATGGTTCTCGACCGAAAAAAGGTGGCTTGCTCTCTCCAGGTTAGAGGAAAGTTACTGCCCCAAGTGGAGAAGTGGGAGGAGCGTAAGATTGATTGTCGGATCGGTGCGGCGGCTGCAGTAATGCGGTCGGTGTATCGGTCCGTCGTGGTGAAGAGGGGGCTGAGCCGAAAGGCGAAGCTCTCACTTTACCAGTCAATCTATGTTCCCACCCCCACCTACGGTCATGAGCTTTGGGTCATCACCAAAAGGACAAGATCACAGATACAAGCAGCCGAAATTAACCTCCTCTGCAGGGTGGCTGGGTGCACCCTTAGAGATAGATTGAGGAGCTGTCACCTGGGAAGAGCTCGGCATAGATTTGCTGCTCCTCCACATCGAGAGAAGTCAGCTGAGGTGGCTCTGGCATCTGGTTCGGATGCCTCCGGGACGCCTCCCTGGGGAGGTGCTCCGGGCATGTTCCACTAGTAGAAGGCCCCGGTGAAGACGCAGAAAGCGCTGGTTCGGGGAGAGGGAAGTCTGGAACTCCTTGCTTAGACTGCTGCCCCCATAACCTGGCCCTGGATAAAGCGGTTGAAAATGGATGGATGGATTTAATTCTGCCCTAATCAACCATTATATGGAAACTTGATGGCTTACTGAGCTACAGATCATTGTGTCCCACACAGCTGGCATTGCTTGGCTCCCCCTGGATGCCCCTGTGGCAGGAACCCTAGTGTGGTCAGCAGCTGGATGTGCACTGGTCGTGCGGGATCAGGCACCTCTACCAGATTCTGATAGATGATCTATTAGATATTGTAACAGATCATCAAACAGTGCTGTAGAATACATGTTTGCACCGTTTTGACCATATTTTTATATCATCATATCTAATTGCAAGCACGTGGCTGTTTATTGATTATTGATCACTTTTCTCGGGTGTGACTAATGATCGTTTATACATGATCAACAGTTTCCCAGTTTCACCTGAGTGTCGCCAAGGGACGAATAGCTGTAGAAAAGTAATTACGCTAGCCAGGGAGCTACCAAAGATCTGCTTACTTAGTTTTTGACAAATCTAAATGGTACGATCCTCCCAGTGTAAACTTGACATCGTCTCCATCCTTCCTACCGACCTTTTGTATTTGATTGTTCGGATCAGCTACAGACCTTTCCTTCGCTTTAACCGGCTGCTACGACTGTCACGCCTGTTTGAGTTCTTTGAACGTACGGAAACTACAACAGATTACATGTGGCTTGCACTTACATTTAATGTAGATTTGTGCTTATGCCGGGTTTTTGTGCTTACATTTCTTACATGAGGCCCCAGAGCTAGTGATTTTAATTTTGTTTTTTTCTCTATATGTTAACCAAATAAAATGTATGCAGAGCAACAAACATTTAATAAAGAAGGAATTATGAGTTGAGACCTACTGATGTGATGCACTGATTTCTCTGTCAATCTTTTTTCCTTCTTAAGAACGATGACCACAACATACTTCTTCATTTTCTTTTTCTTCCTGGTTTAAACAAAATCTGATAAAACGTCACTTCAAAAATTTCACAAACATAATTTAAATTTTAAAATTTTATTTATAGCTGTTTTTCAAAACAAAAATCAGTGGATTATCACGTACAAGACAATATACGCGCTTCATTCCTGTGTGTTTTATATGGAAACTGTACGTTTTTAAACGATTGAAGGTCATATCGAAAACTTCCGCTCCCATAATGCACCGCGGCTCTATTCCTTATAAATGAACGCCTGACATCCGCTCTGCCTCTCAGTCTGGCGGTACCATGAAGTACAAATGTTAACGGTGCTCTTTGTTAACTTTGGTAAGTAGGTTTTGAAAACGTTCATTTTTGGGTGTATAGTAAAGAATGAAGTGATGATGACGGTCCTCCATGAAGTCGTTTCAATCGAGTTTGTGCGATACGCACAAACGCACTTAAAATGGCTTAAATCTTGGCTGCCTCAAGTGCTGTGCGAAATATGTGATTGATGGCGGACTGTTATAAATATTAAGCTTTCACGTATTGACAAGAAGCGTTAAACTAAAGGTTTGGGGGGAAGTCAATGTAATTGACGATGAACAGCTTCAGGCCTTAACTACTCTACGGACGCGCATGTGCTTCTGTTCAAGGGTTTGGTCTGTTGCAAAACCTCAAAGCAGCACAAGGAATAATTATTAGGTGTTTTTCACCGCAAACCTGTTTATTTTGAAGTTTTAGAATGTAGATTTAATTGTAAATATATAGGAGCAATGTAAAAAATCTGCCATTTTTATTGATGGCATGTAATTAATAAAGCAATTAAATGGTCATTAATCTTGTATTCAGCTGTAAAGCTTATAAAAATAACATTGTGAACTTGCTGATCAACTTAACTCAGATGTTTTCATGTGTCCATACACGTATCTGTGTCAAAGGCACGATGCCCTGGGCCATGTCAGACATTTCACTTCATTTGGGGAGCAGTTTCTAAAGGTCTTCCAGGAGCCTACTTCTGTATTTCAAGCTACTTGTTGCTTTATGCCTGATGTCTAACTGCAAGCAAAAACCTCAAAAGCATTTTACTATCTACAGCCAACCTTTTTGATTAAATTTATCTGAATAGGTGGTCAAATGTTTGACCTTAAATCCAGTTCCAAGTCAGCTGACCAGTCAGTTTGTGTCTGGCTCAGTGTTACGGTGCTGGTAGAGGAAGTCTGTTTTTGTGCTTAGCTGTGCATATTCTGTTTTAGAGTTTGCTACTGCTGAGCTGCTGCAGAACGTGGTTCGAGAGTGGCCTGTCCTGACCCACAAGCAGGATGGGCCTAGTACAGGGCCACACATGATATTTTACCCTGAACAAAGCTGAACTTCATCTTGGTTGAAACGCTTCGATTGGGATGCAGTCTTATCCTGTTTGGTTGTTACAGGCAGAGTCTCAGAGCAGCTCAGTGGTGGAGAAAGATGTGCTGCAGGCCCACTGATGGTGAGAACTGCTTTGATGATAGTAATAATTAATCATTCTGAGATTTACTATAGTGAAACTTTAACTTTGAGCAAAGCAGCTGACTCTCAATGGTCAATGTCATTCAGCATCCCTGGTGTTTCTTCATCTCTTCGCAGGAGCATATGGAGCCTCTGGGCCTGCAGGGCAAACATCTGCAGTAACTGAATCTGAGGTGTGTGTGTGTGTATAACAGCCTAGAGTGTAGACTTGCTGTAAACCAATCTTGTACTGCCGTAGTAGAGACTTGTTTCTCTCTGCTGCGGAATCATAAAATTGGAAGAAAAACTCAGGGCTTGGCACAGATTTCTGTAAAACCAGATTGCAGAAACCTGACTAAAGACCTGGAACATGCGAGTTTGAGTTGATGTTTAGTAACCCTGCTTTTTGTCTTTAATGAAAAACAATGAATTTATGTGGTTTTGAACGGAACATTAATGTTCAAATATCCAAATTGTAATTTTTACTTAAATTCATATTTGGAAAAGCTAGCTTCAGATGGCTTTAGTATTGATGGGATTTGTTAAATGTGAGTTTCCACAGAACTGTAACATCGATTTCCTTCCTATGTTTGAAGTTATGTCATTGCCCAATATTGGATTTTTGAAAATGAAATGGTACCAGTAACTGTGTCCAGGAGCATATTTTGTGGGCTAACAATATTATGATCGGTCTACATTTGTGGACAGCCTGCCATTAGTTAATGGACAAATGTTCTACAGATGAAGCAGTGGCGGCAGAAGGGCCTGGAGTTCTTCCTGGATGTTGCACAGGTCTGATCCACAGATTATTGCTGCCAATGATGTTTCAACAAGGTATTAAACACTGTTCCAGTTCTTTGTATATTTAATGGTTGTATTCAATAAAGACCTAAAACCTTTCTTGTTTTTAATTATCTTTAAAGGCTTGGAAATGTTGTAGATCAGAAAATTATTTAGGTAAAACTTAAATAAATTTTAGCAACAAATGATTTTTGAGCAGTCATAGTCCACTGAGTCTTGCTATTTATTGGTGTTAGTTTGTTTTTAATTTATTTTTCTTAGCCAATTTTAACACTGGACCTGAGGTGTATTCCACAAAATTAAGATTATGCTGGGATCCTAAATATTCTGGTCAAATTTATCCTTGCCTTGCACAAAAATAGGATCAGTTAATTCTACTGTAGTTAACATGGAGATTTAGTGTTGCTTGCATTGATTAATTGTTCTGACCTGCACAAAAGCATGAACTAATTTTAGTGACTTGTCTTTTAGTTTGGCTGCTAGTTTTATTAGTGTTTCTAGCATTCACTTTTCTCTCCTGCCAACTTTCTTTTTCTTTTGTCCAGCGTGTAACTAGTCCTGCATACTTTAGCTATAGAAACATTCAAATATCAGAATACTCAGCTTTTTGAGATGACTTTTTTTCATTCATATTTTTTAAGTTGAGCTTTATCCAGCTTTTTTTGCCTCATTGAAATGAATAGAGAACTGCAATGCCTTATGGGTAATGCAGTGTGTGGAGTTATCCTTGTATGTGTCCTTTAACTTGTATAGATATATCCAGGTGTTAATTTGCTGTTTCTTGAGCTATGAAGTCAACATTACAGCATTTAGTATTATGCAAATTGGAGTGCATTGCACTATGGGTAGGGAATCGTGAATAATTGTCGCACCCTAACAGAAACATGTCAGAACGAGTGGCCCTTCCAATGATTGACATTGAAGTTTTGCTGGATGAGGGACCATCATGGGAGGACAAGCCCTTGCACGGGATGTACCACCGGAACATAACTGAAGTGGCTGATCTCAACAAATCCTACCAATGGCTTGAAAGGGCCGGGCTGAAGGACAGCACAGAGGCACTCATCCTGGCTGCACAGGAGCAGGCCCTGAGCACCAGAGCCATAGAAGCCCAGATCTACCACACCAGACAAGACCCAAGGTGTAGACTGTGCAAAGAGGCCCCAGAGACGGTCCAGCACATAACTGCAGGGTGTAAGATGCTGGCAGGCAAAGCATACATGGAACGCCATAACCAAGTGGCTGGCATAGTATACAGGAACATCTGCGCAGAGTATGGACTGGAAACCCCAAGGTCAAAGTGGGAAACACCTCCCAAGGTGGTAGAGAACGAGCGAGCCAAGATCCTGTGGGACTTCCAGATCCAGACTGACAGAATGGTAATGGCGAACCAACCAGACATTGTGGTGGTGGATAAAGAGCAGAGGAAAGCCGTAGTGGTGGATGTGGCAATACCAAGCGATGGCAACATCAGGAAAAAGGAACGTGAGAAACTAGAGAAATACCAAGGGCTCAGAGAAGAACTGGAGAAGGCTTGGAAGGTGAAGGCCACAGTGGTGCCTGTGGTGATCGGAGCACTGGGGGCAGTGACCACCAAACTGGAGTAGTGGCTACAACAGATCCCTGGAAAAACATCCGAAATCTCAGTCCAGAAAAGTGCAGTCCTAGGAACAGCAAGGATACTGCGCAGAACCCTCAAGCTCCCTGGCCTCTGGTAGAGGACCCGAGCTTGGAAAGTGGTTGAGACCACCCGCGGAGGGTGAGAATAGAGTGTGTGTGTGTGTATATATATATATAGTGTATTTAGATATAAGCATGTTTTTTCTTTGTTAACAGCATTCACTGTATTGGGATTGCAATCTTTATTATTACCATCCATTAGTGTGTATTGCGTGAGCTAGAGTCTGTCATGTCACAGCTACAGTGTGAGGACACTTTTTTTTAAAGACAGAATTTTTCTCTTTAACTTGTCACTACAGCCACAGTTTTCACTCTCTGAACGTAACTTTTTCACTTGTTTGTAGTCATACTTGTCTTCTTTCTAATGATATGTCTGGTTAAGCCATCAGACCTATACTTTAGTTTGTATATGCCTCAAAGCACGGAGAGTTCCACAATTCCTCCTATAGACTAATGCATTTGTCTGAGAGACTTTTTCAGAGAGATTTTGAAATCATTACCATGGTCACAATTTTTAGTCTTCAAACATAAAACTGTTACCAGTTGCTCATTTAAGCCTTAGCAATCATAAAGTCAAGTCATTTTTTGTTAGCTATTATGGTTTTGCTGTAACAGGCCTGTTTAGCTGGAGTACAACTCTGCTTTAACAGAGCAGAGAGAATGGAGCAGATTTTCCCGCCTTTCGTCTCAATGACAACAGCGCAGTTGCAGCTTAGACTGACAGGTCAAACTCCTCATGCCCATTGTAGAAGCTCTATGCATATTACTGATTAGTTCATTGCACTGTTTGATTTTTTATTAATAATCAGACGCTTACTCTGAATCCTTTCAAAATAAAGCACCAATCCAAACCTTTAGCTTTAATAGCACTATTTCTGCTTCTGACTAGTTAATTATGACTAATTATTAAGACTATTTTACTGTTTAGGAAATATTTGCAAATGCTTCCTCCAAAGCACCAAATTTTCTCAATTTCAAATTTAACTACTTCCTCTGCAGCTAATTTTAGCTATATTGATTGTTTCTTTCAGCTCTTGAACTCAAAACTATATAATTATAATGTTTTGATACATATATATTCCATCACACTAAGCAAACCTTTACACACTTCCTTGATTTTCTGCATGTCTTTAATTTCAGCTCATCTTTTTCAAGTTCCCTCCATTTGAATTTTAATTACTTCAACTTCTGCAAATATTCAGCTCTCTTTAAACAACCCCTATTTCTCTTCAGATATATTTATCTATGATTTACATGTTTTGGCTATTTTTAGCTATGTTTTAAATGTTTCATCTAATTTCAGCAATTCCTCAGAAATACATTCAGCATGGAAGCATTCACTGTGCATTTTCCTATGGAAATGCTTTATCTGGTTATCATTGAAATTGTTATTACTGATTATTCATTAATTACTTTTCTTTCATGTATAGTATATGTATTGTATTTATTTATTTGCTGTTGGTTGCATTGTCTTGAGTTCAGAGGTGTCTATAGTATGTATGTATGTGTATATTTTATTATATATTATTGTCTTTTTTAATGTGCATCTGTGCTTCCTTTTTGTCTATGAGACTCAGAATAAATCTCGTACAACTACAATGACAATTAAAGAATTTTTATCTCTGTTTTTTGATGCTGAAAAACTTGCACTGGTGATTTATATAAAGTCTATAACGAGGGCACTGTACAGTCTGTATATGCTGTGAAGTCTACTGTAAATGCTCATTCACTAGTCTTTCTGGTCAGTTGTTCTGTATTGGGAAACTTATTCATAACATCACTATATACAATAAAAATGTGAGAACCATTTTCTACACCATTTGTTTTTCAGTGGAACATTACATCACTCAGCAGCCTTGCAAAATGTTTTGAGGCTTACTTCGACCTGCTGCCAGGTCCTTTTTTGGCCAGACTATCAAATCATCATACTATAGATTTAGCTAAATAAATACAGTGACCTCTAATTGTGTTAAACAAAAATGTAGCTACAACTATTCAGGAATCCTCGGGAATGATTTCTAAACTATACTTTAAATGTGAAAACATGTACGGCCGCCAAAATTATGTTGTATCTGTTCAATCTCCATATTAAAGTGCAGCTCTGAGGGAGAAGCACGCCGCACATTTAATCAGTAATTGTGTGATCCTATGTCTGACTGTTGTGACTGTCACTGTCTCTTCATCCCAGCTTGGCAAACGCAACGTAAGCAGCAAGGTGGGTTTAGGATAGATCAGGATGCTTCACCTGTGGTTCCTGGCCTGCGCATCTACAGCAGTTCGGAACGGAGAGGGCGCGTAGTTTTATTATTGAAGACCACAGCTGTGGCTTTGATAAGAGCCTTCAACATTTTGTTGCTGATGACCGGTTACACAGTTCATGTTTTAAATAACTGAGAAGTACACAATTGGCTCCAATGTTAAATGAAAAACAATCATGTTAATTGCAAGCATTTGTCAGAATAAAGAAATTAAGGTTAATAAGGCATCTATTTACTAACTCGATGTTGGTCCCACTTCTTTTTTTATTGCTGGCGCTGTATCTGTCTGTCGCCAACAGACGCCATGGCATGAGAGCAGAGGCTTTCGCTCGACGCCAACCTCTCCGTTGGGACTTTGAAGCGACGCCAGCTTCAGGAGGCGCAGGCGGGGTTTGGTTCTGGGTGAGGTTTTTTTTAATGAATCCCACCGTTTTTGTGTGAGAAGAGCTAAAAGGCGCCGCAGAAGTGGCGTGAAGATAAAGTGGGTATTTATTCTCGTTTAATGCATTGATACAGTTACACGTTGTAACACAAGTAACGACTCGGCTAAAACGCGAGTCTTCAGACGTTCGCTTTTACTTTCCTGTCAAGGAAAACGCGTGGCTAGCAAAACCAAAGCAGGCGCGTGCTTTCATCACGAGTTCATGCTGCCGAGGACGGTTCCTGGAGTCACCTTGTGTGAGTTGTATCTAAACGGGCCTCTGCAGATCCTGGTTAGAAAACTTTAACCGATGAGTCAACCGTAAAATGGTCTGGGTTTAGTAACGTAAGGTAAACGAGTGGAGCTTGGTCTGATCAGTGATTCATGGTATTTTATGGACATGTGAGCAGTTTTACTATTCCTTACAGCCCGGGTGGTGGTTTGACCAGAAGTCTGGGCTTAATAATTCACATCCCTTCATGTCTTTCTACCGTAAAAACGTTTGAATCCAATTTGCAAGCTGTGACAGTGAGTGTGGAAGGGCGGGTGCAACTTTTCTGACCCCTCAGACCAGTTTACTTGTAGAAACATGTTGCAAGCAAAGTAAAGGAGAAGTAAACACGTACGAGATTGTCTAACATATGGTGAAATCTGCCTCACACCGACAGGAGAAACTATGGAAGCAGAAGGAACTATATGTTGCGCAGGCTGTTGGTATAAAGTGTCCCAACAGCTTCTGTAAGTCATGTTGCAGTTTGTGAGGTTGTGTAAAGAAACAGCTGTGTGATTTTCCTGTGCAGAGCTGAGATGCACACTAAGTGAGCGAAGGTGGGACGTGGTTCTTCTGTGGGGCCAGCTGCCATGGCACGCTACCTGAAGCATTTCACTGCTGTGGGCGATAGGCATCCCTCCACCTATCACTCGGACATAGAAGATCTACATGCTGCCAGCGATGAGCTGGGTCCGGCCACGGGGGCGCCGTTGGGCACGGGTCCAACGGCTCTGACCTTCAGAGACTCACTGAAGAGACTCTATAGCTCTGACCACTTCCAGGTATGACAAGGTGCCATTAGGGAATGGATAGGCAACATGTTGTATCATATCAGGTTACATGTCTGTGGTGGAAACAGAGGTTGGATGATTGAGTATTAAGCTGCTGATGCTGTTTTCAGGTGTTGGTGGTGTGTTTGGTCATCATGGATGCCATCTTTGTCCTAGCAGAACTGCTCATAGATCTCGCTGTTGTTAAGTTGGAACATGGACACATTGCTCCCGAGGTGTGCTCAAAACCACTTAGATAAAGCAAAAACTGTATTTAAGGCCTTTCTGTATTGCAACTAACCTGTGTTTGTGAATGCAGGTGTTTCATTACCTGAGCTTGTCTCTTCTGACGTTCTTCATGGTGGAGCTGGCTGGAAAGCTGTATGCGTACCGACTGGAGTTCTTTGAGCACAAGTTTGAAGTCTTTGATGGTGTGGTGGTGGTGTTATCCTTTGTGTTGGATGTGGTCTTCATCTTTCACGAGGACGCCTTTGATGGGATGGGGCTCCTCATCCTGCTGCGACTTTGGAGGGTGGCTCGAATTATAAATGGTCAGTACCACCCAATAGTTAAAAAAGGTCTGGCTGTTATTTGTTAATGTATACTGCATGACGTTAATCATCACATCAAAGAAAACTAATCAGCTTGTCTATCAAGGTTTTTGAGGCATTATCAATCAAATATATTAATGACATCTTTGTAATACTTTTAGCAGAAGTGATTTTAGATACACAGTATACAAAATATACTGAAGTTTCTAGAGGGGATCGTCTGACTGATTGACTGTGATGTAGGCATCCTAGTGTCAGTGAAGAATCGTGCAGACCAGAAGATCAATAAGCTGAAGGAGAGCTACGACCACCTTGTTCAGAGATCCACAGAACTACAGGAGCGCAACGACAAACTGGTGATTCCTGAACCACTTCATCTAATAAAGCAAAGGCTTCGATTTAGACAGAGGGGATCGAAGGTTTGAGGTTAAGGTGCAGAAAATAGAAGGAAAGTAAAGGCATATACATTTATCTAATTTATCTATATTACATGACAGGGATCAAAGCTGTGAAAATGTATAATTTACAGCCTAAATCTCACAATTGAATGGGTATTAAATAAGGTTATCTGAGAATGTGTAGGCCTATGCTCAGACAGGTTGTGGATGAGAGAATTTCTGCACAATAACTAATAATCTGAATGTGACTGAAAATTTTTAGTATCTCAAAACACAGAAATCCATCATATCTGGCCATACAGTTTGTGTTCAGGTTTTAAATGAGGACCAACAATAAACTAACTCTTTTTTTTATCTTTGTTTGTTGTAGGAACACGAGAACCAGGAACTTAAAAGTCTCCTGCAGAAGCATGGCATAGTCTACTAACACCACTTTCAGTTTATTTAGATCACGTACCTTCTTTTGAAATTTCATATTATGTCTAATCTAATCTGATGATTTTCAAATGCTACCTATCTCCATAAGGCTATAAAGCCATGGTCTGTACCATCATCCATGTCCATCTGTCTTGTGTGGAAAAATAAATACATAGGTCTGATTATTTCATTTATTAAAAACAACATTAAAAATAAATATTTTCTACTTGACATTTAAACATTTCAGTGATGGGTTGTACACACCAGTGTACAGGGAGCTGCTGGGTCAGACAAAAGGGAAGAAGAAGTCAAAGGGTAGTTTGGTGTTGATGGTGGGCCTAGTTCTGTAACCAGGAGAAGCAGCAGTGGACACTGATTTGAAGGCCACTGAACTTCTGACTGACAGGAAGCTGTTGCCTCCAGACAGCAGGTCCTGTGCGATACACATCAGAGACAAAACGACAGATTAGATTTCCATCACGTTTTTGTTTTCTAGTTGCCAGCATGAAAACAGGACTCCTACCAGGCTGGTGGTATTGGTCAGGATAGCCTCTCTGACACTCACAATCTGGGTCTGGGGGTTCACCAAGGATCCATATTTGGTCCATTCAATTTCTAAATGAAGTGTCAAAGGTATGCTGCAAGCCTGGGCTGCCTGGGAAAGAAAAAAAACATACTGCTGGATGGTTCGGTCACTGATGTGCTTATACAGTCAGGACCATAAATATTTGGACAGAGACAAATTTCTTTCTAATTTTCTTTCTGTACATTACCACAGTGAATTTCAAATGAAACAACTCAGATGCCATTGAAGTGGAGACTCTCAGCTTTAATTCCATGGGTTGAACAAAAAGATTGCATAAAAATGTGAAAAACTAAAGCATTTATTAAACACAATCCCTTCATTTCATGGGCTCGTAAGTAATTGGACAATTGACTTCCATGCTATTGCATGGGCAGGTGTGGACAATTCCCTTGTTATGTCATTATGAGTGAAGCAGATAAAAGTCCTGGAGTTGATTAGAGGACTCGTGTTTACATTTTGAAGATTTTGCTGTGAACAGACAACATGCGGTCAAAGGAGCTCTCCATGCAGGTGAAACGAGCCATCATTAAGCTGAGAAAACAGAAAAAAAACATGGGAGAAATTGCTACAGTATTAGGAGTGGCAAAATCAACAGTGTGGTACATCCTGAGAAAGAAAGAAAGCACTGGTGAACTTAGCAACGCAAAAAGACCTGGACGTCCACAGAAGACAACAGTGGTGGATGATCGCAGAATCATTTCCATGGTGAAGAGGAACCCATTCACAACAGCCAACCAAGTGAACAACACTCTTCAGGAGGTAGGCGTATCAATATCCAAGTCTACCATAAAGAGAAGACTGCATGAAAGTAGATACAGAGGGTACACTGCAAGGTGCAAGCCACTCATAAGCCTCAAGAATAGGAAGGCCAGATTGGACTTTGCTAGAAAGCATTTAAAAAAGCCAGCACAGTTCTGGAAAAACATTCTTTGGACAGATGAAACCAAAATCAACCTCTACCAGAATGATGGCAAGAGAAAAGTATGGAGAAGGCGTGGAGAAGCTCATGATCCAAAGCACACTACATCATCAGTAAAACACTGTGGAGGCAGTGTGATGGCCTGGGCGTGCATGGCTGCTAGTGGCACTGGGACACTAGTGTTTATTGATGACGTGACACAGGACAGAAGCAGCCGAATGAATTCTGAGGTGTTCAGAGACATACTGTCTGCGCAGATCCAGTTGAATGCAGTCAAACTGATTGGGCAGCGTTTCATAATACAGATGGACAACGACCCAAAACATACAGCCAAAGCAACTCAGGAGTTTATTAAAGCAAAGAAGTGGAATATGCTTGAATGGCCAAGTCAGTCACCTGATCTTAACCCAATTGAGCATGCATTTCACTTGTTGAAGACTAAACTGCAGACAGAAAGGCCCACAAACAAACAGCAACTGAAAGCCGCTGCAGTAAAGGCCTGGCAGAGCATTCAGAAGGAGAAAACCCAGCATCTCGTGATGTCCACGAGTTCAAGACTTCAGGCTGTCATTGCCAACAAAGGGTTTTCAACCAAATATTAGTAATGACCATTTTATTTTCAGTTATTTCATTTGTCCAATTACTTACGAGCCCATGAAATGAAGGGATTGTGTTTAATAAATGCTTTAGTTTTTCACATTTTTATGCAATCTTTTTGTTCAACCCATGGAATTAAAGCTGAAAGTCTGCACTTCAATGGCATCTGAGTTGTTTCATTTAAAATTCACTGTGGTAATGTACAGAAAGAAAATTAGAAGAAATTTGTCTCTGTCCAAATATTTATGGTCCTGACTGTATTTCTCTCTAATCTGTACTTGCTGTTGTGTGAGGTAATTTCCCCACTGTGGGACTATTAAAGGTTGTTTTGTCATCTTATCTTATATGCAGCACTGTGGTGTGTAGTGGATGGATAGATTCATAGGATGTCCAAGGATATCTGAAAGGTTTTTAAAATTAAATACACAGTTTGCCACATAGTTCCCAAATTAAAAAAACGTTAATTTGTTGATTCTCAGCAGAAGTTACTCTTTAGACCCTGTTCTAAACTTACTCTTCTATTAGCGAACACCCTGCTGCCCCAGTGCCCTTGTTGAAGCTTACATTTTAGTTCTTGTGTGTTATCTTACATATTAACACTATATAATATTTTTTCATTTTTACATGGTCATGTTTTCTGTTCTCTCTTGTATCCAGCATGGTGGAGTTCTGCCATGAACAACACACACATATGTCTTCTAAACTATAATCCAATGTTCATTTAACATGTGAACACCATGGTGACACGTGGCACTGGGCAGTAGGGATGCCATCAATCTGAAGAAGGAGTCCTAACCAGCTTGGCTTGTGGAATGCCTGAAGTAGTTGAGTGGTCAATACCCTGCGGCCATATCCTGATCTGTCAGTCATCATCAAATTTATTCTGGCAAACAGTTTAATGCCTCAGAAACAAGAAGCAATCCTCCACAAACATTGTTTACAGTGGAGGTGCGGAGCTGGTGATGTTATCAAACATGAAATACGTATCTTAGGATCTCATCAATCCCACCAACATGCCTTCCATTAGGGAAGTAGAGGCAGGAGACATGGAAGTGGACTTTATCACCCAAGCTTCGGTTGAAATGATTGATACAGCTCCTTGGGGGCAAAACACCAGGGGTGGTTAAGATCTGGCCCTGAGTATGTCAAGGATGTTGTGGGGCTTGTTCTACAGGAGATCACACTTCTCTATGCCAAGGTATTGGAGACTATGATCGAGAACTCGATCATAGTCAAACCTTGGATTTAGGAAAAACAATGCATTTTTACCATGGCAATGCTGGACCAGTCATCAGGGTGCATGAGGATTTATAGGAGTTGGTCCAACCAGTCCACGTGTTTGAGAGAAGGGTGTTTAATGCTTTGTGGCGTTCTGAGAAGGGTGCAGCTGAGTGTATAGTGGCTCGGATGACAATCATCACCTTAAGTTCAAGGACCCAGGCACTTACATGCTAAGACTGGTACTTACATGGAACATGTTTATAAGACAGAAAAATAAATCAGTGTGTTCAGTAGCAGATTAAAAAAAAAGTTAAATATCAGTGCAATTAGTGATGTAAATTAGTAATATTATAATCATAATATTTCTAGATTAAATTCATTATGTCTTTAGTCATACAACCAAATGTCAAATGAACTGGAATGGACTTAATTTTGACAAATAATAATAACGGCATTTAAGCAATAAAAGCTAACCAGTTGGCACCTGGGCTGAATTGTGAACCCCCTCATGAGGTAGTGAAAGTGTAACTTCCCTTATAACACTGGCATGAATGCATTTAGCTAGGCTACCTGAGGTGTGATGGTTTAGACATCTCTCTTTGTGATTGTTTGGGTGATCATTTTCCCCAACATCACTTTTGTTGAGAATTGGTGCTACAGTATATAACCAAAACTGAATTGACTCTAAGGCAACAGAATTGAACTCTGCCAAGCTGTAAACATTCTTCAACGAGCACAGCAATTCGCACCGAATGCGCTTACAAATCTTTTATGTTATTTTTATTTTACATAAAACCAGGAAATAGCTTTAGGTTTCTGCTCACCTCAAAACTAAAGATGTTCTGGATCTGCACCCAGTCCAACGGACTGTTTAAGAGGCTGTTTCCAAAGGAAGCCACATATAGGGGATAGCTGGGTCCTCTTAGAACGTCCAGAAGCATCCGAGAGGCAAGGAGGCAGTTGGCAGTGTCCTCCAGCCTGTAACAAAACAAGTTGCTTTATAATTGAGATAAGATCATATAATTGTTAATATAGTGTAATGGAAAAATTTTACCTTAGTGCTGTTTCTTATCCAACACAGTCGTCATGTGCTGGTTAGGTGCAATACTGAACATTCTTACACAAACAACTAATCTCTTGCGCCCTGTCGTACATCAAGTCTAAACACCTGATGTTCCATTTGACTGACTAATAATTTATGATATATGTTTGTCTTTTACACCCGGACTCTGGCTCCATCCTATCTGACTCCCCACCAGACCCAAGGCTTTTAAAGCGAATGCATCTTGTCTTGGAAGCTTGGTGTTCCTTCCTTTGGATAACAAGACATGACGATGCAGAAGTGAGAAAGCAAACATTCTCACTCACAGTGAGATAAGGTGGCGCAAACAATTCCATTGCTGCAGAGAGACATTCCACCAGAGCCAGAGAAAGGGGTTAAAAGGCAGAAGCAACTTGAGGATCGTGGGCTCTTTGCATCACACCTTCGTGGTGTGTGCACTGATCTCCCCAGCTGGTTTTTGGTTTGTTGATGTGCACGATCAACATCCATGCTTTTTATTTGCTTTCCCCATTATTTTTATTTTCTTTATTATTTCAATAAATCGCACAAAGGGACAACTCTCTCATCTGCTTCTTTATGGAAAATTTCCACCACATATAGATAATATTTGTATACAGTAATAGGATTTGCCAAGTTTGAAGATGACGTACCTTAATGTACATCCAGACACAAAGTCCACCCCAAAGAGGACAGGAGAGCGCTGATGTGGTCCCCGAAGACAGTCCTGGTCCTCAGCATTGTGAAGAAGCGAAAGTGTGTCACTGGGATCGATGCTTCTTAAAATCCCTGTAAAGTCTGTTGAGGAACATGTCCTAATATGGCTTCACTATCCTACATTGCACACTAAAGGATATTCTGCTGTCCTTGTCCCAGACACAAGTGGCAGGCCAACAGTATAACCTGGGTTTCCACTGTAGGGGACAGCCCCTTCCTCACTGCTGCTCTGATAAGCAAAAACAGAGAGGATATTACTCACCCTTAGAGTAAAGAATAACACATTTGCTACTGCCATAAGTCAGACAGACCTAGGGAAAACTTCCTTTGCTTAGTAAATACTCGGATATTAGTAATATGTCATTTGACTTTGTGAGTCAGTACCTGGACAAATCTAATCTGAAACTCCTGTTTCAGGGGCACTGTTGCTCCTTGGACAAATCCAAGTACTAGCGACACCGTCACACTCACTATCTCCCCGGCTGTGTTGTACGTCATGGCATAAACAACCTGAGGAAACAGAATGCCTGGTTATCAGCTACTAGTTCTTCTAGTAAACAAGCAAACAGTATTACATTCACTTTATGGGTGCATTTGTAAAGTTATCTAATGCAACTGTGCTGCAAATAAGTCAACTTTTATGAAACCTGTAATGTCAGGCTCTGTTGACACAGTTACACAGATGTTTTCATCCTGCAGGTCAAAGTCAGTAATGATGTTCTAAATGCCTCTAATATATTGTTTTAATATTCTCTCTCTCGTGTATGTACTGCAGTCCATTTCTTCTCTATTCGGTTTACTGTTCACATAGTGGAATAAATGCATACAGGAGTTCAGGCCTATTTTGGACATTATTTACTTTTGGCTTTACGATTATACATGACATTGAACATGGCCTAGTCACTGGACAAATCTTTTCTTAATCTAGCTATTTGATCACATCGGTGCTGTTGAAGACTACCTTTAACTGTTTCAACAGATGTTGCCTGACGCAGGTTTTATTGTCCACATCGGTTTGTTAATCTACAACCTATTAATGCATACCTCATTTCATTTGACTTACCTTCAGCACCACATTAGCACAGAGATCTGGGTTCAGTAGAGTAGGTCTAAGGTTTTCTCCTTGACTGATGTTTAGCTCAGTCTGAGTCTTGTTTACAGACTGCAGAATGACTGAAGCCACCTTCACAGGAACAACCTTCAAAGACAACAGAGATGTGTGTGATGGGGGTATTTTGCCCTAAAGAATAGTGTAAACAATGGTGGTGCAAGGATTTTTGCATGTCAGCAGGTTCACTTCTGGATGGGGGAATGTCCGTGGGATGTGGTCCATTTCGCAAGGATTAGTATATAAGCACTTGCGTGGAAGGTCCAACTTCAGCTCGCTTGCTTGAACCTAAGAAGTGAATTATTGGGTTTCCCTGACTATAAGTCAGGACCTAAGTCTGTATAGTTGGTGAAGTGATTCAACATGCATGTGCTGTTTGTAAATACAAACTTTAAACAAATTATTTATTATTATTTGTATCCAGTGTGTATTTAAATAGCCTGCAGTTACTTTGCATCACCCGGCAACTTCACAACTATGGCGCTGCTTTGTAGTTTGCAGAGTGCATTTTGGGGAGTCAGCTGGACAGAACTAGCAGGAAGACTATTACTGTTTTAATGGGATTTTAATGTGGGATTAACACAATTACTTCAGAAATGTATGTAGGTAATTTAAGTTAAGAGTCAGTGAATTTAAATTACCTAATGATTTTGAATTTAAAAACAACAATACTTACGGCTGCACCTGTGTTCTTCCCCTGTGAAGTGAAGAAGATGTAAGATGTAAAAAAACATTTGTAAACATTTCCAGTGCAGTAGATTATTTAGCTTGAGCTTCTTTACATTTGTTTAATATCATAGTTTTTAGTTAACATCAACATCTGAAGCAAGCAGAAAAAAAAGCTAAATGATAACACGCTTCTATTAGAATAAGGTGAATTTCGTAAATTGAAGATGTAATTGGTTAAAAGTGTACTTTTCAAAGTGACAAGCAGTATAAAATGAGACTCACAGTAAATAAGTGATTGTTAGTGTAGGTGTCCATTTTAAGGGCTGGCAGAGAGCTGCAGTCCTGATACAGTACCACACGCCGACGGCATTGACTGCTCTGATCCTTTAAGAATGCTGTTGAATGAAAGGAAAAAACACAAACGTTCAACAATAGGCACAAATAAAGTGAAATTATAATTAAAATCACGTTAAAGCAATACTTAAACTAAATGTTATTTATTTGGCATTAATCTCAGTTGTTACACTTCAGAATTTGATTCAGATTCAGAATTTCCTTTGTAGCACTTTGTATCATCATTGGACAAGCTTGTATCAATATGTTATTACAGCTGTGGTGTCCACATACTACTTAATAGTGACTAGACTGTTGTTTCCTGGTTAGTGTGAATCTAAACATCTACATAGGCATACAAAAAACAGAGCATACCTTTTTTTAAAAGTACTCAAACTTCTAAATGACTGAATCATATTTAACACCTTTAACACCTTAAATGTAATCTATACTGACACAGAAACAAAATAAGCTAATACTACAGGTAAATTATTAACTAGCTTATTTCAAATAAATATTGCTTTTCAAGTGAGACAGCTGGAATAGTGGTCTGAATCCACTACTGCTTTGTGACCACAGTGACATTGGAAAGCACATTTACCTGCAGGATTGTTGTCCACACAATCAGCAGTTGGACCAGCAGCTGGCAACCAGAACAAACCTTTCTGTCCACTCTCACCTGCTGTCATGATCACATCGCCATACTGTAAACAAAAAACATGAGCAGCTGATAAAAACAATAACCCATTATCAAGTAGATGATTATCAAAATAAAATGTTTTAAAACATGCCTGGTATCCAGATGAGGCCTCAGGCTCTGCAGTGGAGACTTGACCACTGTTATCTTTTGAGATAAAATTAAAGCTGGGAAATTGTGAGTCAAAGCTGTTGTCAGTGGGGAGAGTAGGTGAGGGATGAGAAAACCCATCAGTGCCTAGACAGTCAAAATAACAAAAAGACCAAATGTTTATGGTTCATAAAAGCCCACAATATTACAACTTCTTTTAATTTGTAGGATTGGAACTAGTGTTAAGGCTTACGGCTGTGTGACTGAATGCAGAAAATGTTATCATTTGTCTCCTTCTGGATGGACGAGCGTAGTTCTGCAGGGCCAGCTGCTGCACTTCCTAGTCTGTAAGATGCTACATCATGGCTGCAAAACAGCTTGTAGCCACTGCAAAAACAAACAAATGACCACCAACAATGAACCTTTACACAGAAGAAGACAGGTCATCGTATAGACCGAAATTAAATCAATGCCCCCAAATGACACAATCTAGTATTTATGTGATGGTGCACATTGTGCTGTGGGATACATGCCTGACAGAGCTCACAGAGCAGCCGGTGAACAGAGACACCTCCACACTGCACTCTGTGTCACAGCAGCAGTTGATGTCACACACTCCCCTGACCGCATCACAGGGACACAACCTGTCGACTGACACACAAACACAGGCATGCGAGCAGATTAGTACGACGTGGAAATAAAGCCTGTGCTTCTATTTGTTATAAAAGTCGTCACACATCTAAACCTTGTGGCCTTAGCAAACAAGACGGTAGTGAGACTAAGTGTGTGCTGTGCTCGGTCGACTGGTTGCATGTAGAAACCGAGTACGCAACGGTTCTTGTCGGCCTTAATGCGATTTGCGTAATAACAATGCTGCCCCTGTAAACTATTTAGTTCAGTCACGTAGCTTTTTGCCGCCTAGTACCTTCTGTGATCGGAGTGAGGAGGCTGCCGGAGACGGGCAGAGGCTCTGCGGGCTGGGGTTGGACGGGGTCTGTCGTTGTGTAGCTCGGTGTGGTGGCTGTTAAGTTAAACGCTGTAGGTTGGGTGCTATAATTATCCGTAACGCTGTATGTGACATTGTAGTCACCGAACACAGTCGTGTTAACTATTTGGCTTGTCGCTGTTGCCAAAAATAAACACACGGACCAGAGCGCTGCTCCCGCGGAAGCCATTTTTAATCTAGCCGTTGCTATGGGGATTCTTCTTCTTCTCCTTTATAAGAAATGTGTACTGAGTCCATAAGAAATTACCGCCACCTGCTGTCCATCAAAGGCGTTATATGTGTCTGTATATTCGGGCTCACTGCACGTGCTCGTTTTCGTGTTCAGGAGGAAAAGAGAAAGGCGATGAGCTCAATAATACTTAAATAGGAAGCTGGTGTGTGAATAAACGGTTCACTAAATTATTTTAATATTTAAAAATAAAAAGATGGCCTATGATAAAATGTTTCGTTCTTTTACTTCTTTATGAGGATGTTGTCTTTAAATTCAGTATGATCCATTTTGAATTAAATTTAAGAAATTAAATAAAGCAAACAAAAATACATTTGTTCATTCTGAATGTTCATATCTATTCAGTTTCCAAAGGGGGATCTGCGAGTAATTTTAGTGAAAAATTTTTTTGAAGTGACAATTTAGTTTAACAAAAAAATTATACTGTCAAATAATAAATAATACAAATAATAACAACTAAATTCTTTGTGTAATGGTAAATGGTAAAAAGTCCACATTTATATAGCGCTTTAAACATCCATTCCAGTATCCAAAGCGCTTTAGACTAGTTTCTCATTCACCCATGCACTCTCATATTCACACATTGATGCCAGCATTAATATTTATTTACTCTTTTCAGAATGAACTTATGTTGACTGAAACATGTGAGCTTCCTTCTAAAGTCAAGACATGCAGTCATGTTGACTGGAGACTCTAAACTGCCTGTAGGCGTGGGTATACACTGTATCTTTATATCTTCTCCCCTCGGCCAAGCGTCCATGCGTGGCTTATGCAGCGAGCTAAACACTGATGACATTCAGTAACCACTCAGGAGGCGAAAGTTCCGTTTGTGCGATTACTGTTGAATACCACCAAACTTGTAAAACTGTAACAAAGCATAATGCACACAAATCAGCATTTGTTTCGTATGCTACATACGAAAATAAAAATAAAAAATAGTTATTTGAGGCACCATAATTGGTTCTATTTAGAACCTTTCAGACAATGATTATTCAAAGAACATTTTCTGTCAGTTGTTCATTAAAGAACTCTTAAAAGGTTCTCAGAAGAACTGATAAAAATAGTCTTTAATGCAAGCTAATGCTCTAAATAGTTGGTTAGTTAGTTAAAGGACTTTTCTAAAAATGACAATTTTACAAAAACTTTCAAAATAAAATGCATCTTAAATTGAAATGATCTGTCGGTAATACAAGTGCAAAAATGTTGTAATAGTTTACTGACTAGAAACAATAAAAACATTTTCACCCTCTGTACAGCTATTAACATATTGACAGTCCAAGCTCAGGCAAAGTTTCATCACCTGTTCTATATATTATATATTCACAGTAAAAATGTGACAAAAACATTTTCAACTTTGAAACCTTGAATATATTAAAATGTACAACATACAAACAAATGTAAGCTCTTGTGATTATAAAATAACACTTGTTTAGTAATGAAAAAATACATTTTAACTAAGAATAAACTAAACTAAATACACCCATTTGATATCCACAAGTATATTTTGTTCACACAAAACTGTAGGTGTCATGTTTTGGTTCCAGTTTCCAGCTTTATTCTGAAATACTTCCTGTCTCACTCTGGTCACAGTCGTTCTCATGCTACTCCCGGTTCATCATGCACACCTGACAGCTATCAGTAGTCAACCTGCTATATAAGCACCAGCTCGCACTCTAGTCTGTTGCCAGATTGTCATGTGTACTCACCACTTTCCAGCACTCTCGTACAGCTCACCTTGTCCTTGATCTCGTTTGAACCTGATTCCTCCCTGCTCCTTGCCTGTACCTACGTTGTGTAAAAGAGCGCCTGACCAAGAGATAAGCCTGCTCCATACCTGTACTTCTGCCGTGCTCACTCGTTGATGAAACCTTGCCTGTCCCCGGATCCGAGTTTGCCTGTAGAAAGCTCTGTAGAAATTGATTTCTAGAAATCATGTATTTCAAAATGTTTTTATTATTATAAGCAACTAACTTTATACATGACAAACAGATGGCAGGCAGGCCCTTTGAAAATAGAAGACAGGAGAAGTATTGCGGTGTTCCCCATCTGATCTGAAAATTAAACAGTTTGAAATTTAGAAATGTCTTACAGCTACGTCTAATATGCCTGTACAAGCATCTTAAAATATGGTTTTTATTCTGACCTCTAGCTGCATTGTATGTGTACACCTAATGTAGTGCAAACTCCTACAGAGGTCTGTGGGGGCAAGGGTAGCAGTGTAGAGATTGTAAGAAAGTGTCGTTGTGAATGAAAGCTTACAACATTAGGATTTAAAATATTTCTTCAAACAGTTTATTTTTTGATATAAACAAATTTACAAAACAAAATGGAAAAATGTACACACCAGTGCACTGCAGCCAAGTAGATACATGTGCTTACGGATTCTTTGTGTGTCTGTCTGTCTGCAGAGATGAGACATTTGAGTTCAGTGTTTGGTGCTATGGACACTTATTTGCCAGCCTCTGATGACCGTTTTGTCCACATCAGTTTTAAGCAATGATGATGCCTCTTTAAGAAACTAAAATAAAAATATATATTAGGATTTCACTATACTGAAATGCCAAAATAATATCAAAAATAATAATAATAATAAAACATCTATTATTGTTTGTACAGCATTTAATATTGATTACTGTGCTTTGAGACTGAGACTTTTAGGTACATAAATTCATACTGTCATCACAGCTTCCTGTGTTTGGCCTAGAGTATTTTATTTTTAAACTTGTTTCTCAGACATTCATGCAAAGCATCCTAAAAAGAAAATCCACTATATGTATACATGCATTTGACTGTGTTCTCATTCTGTTCAAGAAATTAGTTTCCAGGACACCAGCAACAAAAAGCTGGCATTTGGATGACTTCTTTAAAGCACACAGTACTGTACAAATGTTTGGATTCTATTCATCGTCTCTAGAGAAGTTCAGTCCACATGTCAAAGCAACTTACAGTATGTAAACATGTCCCATTCTGTTTTCATTCTAAAGGCAAAATACATTTTTTCTTCTATATTAATACAAACCCCCACTGGTCTGAAGCTGCTGAGGTCTTTGGCATGTGTTGTCTTAGACACTGGTTCCATGCAGGAGGTCTTCCAGAGCTGTGGTACCACCCTCAGCTTGAGGCTCAGATTGAAAACAGGCTCCATATCTCCACACAGTTTGCCTGTGCAGGACTTTAGCAGTCTGGAGCTTATACCATCTGGTCCGGTTGCTTTCCTGTGTGACTCCTTGGTCAAATATGTTATAATGTGAGTTCAGCTCATTGACCCAGCTCAGGTCCAGTAGATAGCTTGCCAATTAATTTTCCACAAGCCAAACAGATATGTCCAATGCTGAGACATGGTCTGTTAAAACAAGACAAAACAAAGACTGCATTGTATGTTCTGTGACCCAATTTGATAATAATGTTGCATGCAACATAATTTATTAATAAATCAATTGCATATACTTATTAGTTTAAATCAAATGTCCATAAGTGCTTTCTATTTTGACGGGTACCTGGCCGCACTGAACGAATACGTAGCTTACTTTATTTTCATTTATTATCTGAATGATGTTTTATTTTGGAAAATTATTGGATTCTCTCGCTACTTTCGACTATGACTCACTCTTGACTCACGCCTGTTAATGACTGGCCTCTACTTCCACCAGAGGTCACTTTTGGGTCCTTGATCAGAGATTAGTGCAGTTGGGTCTTTGTTTACTTAGATGACATCCTGATGCATGCGGGACATGCGGGAGCATGTGGAGCATGTTAGAGCAGTGTCGCTTAGGTTGTTAGAAAATCAGTTGTTTGTGAAAGGTGAGAAATGTGAATTCTACACTACCAGAACCTCCTTCCTGGGGTTCCTGTTGGAACCCGGGCATCTGGCAATGGACCTAGCTAAGGTTTCAGCCGTGGTGGACTGGCAGAAGAATAGGGATTGTAAGCAACTACAGCGCATCCTGGGGTTCTCAAACTTCTACCGGAAGTTCATTTGAGGTTTTAGCAAGGTTGCAGCTCCGCTCCAAGCTTTAACCTCCACCAAGTCTCAGTTTGTATGGTCTGTGGAGGCAGAGGGAGCTTTTAAATAGCTGAAATCCCGGTTCTCTGGCTCCCGTTTTGTGCCTGCCCGACTCTAGGAAACTATAAACATAGTTTATAGTGGAGGTGGATGCCTCTAGCAAGGGTGTGGGAGCAGTGCTATCACAGAGACAGGAAGAAGACGGAAGGATTCACCCATGCGCCTTTTTCTCTCACCGCCTCACCAGTGCTGAATGCAATGATGTTGGCAACCAAGAGCTGTTGGCCATTAAGTTGGCACTGGAAGAAAGGCGACACTGGCTGGAGGGGGCTGAGCAGCCTTCTCTGGTGTGGCCTGACCACAGAAACCTGGAGTAGGCGAAGACTGCCAGCAGGCTGAATGCCTGACAGTCCAGGTGGGCCCTTTTTGTCAACCAGTTTAATTTTACCTTGTCTTACAGACCGGGTTCCCAGAATACCAAACTCGGCGTGCTCTCGCCCGTTCCTCCTGATTGTCCACCTCACTGTTTGTTTGTGCCTCGGTGCTTGGGTAGGGGCACGATTCACGGCTGGCCTGTCACCCGGGAAGTTCCCAGATGCTCTCGCAATGCTATTGGTGGCCCTCCGACAGGTACAATTTGGAGAGGTACGTGGCAGCACAGTGTGCGCCAGAAGTAAGACCCTGCATCATCACAACCGTTGTTGTAGGTTCGACAGCTGCCCTGGGTGGAGTACGCCCACAATACGCTCCCCTCGTATGCTCTGGGCCGCTCCGCCTTTGAGGGGGCCTATGGTTTTCAACCCCCTTTGTTCCCATCTCAGCAGGCCCAGTGTGCGGTCCCGTCCATTGGATCCCCATGGTTTTGCTTTCCACTAAGCATTTACAATTGAAGGACACAAAGAGGAAACTCTCACCCAGGTTCATTGAACCGTTCAATATTAATAATTAACCCTGTAGCGGTGAAGTTGACCCTCCCTGCTTCCATGAGGGTCCACCCGGTGTTTCATGTGTCTTGTCTAAAGCCTGTTTCAGACTGTGAGCTTGCTGAATATTTTGGCACTTTTCCCTCCTGCTAGGCACGGAATGTTTGTGATTTTGTTATCTGTTATTGTTCTGCTTTTTGTGTTGGTTGGACTTCCCTTTTGTTTCCATTAAATCTGTGAAGCTGCTACTCTGGGCTCCATTGTCTCTGCTTCTCGGCCTGGTAGCTCAGTTGGTAGCGTGTCAACCTCGGAAGGCAAAAGGTCTGCGGTTCGATCCCCCGCCTCAGCATCAGGTGTGTCCCTGAGCAAGAGACTTCGCGCTAGCTCCCCAAGCGCCGCTCATGTGGCAGCTCACTGCTCCCCCAAGGGGGATGGGTCAAATGCAGAGAATGAATTTCCCCACTGTGGGACTATTAAGGGTTAATTTTTCTGGGTTCCGCACCTTGTTAGCTTTTCGTGAGTTCATAACAATGTCAAGCTGCTTGCCTCGGTCACTTACCTGCATCCGCTAACTTCACTATGGCGGCCTGCTCTGGCCAACAACACGGAATACATTACCTTGCTAAACTGAAACCACCAAGATAGCAAACATGGATTACGTACCAAGGCTGCTCTGCGTAATGTGCAGCGACAGGCCTTCAAACTCCTTTTCCACTTGGAGACCAAGCACTGCGCATGTTACGTGATGTAACATGAACTTATTTTTTTCACTAAGTCGTAGTCATATGTAACCCAGGTTACCAGGTTTGAATAGCGGTCCAGCTTATCAATTGATTAGTGAGGGGAATAAATGGATCAATATGGTTAATTGGGAAAAAAAGGAAAAACCTTGTAGAAAAAAAAAGTAATAAATTGTATTTTTGAATAATTCAACATGTATGCACAAACATGTAGGTGTATGTAAACAAACGTACAAAAGTTATCACGTCTTTAAAAAGAAAAAACGTTTTGGCCACTTTAAAAAAGTTTTCAGCAAGCCCACTTGAAACGGGAATACGAGGGGTTCATGAGATGCGGTGTGAGCGATCGGACGTTGTCACGTGATACGGGTCATTCTGCCAAGCCGAAGTCAAGGTGCCTACACACTAACTTTTGCTGCAGACTGTTAGTTCTACGTTTAAGAGAGACATTAATTTGATCTGTTGTGGTCATAATCGGCGTGGGACATAGTCTCTTCGGCTGTGAAGTCGCTGGCGGACAGAGCGTCGTGCCAAAGATACAACGGAGTAAGTTATGATCATTAGCCGCTATGGCGCTAGCTTGGACTGGCAGTCGCATGGGTTTTGCTAGCGCTAGCTTGACACGATGTATTTCTGAACCCCCGTGTTCCTGTTTCATCTGAAAGCGACACCTTGATTGCTGAGGGCCTTGTGATGTGCAGTTGTGCCGAAGCGTGTGTGTGTGTGTTGTGTGATGCTTGAACCTCTGGTGAGTAAAATGCTGTTACTAATAATAACGAAGGGTGGAATGTGCGGATGCTACTTATGATTTGGAATAGGGAGCTAAAGATGCTAAATTCATGGGCGTTACGAGTATGTATGTATGTGTGTGTATGTATATATAAAGAGGAAGACCGTTTATATTAAGATGGTTAAATACGTTTTGTTCTCTTTGTTTTATTTTACTGATAAAATGTGGCAAGTGTATAGCCGTTTAACCATTTTGTCAAATGTAAATATTGAGGGACATGTTCAGTCTGATTAATAAATAACAAGAATGGTTATAATTGTTATGTGGACATTATTGTAACCCTCTGTTGGCCTAATTAGGCCGGGTCTTTTTCTTTCCCTTGTTTGGATCTCCTTACTCTAAGGATCAAGTAAAGATCTCGTCTGCTGGGATTCCTCTTGGTCCTGAAGATAAAGAGGAACTCCAGTGGTCGTGGCGAGCCATCCAAAACCACCAATTGTGACTTGGAGTAGGATGTTTCTGTATTACTGGTAGAAAAATGTCTCATACTGCCGTTAATGTGTCATTGATGTGGTTTTAATACAGTGCATAAAAAATTGCATCTGCGTGCCAGAGTTTTACTCTTCCTCTCAATGCACGTTGCTGATACCCCTTTCTCCTAGAGCGAACTCAGACTTCTGATTCACTGGTCCACATGATAATTGGCATACCAAGAAACCGATACCTGTATCACTCAGTTATTATGGACAGTAAGCGCTGAGGTGGGTTACACATACTTTAGTGCAGAGAGGTTCCAAGAGATTGAGCTGAACTGTGCAAAGTGCAGAACAGAGTCAGAACCAGCGGCGGATGCGGCGAATCGTCCTGGGAAACAAGTAGCTGCGCGTGGAGGAGGAGCGTGCAGCGACGGGACTGGAATCGAAGAGGCCAGGCAGCTCCACACGGGTGGCTCGTTAACGTCACGTGAAAGACAATACCAAACATGGGTACGCCAACGAAAAAGTGCGTGGTGGTCTCTGGTCGGAGTCCAGCACTGACGAGGCTGGGAACACAAGACACCCAGGGAACTGTAAACCCCCTTTTTAAAAATATTTTAACCGATTGTTTAGTGCCTAGTTTTAATTACCACATAGTTTTTAAACATTGTAATAAATTGCATTTAATTGGTTTTAGTTGCAGACTACTGTTCGCTGGCATAGCTGGCCTTCTATTTAAATAGTTTTATTACATTTCGCTTTTTTAACCGATTTTAATCACATTCACCCACAACACTTGCATCAAAGCCAACATTGGACAAAGTAAATATATAAACAAATTAGAAGTTTGAACCGTGAACCTTTTTAGTAAATGTATTTAGTTATTTCCTCCTATATATATCAAAATGAGTCACATAAATCATATGAATCTTCATCTTAATAATCTTCTGCTTACCTTCTGAGTTAGAGTTAAGCAATTACTGGTTAAGATAAAGGTAGGTCTTGAAAAATCCATGGAAATTAATGGACAAATTCCACAGGTTAATAATAGCAAATGTAACTGCTGTCTGATGCCAGTTATACTGTTTCAAGATCTACAATTGTTTAGTTTAATCTTTTCAATAATGTCTATATGAAGGAAGGGTTTTCTTGTTAAGAGCACGTCCTTGTAGCACTTGTATGGTAGTTTATTGAGGCGGAACCAATGTTCGCCAGTCGAGGTGACGTCAGGGCGTTATTGTAACGCGATCTGCTGCATCAGTCACACGTAAGAGTTGTTTATTAGAGGATGTGGTGCTGAATTACGTTACAGCGTGGAGCTTTCTGAAAATGTAGAGGCCGGACCGACGGCTCGGTACCAAGTTTATTTTACTTCCTGTAGGTTAGTGCGGAGATTGAAGTTCGTTTTTCTAGCGTCTGCGCTGCACTGCGATCAAGTTGCTAACTCTAGCTCTGCAGGTATTAACACGGCACGCCACGATGTTTCTTAAATGTTCCGTTCCAGTTTTCCATATAGTATAACCTTTATAAGTTAAGTAATTGTTTAATTGAAAATTGTACTTGTCACATTTATTGTGTCATTTTATTTGATTGTTTTCATCCCTCAATAAATGTGTTTTGTACGTATTTTACATCCTACGTCCTTTATTTAGTTCTCACGGCATGCTGAAGATTATGGAAAAAAAGCACCTTGTGTCGTGATGCCCAATGGGAAGCTATAGCTGTGTCTGTTATGTCTGCATGTACAGTATACATATGTTCTTGTGGTCAGGTTTAAAGGGTTTGAAGAGTTTGTGTCAAATCTAAAAAAAACAAACAATTTCTGGCATGATCTTGAATGAATTTACCTAGAGAGGAAAACTGTATAGATCAATCTGCCAGCAACACTTTTGAGATATAGATTGATAAAACACACATGAAGCTATTACACAAATAACGAAAAGTGCTGTTTGACCGTGTTCAAGTGTTGTGTGCAGTCTTTTTAATTTTAATATTAAATTAAGAAACAGGCCAAGAAACAGTAAGGTTATTTATTATAATGAGATAATATTAATGCAATTGTCCACCATAAAATAGCTAAAAGATTAAGAATCCTTAATTTTTGAAAGAACGATCTGTAGAGGTTGAAGAACAAACAAAAATGGTTCACTAAGCTTGCATAGATTCCCAAAGAACGTATGTATGAACCCTTTTTTTCTGTGTGTACCATTACACATATTTCTTCTCAGCTCTCTCATCTTTTTTCTAGCCTTTGTGATACTTTTAAACTGTAACTTTCATTAAAAATTTGTCCGTAATTTCCTAACTCCCTTTTGTCCACAAGAGGTCAGCACAGGATACTGAAACGCACTGGTCCTTCTATGGTCCGAAGGAAAAGTATAATTCTAGTTCTCAGTAGAATAAAAAATACCCATTCATAATCTGAGAACAGTAAAATTACTGTACTAATATACTGGATAAATATTTATATTTATATTCATCCATTTTATGCCAAAGGCCTGTTTGTTAGTCTGCACTGAACAGGGGTTCAAACTGAAAAGTAAGATATTTTAAAAATTACTTTGTATAGCATAAATATTTATTTAACACAAATCAAATGCTTGCTGTTGCATTACACACTGTACTAACACAACAGTTGAGATCAGGGCCTTTTTTTATTTTGGTGCTAATCTTTGCATTTCTTGCAATTAATGCTGACTGTAGATAAAACATACCATCATATAAAAATAATTTTATACACAAACTTTACTAAGACCAACATCCACATTCAGACAGAATCATAGTGTAAATATTGTCCTTCAGTGACTATAACTACACACAACCAGACGTGGTATTTCAGTTGTTCTTGTCTTTGTAATTCTTTCTTTGTCCAGTTGATGGATCGTCTTAAATTTAAACTTATTCAAATAATATATTTATTTCTTTAAGTGTGCGTTTTTTTGTTTTCTTACATTTACTTTAAACCACTACCCTTACCTTAATTTATTCCAGTTGCCAGTTAAGATCAGCCTGGGCTGAAACACTGATTAATATATTCAGACTTTGTGGGTAAAACCATGGGTAAACACATAGACGGCAGTGAGAGTGTGCATTTGATTTGAATGTGAGTGTATAGTGTGAGCGCCTGTGTACAGCCATCGAATGATGAACAGAGGTTATCACAAGGTTACCACCTCACTTGTGTTTTCCGTGTATGTGAGAGTGTGTGTGAGTGGTTGAGTAGGAATGAGAGGAAGGAAGTGTAATTAGAGGATTAATTAAGAAGCAAGGGGTTTATTGAATCCCATGGTCGTTGAGAGGAGTCCTGGCAGGCAGACTTCTCTCTGATTTTTCCTCTCTTTGCTCTGACATCACTGTGACAATGCTTTGCTACTTGGGACAATTAGACATTGAATTTCACTTATGACACTGCTCAGCTTGTGTCTTGAGGGTCATGTCCTTGGAGTAGACAATTTTCTGCCTCGGTGTATCGCTCTGGGACGATCACTGTTAACAAATAAAGTTTGTTGTGCATTGTGTACTCTCTTCTGTGGTATTGTTATTCAGAGTGAATGGTGAGTGAAGAGACCCTTGCAGTGTTTTCCCATGCCCCATGCCAACCAGCTGGAGGCGCTCAGGTTAGTGCATCTCATCTGCCTAATTTTTTAAGTTAATGTCACTGTAGTTGTTAGCACACGACTAGCCAACTAGCTTTTCTGTAGCCCACCTCAGCCACATTGCCTACCCTAAGCCAAGGGTAGCTACATTATTATTTGTGGTCTTGTGGTCCAGCACCTCTGGGATCAGATTCCCTAAGAAACTCTCAAAATGTTACACTCTTAGGTTGATTTATTGAGGTACACTAAGGGGATAACTACACCATAATTATGTTACAAACAAGTCCATCAATCTAAATAACCCACAGCTGTGTCGCACACATTACATCTACCTAAGAAAATGGGGATAATTCTCGACGGCACCCTACTGGCATCTGACAGTTTTCACCGTATTCCACGACACAGTGACCATTACGGTTAAAGATGACTAATATTTTGCCCCTTTATTTTTGTTAGAAGGTTGGGATGCGTTTGACAACTTGGTTTAAAATGAGGCAGATCTTCTCTTTTAAATACCCAAACCCATTTCTACTTAAAGGAACGTTTGTGGGACATGAACCAAATGAAATGAACAATGTGCAACAACAGATCTGTGGTATTTGGATATTACTGTGTCTGAACAGATGCAACTTAAGTTTAGGATATTTTTTGATTAAACTGGTGATTTTGTATTAGATTTATAAATGTGTTTGGTTTAGTGTAACAGCACTGTAGCATAAAAGAGTTTTTTGGTAGAGTATTATTTCAAATTTGATCATTCATTTGGTCATATATGGCCAACTTCAACTAATGCTTTTCACAGAATTCTGAAGTAAAATTTCACACAGCACTCTAACACACTCACGGTGGGATGTGAAAGCATTTCCCAGCTAAGCATTCTAACCACTGAGCCACAGGGTGACTTCATGAACTGCTAGGGTTCATATAGTCCTATACACATGTATCTGGGTGGTTCAAGGCGTCATTGCCTCAGTTAGAAAAACGGAACGACCACTGGCTATATTTCACATTAAGACATCAGCATTGTCTGAAGAAACATCATCTGTTTACTGTCCTCAATCTGTCTGTGCTTCACTTGGAACAGCTACATTCCTTTGCTTTTTGACCAAAATAACCACATGTAACTGTTATGTTATTTACAGTCAGAAGTAACGCAAAGCTGTGTCTGGTCGACCTATCTCTCTGCTGCAACAATGTCCACACCATATTGCTGATTCTATATTAGTCACATCAGTATATCTGCTTTCATGTTATGTAGAAATGTTTCACTGTTTACTTCAATTATGCTGTGATTCTGATCACTACTCCACCTGGTGGATCACTGCACAGTTGTATCACACTTCTCAGGAGACTCTTAACAAGGCAGCTACACATTACCTATGTCAGTGTGGGGGAGTGTCACGCCTCGTGCTTAGTTCCCGAGGGAACACTGCTAAAGGTTTGCATGATCCAGGCAGCAATCCTAGTTCTGTTCCATCTGCATATGAGGCTGAGTTTGGAATATGTGAGCATTAGCAGGATGGAGTTCTGGGGTTACTGTATGGTATGGCCAGGCGTATGTTATGGACAACGAAGAGGTGCATTTATTGACTGAGATACTGTGATGAATTCCTGAGGCCCATTGTTGTGTAATTCATCTACAACCATACCCTCCTCCTGCAACATGATGATGCACGGCTTTATGTTGCAATGAGCTGTACAAAATTTTCGGAAGCTGAAAAAATCCCAGTACCTGCATGGCCAACATCCTCACTGGAACTGCCACCCACTGCACATGTTTGGATGCACTGGATCATCGTATACGACAGCATGTCCCGCTTCCTGCCAATATCCAGTATCTTGGTACAGCCATTAAAGAGGAGTGGAACAACTTTCCAAGGGCCACAGTCAACCACCTGATCAACTGCGTGTCTTGCACTATGTGAGGCAATTGGTGGTCACAACGAATGCTGACTGGTTTTCACCCCCCCCCCGTGTAACTGCTCATCATAGAGTGTCCCTTCATTGTGTCCAGTCTATGGCTCATCTGTGCAATAATGCAATAATCAAGCTGTCTAGTCAGCATCTACCTAGACCGTAATAATTTATAAATTTGAATTGATATTGTGGAGAGTATTCCAGGGACATTTTCCACCCCCTTCGGATGTTATCAGCCATAACGAATGGGCTGATCAGAACTTATCAGCGCATTCGTACGGGCCAGTAGGTGCCTGCTCTCCCTACTCGCTAACGGCTAACAGCTAGCTAAGTTGCTACATTCAGCAACTTCAGACGTTAATGTGGTTAGGGTTAGGGCTGGATAACGGGTGGGGGGTTCGGGTTACAGTAAGCTAACACAATATCGCTAGCTATTTGCTAGGTTATGCCAGCTGTTGTGACCTTTCAACAGCTGTAACTTTTGTTCATTTGAAGATAAAAATAGATGAATTTATTTTTATTCTGCGTATGCTTGGCTGTTAATCTTGTGTGTTTTTTGTGACGCTCTCAGGCCTGCAGCTGGCTCCAACCCACACTACGAACTCACACAGGCCTTATACAGTATCATGTCCTGGTGCTACAGAGCACCACCTCTGCTCTTCTAATCCTCTCTGCCTATCCCTCCCTCTGTCTCTGTCTCTATCTATCTGTCCACTTATCTGTTTATCTCTCATCAGGTCATCGTATTTACTGTCTCTGCCTGCAAACATCATCCTTGCCACCCTCCCTCACTCTGCTGATACCACTGTCCTTCATAAGCACACAGTTACAGATCAAAAGCCTTTTGCACAAGCCTCATACTGCAACTCATTAAAACCTCCTCATGTGTTATATATAAACAAATGACCGAATCCCTCTCACATTACTCAAAGTTTTGCGTATTTAAGATGTTGATTAGAATATTAGCTGCGTATCTATTCTATATCTATCCTTTATCTCCTGCTTTGTCTTTATCCTTTGTCTGTCTCTGTCAGTCTGTCATCTTTCGCTTTCTCTGATAGCATCATGTTATCTACTCTCCAAATTAAAACAGCAACCTTATGTCCTTCACTGACACATACTTGTGTGTGTGTAGATCAAAGGTTTTCCCCATTGTTTCAAAATTAAAGTCAGATGGTGGTGGTTTATTACTGTCAAATGATCGGGATGTGGATGATGATAGAACATACAAATGCTGCATTTTTTTTGTTAATCAAGAATAGATTTAAGAATAGAATCAAGAATAGATCAATGTATAGCCGTAGAACAGAAACAAAACAACAATTAAACAACGGTAGCTACTAATATGAAGTCCAAGGTGATCTCAGGACCAACTAGATAAAGCATTTCCAAACGATAATGCACAGTGAATGCTTCCATGCTGAATGTATTACTGAAGAATTGTTGAAAGTAGCTTAAGCATTGAAAACAGTTGGAACTGAATACATAGCTAAGTATATCTAAAGATCTGTTTTTTTTTAAATAGAACTGAATGTGAAACAAAAACAGAATTTCAGAGTTTGTTTTGCAAATGACAACAGTCCCGTAAATCCTTCTTTTGAATCTTGTTGAATGGCTTGTTCTAGCCAGGTTTTGAACCAGGCTCCCTGCATCAGAGTGATTCTCTTTAGCCCATCAGCCACACTAACTGCCTATAGTGCTGCTCAGACATACTACTACTGAGTACTACATACTACTGGAAAAACAAATATTTTCTAATCTCTAGTATAGCTGAACATTGGTAATACATTAAGCATATATGTCAGTTTATCTGGTAAATACGTATTGTTATATTAGAGAGAGTGAAAACTGTGACTGCAGTGATGTTAAAGAGAAAAATTCTGTCTCAAAAAAACATGCTCTCACACTCCAGCTGTGACATCATGCACTCTAGCTTACGTAATACACACTAATAGAAAAGCTGAGAATTCCTCAAAAACCACCCTATGCTTAAACTGCTGTAACTCAAAGTATTAAAGATATTAAAAAGCTGAACAATAGATTAACAGTTGAATAGTTGAAGATTATTTTGTAGTTCAAATTGTGTCAGTAGCTCAAAGTATGCGGAAATACACTAGTTAAAGCTGAAGGAAGACAAAGCTGAAGAGGATTTGAAAAGTTGTCCAGCTTTGTCCATTTATTTAAAGATACAATGATTGACACAAGATTTTGTATCAAAACATTAACATTTGTGTTACGTTGTTACAACATGTTAAAATGACTAAGTGTTTCTCTCCGTGTGGAGAAAGCTCTTCAGCTATGTCCCTACTCAGCTCTGATATCCTGTGACTCAATGGCTTAAGTCTCTGATTTTAAAGTGGGAGTCCACTCCCGTCTATGACATGTCTATACAACAACGTCAAAATATAAATATATATATTTTCCCCAAAAATTTGTTATATCATAATGTATCACCAATTTTCAACTGTATAATTCATGTTGTAAGAAATTTTGTTTTAGTGCTGCTCTGAGCAGTGGCATCAGCAACTGGTGTGGCTGAGTGGTTAAGAAGTCTCGCTCCAACCCTAGAAATCCTGATTTGATACCTGTTTAGAACAAGAATTTGAACAAAAGTTGAAGGAGGGATTTTAAGGACTGTTTTAACAACATGTGTTACTTTTTAAAATTAAATCAAACTGCTTTGGCTGTTTTTGCAGCATTCAGGTCTGCACCTTTTGCTTTGCAGATCCAAATAACTAGAGATTCAACTCACCAGCTGGTTTCAGTAATGATTCAACTGATTAATTACAAATAGTTAATTCGATTTTTTATACAGCATGATAAATACCCTGACTCCATCCATCATATATAACTCAAGATAAATTGAGTTAAATTTTTAAGGCATCAGCAACTTTTAGCTATATTATAAATGTTTCATTATACTAAGAAAAAAATATCGCAATATTTCTGCTTTCAAATGGTTTATTATGACTAGTTCATGACATTATTTTACAGTTTAGTAATTAGGCACACACTTCCTCCATATCCATTCAAAAAAACACCAATCCAACTCTTTACCTTAAATAGCACTTTTTCTGCCTTTGGCTGGTTAATTATGATTAGTTAATGAGCCTTTTTTATGGATACGGATACAAGCCGCCAAAATGAGCTTCCTCCGCAGGGTGGCTGGGCGCTCCCTTAGAGATAAGGTGAGGAGCTCTGTCACCCGGGAGGAGCTCGGAGTAGAGTCGCTGCTCCTCCACATCAAGAAGAGCCAGTTGAAGTGGCTCGGGCATCTGGTTCGGATGCCTCCTGGACGCCTCCCTGGGAAGGTGTTCCTGGCATGTCCCACCGGTAGGAGACCCCGGGGAAGACCCAGGACTCGCTGGAGAGACTATGTCTCTCGGCTGGCCTGGGAATGCGTTGGGGTCCCACCGGAATCGCTGGAGGAAGTGTCCAGGCAGAGGGAAGTCTGGAGCTCTCGGCTTAGACTGCTGCCTCCGCGACCCAGCCCTGGATAAGCGGATCTAAATGGATGGATGGATGGATGGCAATTACTTGCGCATCCTTCCTCCAATGCTCCAACTTTTCTCAATTTAAAATTCAACTGCTTCCTCCTTCCTACTCTCAGCTGTTTTAAATGTTTTTATTCTTTCAGGTCTTGAACTCTGTTTAGCTGATTTGATACATTCAGCTATGTTTCATCAAACACTTCCTTTATTTTCAGCATTTCTTCAATTTCAACATCAATTTTTCAATTTTTTTTTTTTACTTAAGCTTCCTAAGCAAATATTCAACTCTGTTTAAACAACTCCTTAATCTCTTCAGATACAATCATCTGCTTGCTTCCAGCTTTCTTTGTGTACATTCAGCTAAGTTTAAACCATCTTTTCAGATATATACAGCTCTATATTCAATTCATCAGCTACTTTCAGCAATTTGTCAGCAATACATTCAGCATGGAAGCATTCACTGTGCATTTTCTTATGGAAATGCTTTTTCTAGGTATTCTTCTTATTCTGTACTTTTTTCGGTTGCTTTTTACTTTTCAAAGCTTCATTGTAGGATCTTTGTTCATCATCAACTTTCTAAACGTGTGTCAACTTTAGGAGATGGGGGCTATTACTTTTCACGTTTACAGCTTTTTTAACTTTTAACGTTATTCAGCTTTTTTATAATGGTCATCTATGGGAATCATCAACTTTTTTTCAATTTGGATTTTACATTAGCATTTGCCATTGTCATACTTTGGAGTAGAAACGTCATTTCAACTTCAAAAGTGTCATCATCTTTAAACTTTTTCTGTGTAAACCAACATCCTCGTATCTCGTATCTATACTTTTCAACTTGTGAGCATTTAAATCGAGTGGGTTTTGCTAAATTTTCAGTTTTTCTATTAGTGTGTATTGCGTGAGCTAGCGTGCGTGATGTCACAGCTAGAGTGCGACAGCACGTTTTTTTTAAGACAGAACTTCTGTCCAGCCACAATTTTCACTCTATTCTCTAATTCTCTAATCTTTGTCTTCTTTTTACCTTGGTCAACTTTGTAATCTTTATCATCTTTTTACCTTGGTCAGCATTTTAATCGTTTTTATATTTGTAATCTTTGTCATTGTTTTTTCATATTCAACGTCTTCATGTCAGCAACTTATCAGCTTTTGGCATCTTTTCGGCAGCTCTCTTACGTAATTTCTCTGAGAAATTACTTTTTCTAGTTATACTAGAGAGACAACATACATCTAGGGTAAGGGTAAATACGGCATGGCCAATACTGTCACTGTGAAAACCTACAAAGAATGAACATCAGGACACTACTTCCTGTTTTTACTGTAGTTTCCTGTCCTGGTCTAATCATGTTCATCACTTACTGTTTTCTATATGTTCTACATGTTGGTTGGTTGAGTCTTTGTTTTCAGTTCTTGTCTAACTGTTGGTTGTGTTTCTCCTCCCAGCAATATGCTTTTCTATTTCTACTGTTTGTTAATTTGTTTCTTTCTGCTTGTACAGTGATTTTCAGTTTAACTTTCGTGTTCTGAAATCCTGTCCTGCCAGTTACTTTGTTTAGCATTTCCCTGCATAGCTGGTATTTTGCTGTAAGTAAGAATAGACCGTCCTCCCTCCACAGACCAGCAACAAATATTTAATGATTGTTTTTCAATCAATTTCTAATAACCTTTTGGCATGGTGAGCACATGTACTTTAAATCTTTCACTTCATAAACTAAGATTCACTGATTCAAGGCATACAAGACTTTAATCTTGTGTTGAAACAGCAGCTTATTCTACTGGTGGTGACAATGTGGATATTTAAAGGTTTGTCTTCATTGTTCTTTTCCCTTTTTCGTCTTTGGTTTGTCATTTTATGTGGTGTGAGAACAATTATTATAATTTCACTTCATAAACTAAGATTCACTGATTCAAGGCATACAAGACTTTAATCTTGTGTTGAAACAGCAGCTTATTCTACTGGTGGTGACAATGTGGATATTTAAAGGTTTGTCTTCATTGTTCTTTTCCCTTTTTCGTCTTTGGTTTGTCATTTTATGTGGTGTGAGAACAATTATTATAATAATTAATTGATTATAATCATGCTCCTTGTGACCCTATACTTACCACCATGTTATCTGTAGAGCCCACAAAAGCCATAACTAAGAACTGAGCTCAGTCTGTGAGTTGAGTCTGAGTCCATCCTAGTCAGAGACAAGAAAACAAGACTGTTAACTATACAGCATTGAGTATAATGAGAAAGCCTCAAAACTACATCTTGACAGCTTATTGTACCTGGACTGCAGAGTAAGTGTTATTTAATACTGCTGGCTAGCTAGGGATCTATTTAATGAATCAGTTATTAAGATAATCATTGCTCCTCCAATGAGGGTATTTTCTATCATGTCCTATCCATTAGCATAATTGACTGCTATTAATAATAGGCAAGTCTGCAAATCCCAAGTTTAGATGTCTAATGGAAAACTGTTGAACTGAGTCCACCAGAGGAATGTTGATTGTTGCAATCATATATGCACCATCCATTCACTTTGGTAATTTAACAACTGACTCATTTAGCTAAATAATTGGATTAGAATGAATGAGTGACGCAGAGTCAAAGCTTTGGGTACTGAAAAACGTACACAGGTGCAGACCATTTATCGTTAGTCCACTGCTTCCATTGACAATATACACACATATGTTTTTAGGTCGACTTGAAAAGAATCCTTTTGGCTTCAATTGTGTCACATAAAAAATAGCAGAGTGAAAAAGTTCTATATTGTGGTTTGTCTGAGGTAGTGTTTGTCTAATACTAAGTCCCAATTTTTACCAGTTTACCCAGTAAGTCACTGGTTTTGATTAAATAACATCTTTTTAGAATTTTTTTTTCATAATTTTATATTACGTAATTTAATAATTTCTACATTGGCAGCGAAGTTCAAAAGTTCACACGCAGTAGTGGTCTCCTTTCAAAATGTTGAGAATCAGGTAAAATCACTTGTGTCGTGTCAACATACAGTGCATTCCTCAACACAACATTGATTGGGCCACATCCTCTTTAGTATTAGGACAATATCACTTCTATTCACTGTTCTAAAATTGCTATACATACAGTAGATGCACAGATGTTTTATATTCAGTCTATCAAATGTGAATTATCCATCATAACAAAGACCTTGGCTTTGCCAGATTTCCATCTAGTTATTACTGGTTATTACTGCCAATGAAAACATAAAACCCCAACAGCTGATTTATTCTCAGCAGCCTGGTGTGCAGAGCTCAGCTTCAATCACCAACGGCACCATCTTGATTTACATCACTCAGTGTTTTAATAGAGCTAGATATGGTTAAATTTAAACTAGCTCGATTAATCAACCAAACATTCGATATCTCCCATTCCGTGGGTTAGTAAAGAGCCCACCACTTCTTAATATGAATTTTCCAGGAGATGTCTTTATTGATCCACAGACAGATGATTTGTGAGATACATTGTGTTTAGATCAATAAGAGTCCAGTCAATAGCTTATGAGGATAAATTAACGGCAATGATGTGAAGGCCACAAAGTCAAGTTTTAATATAATCTCAGGCAGTTCTTAAAATGAAGACATACATACTGCCTGCATCTGTGCCTTAGTTCAATTGTAGTTTTCCTGCACAAATAGCTGGAGGGGAACAGGGGAGACGAAAGCTGGGTGGACAGCGATTCTTACAGTAATCACACTCAACTATCTCTGATATTCTACTGAAATCCAACTTCACTACTGAGCTCTGAAGGGAAACCTTTGTGTGGATTGTGTATACACTGTACACTGTGAATGTGAAAGTGCCAATTTTCCATGTAATTTTACCACATACATTCTAGGTATAAGGTGACTTTTAATTTCTTTCATTCAGGTTAAGGTTATGCCACTAAATAAAGGATTACATAAAGTTAATGCAATTTTACACATAAATCTTATGTTTGTGTGTGTTGGGGATATGCGAGGAGCACAAATTATAATAATTGGATTTATAGATCCTGAGTGGAGATACCAATTATGTCTATAACATCGATTCACAAATTTTGGTTATTAGCTTAAATATATACAACTATATGACAAAGTCTATAGTTTGGTAAGTGAAACACTTAACTATTATTGATTTAATAATTATTAATTGAATTAATAATTACTTAATTTACGGGGCACCACCCTGTTTCCAGGGACCAATAACCAATTTGGAATAGCCAATACATTCTCAATTGTGTTCAAGGTAGTTGAAGGATGAGCCCCGTACCATAGCCGACTCAATTCACCAGTGCTGCAAAACCATATACAAATAATCACAGACAACGACAATTAAATTATGAGGCTTTATTAAACAATTAATGTTAACTCTGGTATCAACACTATCTTGAATAACTCAGCAAATCACAACTTAATCTTGTGGTGTGTTCGTCTGGACGTACTGTATGTGTATGCGTGTTACCTGAGGTAAAAGGTGTGTGTGTGTGTGTGTGTGTGTGTGTGTGTGTGTGTGTGTGTGTGTGTGTGTGTGTGTGTGTGTGTAAGAGAGAGAGAGAGAGAGAGCGAGAGAGAGAGAGAGAGAGAGAGAGAGAGAGGAAGAGAGGAAGACAAAGGAGGAGGAGCGTGCCCCCTTTAGGGGCGTGGTGAGGTGAGCCCTTTGAATGGAGCGCGCGTGTCCGGCGCTCACAGGGAAAGAAGTGTGTAAAGGAGTGTGAAGTGGGACTAGCGTGAATAAGGCTTGCGGTCACACAAACACGTGGGTCTATATTCGGCGATATAGTCAGTGGTTGAATCGTGCGCTTGGCGTGGCCGCAGCAGAAACAGAGCACCGCACAGTACCACAATAAAGCACTTAAGCTAGCAAAATCACAGATTACAACACTTCAATGTGCACCTCTTAGATTCACGTAGATCTGTAACAGCGTTACAGTCACATGATCGCGGAAATACACAGTGGTCAGATCGTGTGTGCAGGAAAAGAAAAAACACAACAATAAAACAATTACTGATCCTCTAAGAGTTCTACTCTGCTCAGACCTAAGAATGCCTCTGCCTTACTGCGCAATCCTGGTGAGAAGCTCCGGCGTTGCGTGCGTGCTTGCGCTGTTGCGGTCTGGTCCAGGTGTGCGTCGCGGTGATCGCGTCGTGATCAGCTGGTGCGGCGGCAAGTGAGGCGGTTAAGCTGGCGGTTTCCTGCCGTGTGGCTGGAAGTAAATGGGTGATCAGGCCCGTTCTCTGTGACGACGTCTCCGTTGGTTCAGCTGCTGGCTGCGGTGGAGGCTTCAGGCGTGCAGAGGGAAGCTCCAGGTGGGGCAGGGAGAGGGTTGAAGAGAACAAGGGACGAGTCTTCGGTCACGGCGACTTTTATAACCGTGTTTTTAGTCACGCCCGTCCTATTGTTTGGTCCAATCAGGACGACTGATGTCCAAGTTCTTCCGGCTGACGCCCCAGTTTCTTCTCCGTTTGTTGCTTTTGCCAGCGGGAGTTGGATGTCAGCGGTGGAGCCAGGTATGGGTCCCCAGCCTGGCGCCTGGTTTTGGCACTGAGATTTGAAATCTCTTTGTTCTCACTCACTACTATCAGGATGAAGACATTACATGCAGGCCGCAGTGCCTCCTTTGTTTGAGCACGTGGGACCTTAATAATAATTCTGTTAATAACAGATTATACAGATGAGGTCCCCCAACATGTGCAATAATTACATAAAATAAGATAAGTCATACCTCACCATCTCCCTTATGCTCTCTGCATCTGACCTGTTCCTTCACTGGAGGTGACCAACCACAAATGGTACACTCCAGGAGCTAGTGTGAAGTTTGTTCCTCAATGAGTAACTCAACTGGATTTGAACCTGAAACCTCCTGCTTCCCTGGCCACTCACTGTGCCACCAAAGGACCACGACTACTAGATGAGAATATTTTTAAAAACATGATATATAAATTACACCATAAATATATATGGTTAATTGGTTATTTATGAACACTGAAAACATATAAACGTATAAATATAACTGAAAAGTGATACAGTTAATACTTTATTGCTATTGCTTATGCAATTAAGTAGCACTTAAACGTGTCGGGAATAATAAGGTGGCCAAAGGAAGAGATACAGACCATAGTTAAGACACAAAAGCTCCTCACCATGCATGGAGGGTTCCACCCCAAATCCAGCACCCTGAGACTGTACGCAAGCCGCAAGGAAGGAGGCCGAGGACTAGTGAGCGTGAAAAACCACTATCCAGGATAAAACATCCAAGATCCATAAGTACATCAAGGATAAGGCTCTGACAGATGACGTGCTGAGTGAATGTCTCAGGCAGTGGAGAACAGAGGATGAGATGCTGGAAGAGGGACCATCATGGGAGGACAAGCGCTTGCACGGGATGTACCACTGGAACATAACTGAAGTGGCTGATCTCAACAAATCCTACCAATGGTTTACATATTAATACGTGACTGGGGCATCAGACACTCCCTTCACGCAGTTTCTTTCGTGGACGATACTTTTTCTGTAAATCCTAGATAGTGTAGTGGTTAAGGCGTGTGCTCTAAATGTTTTAATGTTTTAATTTCTGAAATTACAACGTTGGTATCTTATTATTATTATTCATTATTACTTTACCCATGAGACGATAACTCACTTAAACTTAAATAAATTGTTCTTCCAAGTTCTGTGAGGAAATATGTCAGTTTTTAAAGTAAAGGGAAAGAGAGTTTCTTTTAAAGCTGGCGTTTCTGTGGGCCATTCAGGGACAACGCTGAAGTTGAAGCATGTCATTACAGAAGGCGCCGCTGCATTGAGGGCTTTTAAAAATAAATTATTCCTGTGGGAGAATCAGATGTTGCAAGTAAATCTGAGCCATTTTCCTACAAAACAGTAAACATGCAGATCTCTATCGCTGTGTTCCCATGTACAGTCTTACATGTGTACACGTATTTACATTGTGCTAAGTTAAGCCAACAATTTGTGCTAGAGTTTGTTACCCAGCCGTAAGTAGTGAGATGTTTCTGTGAATTCATCACATCCCTTCCCCCACGGACAGGCGCATTCGTATGATAATATATTCTCATCTTGGCTGAAAGTTTTGCAAAGCTAGCTAATCTAGCGGGGCTGTCTTTGGCAGGTTTGGGCCCCCGGGTTGTCAGAGTATAAACAATTTGCTATGTCATACAGAGAACCTGCTGCGGCACATATGAGGCTTTTGATGGCATGTCTACATGTGCTGGTTATATCATTAGAATTGTTGTAAATTTCCATTGTTATTATGGTTATTATTATTGTTATATTCTTTAATTGTGATTATTATAATGAAACCCCCAACTTCAGTATCTCAGAAAATTAGAATATTACTTAATACCAATGCAAAGAAAGAATTTTTAGAAATCTTGGCCAACTAAAAAGTATGAACATGAAAAGTATGAGCGTGTACTGTACAGCACTGGTTGCTCTGATAATGGCCTTTAGCTCTTCTGCATTGTTGGGTCTGGCATATCGCATCATACTCTTCACAATACCTTCACAGTTCCCACTGCCTCAAAAAAGGCTCAAACCATTCTCAGCGATACTACTGTCGTGAATTCTCTTTGTCCTTCAATCACGGCAGAGATTCACACGAACACAACTTTGAAGTTTAAATCAATAGCATACAGGTTTATTATATGACAAATTAACACAATCAGATAATGATTACAAAAGAGTAATAGCAAGAGAGGCAGAGACTGAATTCACCTGCTTGTTCCTCTGCAGAGAGAACTGAGAGGTCGGAAAAGGTCAGCTGTGTGCTACTAGCGGACCCTCTGCGAAGCGCTCTGAAAACCCCAGCCTGTGAAGGCCTGCTTATAACCACCACCTAAAGTCTTTCCACATGTCCAAATAAGGACGTGTAGATGTTTTTCTCGGCTACTTGGAAAGTCCTGGCGCTGGGCCGTGTTATCTGTCCAGCTCCAGCTGCATCTGGCCCACCATCAACCTCCCAGTTCCTTTCCCAGGTCGGCGTGACATTTTGAATATTTCCTTAGGAACAGCTCGAATAAACAGTTTACGCAACAGATTCTGCGAACCCAGATTCTACGAACCCAGTTTAAGCAAACTCTTTCACCCCACCCCACACGAACCCATCTACTCTCTGTACTTGTGTACTCTCATAAGCAATGATCAATTTTACTGCTAAAAGTAAATGTAAATGTCTGTTTCCTGGAGTCTATCCCAGATGCTCCCCAGACAACAACCCTGCGAAACTGCAAGGGTTGAGGAACAGTCACTGCATCTTAACCTGACCCGAACAGATTGTTCACTACCTATATAATAATATATGATATGATACATAAATATACTACACTACACACCCTGGACACTCACTCTTTGAACTGTTGCCATCAGGGAGAAAGTTCAGGTCCATCAAAACTAGAACTGACAGATTTAAGAAGTTAAGTTACATTAAGTTTTTATCCCATAGCAATCTTTGATTAATTGATGGTTGTTTGTGTCTTATTTTGTCTTTTGACTGTTTCTGATTATTTATTCTGTTTTTTGTTTCTTCTTTGCTTTTTTATTCCTTTTCATTATATATATACACTCTATTCTCACCCTCCGCGGGTGGTCTCATCCACTTTCCAAGCTCGGGTCCTCTACCAGAGGCCAGGGAGATTGAGGGTTATGCGCAGTATCCTTGCTGTTCCTAGGACTGCACTTTTCTGGACTGAGATTTCGGATGTTTTTCCAGGGATCTGTATATATATATATATATACAAGTACACTGACACACCAGGACTAATCCTCGCACTCAAATCCAATATCTTGTTGTATGATGTTGATGTTGATGACAATAAAGTAGAGTATTAGCATAAAAGCATCTTTGACAATAAAGTTTATAGGTTTAAGCTTATCTTATCTTATCTTATCTTATCTTATCTTATCTTATCTTATCTTATCTTATCTTATCTTATCTTATCTTATTGTAATGGAAAAATTTTGCCTTGTGCTATTTCTTATCCAACACACTCGTCATGTGCTGGTTAGGTGCAATACTGAACATTCTTACACAAACAAATAATCTCTTGTGCCCTGACACATGTGATGTTCCATTTGACTGACTAATAATTTCTGATATATGTTTGTCTTTTAAACCCGGACTCTGGCTCCATCCTATCTCACTCCCCACAAGACCCAAGGCTTTTAAAGCGAATGCATCTTGTCTTGGAAGCTTGGTGTTCCTTCCTTTGGATAACAAGACATGACGATGCAGAAGTGAGAAAGCAAACATTCTCACTCACAGCGAGATAAAGTGGCACAAACAATTCCTTGGCTGCAGAGAGACATTCCACCATAGCCACAGAAAGGGGTTAAAAGGCAGAGACAACTTGAGGATCGTGGGCTCTTTGCATCACACCTTCGTGGTGTGTGCACTGATCTCCCCAGCTGGTTTTTGGTTTGTTGATGTGCACGATCAACATCCATGCTTTTTATTTGTTTTCCCCATTATTTTTATTTTCTTTATTTTAATAAATCGCACAAAAGGACAACTCTCTCATCTGCTTCTTTATGGAAAATTTCCACCACAGAAATTGGCGTCTACGAACAGGATCCACTGCAGGTCGTCTGGACGGTGTGACCAGGGACGATAGTCCTGAGGACTAGGTTCGCTCAGCCTCCAAACCTCTACAGCTGTTCTGAGTGAGAGGACTGCTCACCCGTCTGGATCCAACGAACACAAAATCCAACCTCTACTCGGCCCGGTGAGAGAGATTCCGTTTTGTTGCGACTTGTTAAGGAAAAAAAAATGAAAACGGGTTTGAAATTGGTTTCAGGTATTCGGGGTTTACTTGGCTCTGATCATTTGGTTTAGGGAAAGTAAGGCAAATAACAATTAATTCTAAAGCATCCCCTACTAGACTAAAACATAAAAGAAAACATAATTAGGACTAGAGATGATAATATTTTTAAAACGACTATTTGGCTGAAAACATTCAAAATACAATATTAGGGAAAAAAATTATAATTTTAAAATTTAATATTCGGGTAAAATTAATTAGGTCAAAGTCTGCCCTGGTGGCCAAGACGGTGGTTGCTAAGGGTTGGCTCGTGGAACCGAGCTTGTTTTGTCTGTACTGAGGATACAGACCAGTGTGCAGATCTGAGCGCAGTCCAAAGGGAGTGGACAAGAAATAAAAGACGGCTTCTGTAAGACGGAGCGCGTTTGCAGGGGGAAGTGTTTTTGAGATACGAGGGACCTGGGTCTTAGAGGGGCCTGACGGTGAGGGACCACTTCCGAGAACCCTGTCGCTGATCTGAGCGGTTCCCTTTCTACGGAGACGTCCGTGGAAGAGAAATTTCGAAAAAAGGTTTTCAGCCGGAACACAAAAGTTAAGTTAGATACAAAAGATGAGATTTGAAAAAGCAAAACTATCAAAACTAAAGCCCTAAAAGAAACAAAAGGGTGATGAGAGTAAAAGAAAAAAAGGAGAAAACAACTCTGGGGAAGAATTGTTTGCACTCTGCCACACACACACATACACCACACACATATCATGTCAAGAGCAAATGCTCCCATTGTTTCTGCTCTCTATTCTAATGCAGAACCGAGCGCGATGAGGGTAAATCCGGATCTGGACTCCTTTCCCACCATCAGCAGAAGAACCGAAGGAGAAGAAGCGCCTGACCAATGACCAGAAGAGGGTGGAAGCTCTGATACCACAGCAGCTGGAGGACACAGACCACAGCATGGACGCCTCACTGACTCCCACAACGTCTGCAGCCATCACGTTCTGGGCTCATCAGATGAACCAGCTACTACAAGCGTGTGTGTCTGACACAGACACCTGCTTATGACAATCAGCAAAGGAAAACAAGGACAGAGCAACAGCAGAGAAGACGTGCTCTGACACGGACACTGGTTGAAACAACAGGAGAGGCTTCAGACGTGATCGGCCCAATAGAGCTGCATGTGAAGATCCAGGAAAGGTCTGTCATCGAGGAACAACTGTCTCATCGAAAGGCTTCACCCACTGGCGCTCACATGAGACTGATGGTTGGGGAAGGAGGAAGGTGACGGTTCCTTTTCACGTGATGTACAAGACGATACCGCAAACATACACACACACATTCATACACGCAATGAAGAAACACGCTTACAGCTGATACACGCTCAAATTCATGTTCATGCTTATCTGCTCGCAATGAAGAATCGCTTTTTGCTCAAAAAAATCCCACAGAGTGATTTTAAAATGATGACAAACAGCTAAATGACAACTGCTGCATGACTTTACAGTCTGATGGGTTTAAACTATTTTAACTTGCAACAAATTCAGTAATAAAATCCTCCATGTTTCTAAAAAGATTTGTGCACAATATAGGTTCGTCTGGCCAGACTAGAAGAAAACAAAAACAAAAACCAGACTGTAGAAAAAAAAAAAAAACAGACTATAGGAGGACTGAAACTGACTGAAACAGACTATTAATGACTATTAAAGGGAAGACGACTATTAGAGAGAAGTAATAATAATTACTGTATGTACCAGACTATTAAAGAAAATCTTATTCTTCCACTGTCTTGTGCAACATCTGAGAGCAAGACACCTTGAGATTTATTGTTGCTTTCAAATTTATGCCCAGTTAATTTTTAGGAAGAGATCTCATGTGTAGTTTAGGTATTTGATTGATTTCCACTCCAGACGGAGTGCAGGTTACATCTACAGACATTCTAAATAATCCCTCTTTTGTTGGTGTTAACTTCAGCTCAGCTGCACTCTTATCAGTGGCTGCTGAGGGGAGGCTGTAACTGAGGCCCTCACACAGGCTGCATCACAGCTTGTTTCCCCATGTGATACGACCTCCAGAGACGCATCTGACCTGTCCTGTACAGCACATGTGTCTTCTGGTCCTGATGATGAATTTGAAGAGTTATGATTTCACACACACTCAAACTGACCTCAACTTCCCTCTTTTGGGATGAACACAGGTCTGCGCTTGCGATTTCTTTTACTAACGAACAAAAAGATTTTTGATGTTTATTCTACAGTTCCACACGTCCCTCTGTGAAAACATGATGGAGACAGACGCAGGACGTGGGTCCTTTCGTGAACAGATGTCAACGGGGTGGAGACTGGTGAACGACTTCTGACCCCATGTGACGTATTCACCTACTTTGCATACTTTTAGAAAACTTTTTTTATTCTGCCCGTCATGTGCAACAAACAGTGAACTTGATACCTCCACATTCTAATGACACACTACATGCTTTTGTTTTTATTTTCATTTTTCAGAGGACGCTCTGACCCAACACTCAGCCTTACAGAAAGCCCTGCTTCCCTGTGGCTCACACACAGACATGATGTAGGTTTGATCAGAGGCTGTGAACCAGTGGTCATCACACCTAAATCTGACCACAGACCATGTAAACAACAACACCCTCTTAAAGGAAGCCATAGATGGTGTTACTGCAGACACCACTAAGCTACTGAAACATTGGATGCTACAGGCCACAAAGAGAGCCTGTCTAAATTACAGTTTATTCAGACAAAGGTTATTTTCTGGGTCATTGTAATTACAGCTGATGGCAAATCCATCTCACCCAACAGGGTTGAAGCAATTTGAAACCTGTCTAAACTGTGCACGTATAAACAGCTTATGTCCTTTCTAGGTTTTTGTTCTTATTGTAGGACCTTATTCCTAACTTTACTGTCTTTGAGGCCCCACTCAGGGTTCTGATGCAGGCGTAGTCCACTTCTTGCCTCACGTGGACGTCTGAGGCTGAACAACGTTCACCGACCTCATGCTTGCTCTTCAGTTGGCTCCTACTTTGGGTCTTCCTGATCTGACCCTACGCAACCTTTCACTCAAACAGTGGATGAGAAATCAGGTTGTACGACTTCTGTTCTTTTGTCCTCATACTGTGTCTTTGATTCTTTTGAAAAACATCACATCTTTCTACAGCCTTATGGTTTAGATGCAACACCATCTTGCTCAACATGCTGAACATTACTATCAAGAGGCCGTCTTGAAGTCTGGGTCTTTGCTAAGACACTACTCTGCTCAGGCTGCAGAGCTGATCGTGTTGACTAAAGCTAGTAAACTAGCAGAAGGAGAGTCTGTTACCATCTACACAGACTCCACAGATGCTCTGTGGAAGCATAGGAAACTTTTGAAGTCTGATTACAAACCTATCTCACATCATGATTAGGTTCTGCTTTGCTGGACGCTGTCCTGCTACCTACAGCTAATGCTGTTTGTAACTGTCCGACTCAACATCATAGACAACTTTGTTTGTACCGACATGCAGCTGCAGACGCTGCTGCGAAGGTCGCTGCCCAACGACCCCTCCTTCTCCTCATCCTCATTTCCCTCTCCTCCTCTCTCTCCCTGTGCTTTAAACATTTTCTACCTCACAGGAACGCAGACTCTGGCTGACGAATGGTTCCACCTGTAGCCATGGAGTCAGGTTTAGGCCTGATGGCAAACACTTTTTCCCCACAATTCAGATTTCCCAACAGGTGAAAGCAGGCGACAGGACCATTACACCCTCGAACCAGGGCACTGGGCGATCGTTAAGGAGTTCAGGAGGAAGCACTGGGAATCCACGGTGGCGAGGCCCCTTCCAGGTCCTTCTGATGACCCACACGGCTGTAAAGATCGCAGAAAGAGTGACTTGGATCCAACTCCATCCAGGAAGGTCCCGGATCCGACAGACGACTCTCCATCCACATCCCACGGAGAATTCACCACTAACAAAAATAATTGAGAAGGACGACCCTCGCTGTGCTCACACACACACAGAGGCGAGGCTGCGTTGACCGTTCAGCTAAAGGTGTGAGCCAAGCGCCGCCTGAAGCTGTGCCGGTGAATCACATTATCAGACCATACATCTACACACACGCTCCTGAGAAAACACACACACGAGCAGCCTTGAGTTGCCGACGCTGGACAACGTGTAGACTCTTCACATCACGGGGAGTGACAGTGACTCAGACGACATTGGGAGGAAACCTGGCGGTGATAACAAATCCCAAGTGTCTCTGTGATCAGCTGATCACAACCTGAAGAACTCCAACGAACTGGCAATACATCAACACACAGGTTGGAAACAATCTAACGCTACTGTTCAACAGGACGAAGCAGATTGTTACGAGACATCAATTGTAACCATGCTTTGTTAGACTTCATCTTATGTTACTTGGATTGTTACCTTTAGCATATGATGTTTCTATGTAACTTTAAACACTACTTTTGAATGAGAAAATTTCACATAATTCACAACACTGAGTTTAAATATCCTAAAGTTGATTTGGTGTTTAATTTGCTCACAATCACTTTATTCACTGCTACAATTAGTTTTTATCTATCTATTAAGACAACACAAGCGGAAATATGCATCATCATTGTGGTTAAATCCCTGAATCTCCTATTTGCTCTAGACGCAAATGTACAATTAAAGATCCGAAAGTATGAAATCTATCTTAAAATTATATGAAACAGAACCCCACCGGAAACCTATGGCTATCATACATTAATTGTATTTATTACATTACAATTGAATGGCCATAGACACGTTGTTAGCAGAGAAAAGAGGCGTTTGTGTTATGTTTGGAGACGCATGTTGTACTTACATCCTGAATAACACTGATTCTAATGGTATTGTGGCGAAGGCGCTCCACAGCCTTCAGAATCTCAGCTAACTCTGGTATAGGTTCTTTCCCTTGGAATTGGCTAGACGAAATGTCTGGAAAATGGAAATCTGTTCTTATGTCCACAGCTGTTTCCTTTATCATTGAGATGGCTGTGATTCTCTTGTTTGGTTTTTGCGTTATCCCACTGGTTAGAGCTCTCATCATGCGTGCGACCTCAGCAACACTCTCGTATCAAATGACACAATGCACTATGTTCAGAAACCCCCAACTCTAATTCACTTAATGACTTTTACGATGGTCTTAGGCTATCTGATCACAAAATATAATCTGATACAAATGATTATTGGCTTATTTTCTTCACATGCCTATACAGAGGTTTTTCTTGTACAACTACCCACCAAAAACAGCTCCCAACCTTTTGTCCCTAAGTTACTTGCATTTAATGTGAAGGTGTATTTTTGAATCTTGATGAGTTAATACACTCACTGTTTCATTTGTAAGGGTTGTTACTACAAAATGCAATGTTTGAAAAATTTTATTATTTTAGTGTTTGATTAATGTGTAATCAAAAGGGGGGAATGTAATGGAAAAATTTTGCCTTGTGCTATTTCTTATCCAACACACTCGTCATGTGCTGGTTAGGTGCAATACTGAACATTCTTACACAAACAAATAATCTTTGCATCCACTTTGAAATGTCGGATCCTGCTGCTTCAATGTAAACTAGTGGGGAAAGCACAGAAGGTGGAGACATTGTCTAAGGTTGCGGTAATGGCAGACGAGTTTGCCCTGACGCACCGGGGTGTTTTCCCCGCTATGCACTGGGAGAACAGGCTACTCCTCAGCCCGGAGCAAAGGCAGCCAACGAGGGCACCGCGTCTCCGTCCGGTTTCCCCTGAAGATCGGGAGTGCTTTTACTGTCATGAGGTGGGTCATTTGGTAGCCAAATGCCCTGCACTTCAGAGAAAAGAGCAGGTGAACGTTCAACGGAGTCCAAAGAGTGTCAGCTTGGTGCGGGATGTTCCTCCTCAGTCAGGCTCACCTAACCTCAGCTCCTGACAGGTGATACGGACGAAAGTTATCGGCCGTTTATTCTGCAGGGTTTTGTTTCTGTTACGGGGGATGTGAAGGATCAGGTGCCGATTCGAATACTACGTGATACCGGGCGGTACAGTCACTGTTACAGGGGGTTTTGCCGTGCAGTCAGGATTCATTTGTGGGGTCAGATGTGCTTGTCTGGGGAGTGGGAATGAAGGTCCTGAGGGCTCCTTTGCACAACATGTTCTTAGAGTGTCCGCTGCTATCTGGCTCAGTCAGGGTGGGGGTTCTCCATTGGTTACCGGTAGAGGGGGTAGCCCTCATACTCGGGAATGACTTAGAGAAGGTTTTTCCGAGGCCTGAGGTTGTCAGTAGCCCGTTCGCGGACATGCATGCACCGCCTGTTGTCCTTTCTCCTACGACGTTTCCTGTCTGTGTGGTGACGCGCGCGAGCACGCAAATTTGCTGAGGTCGTCGAGCTGGCCGACTCGTTTTTTTGACAGTGATACTGCAGGCGAGGGGGTGAAACCAGTTGCAGATGACACTGCAGTCGCTAAGCTGCTGCCATGGAATCCTGAACTGTGTGGGGAGGACAGAGCTGGTTTTATTCTGGAGCAGCAGGCCGACAAACCCTGGCACCTTGTTTCATGTCTGCTGCCAGCCCTGCTAAGGCGGGTGCGGGCGGATATTACAACGAGGGCGGGATGTTGATGCGCTGCTGGCACCCTTCATCGGGTAGCGATGCGGAGTGGGAGATGGTTCGGCAAGTAGTGGTTTTCCAGAAGTTTCGTCCTCAAGTCCTGTGTCTTGCCCATGACCATTCCTCGGGCCATTTGGGAATCCGGAAAACGTACAACCGCATACTGCGTGATTTTTTTTTTGGCCTTGTCTAAAATCAGATGTTACACGATTTTGCCATACATGTCACGTTTGCCAGTTGATGGGGAAGCCGAATCAGAATATTCCCCCCGCACCTTTGCGCCCCATCCCTGTGGTTGGGAATCCGTTTGATCATATTATGTTGGATTGTGTGGGCCCCTTACCAAAGACTAGGTTGGGACACTAGTACCTGTTAACCCTCATGTGCATGGCAACGCGCTACCCCGAGGCTTTTCCCCTACGTTCTTTGAAGACTAAGGCAGTAGTCAAAGCCCTAGTTAATTTTTTTTCCACCTTCGGTCTCCCCAAAGTTATTCAGACGGATCAAGGCACTAACTTTACTTCGAAGTTGTTTGCACAAGTGCTGAAGTCGCTCTCCGTTCAGCCCCGCACCTCCAGCGCGTACCATCCCCAGTCACAGGGAGCACTTGAGCGGTTCCATCAGACATTAAAATCCATGCTAAAGAAATACTGCTGGGAGTTCGGGCGAGAGTGGGATGAGGGTTTGACATTTCTTCTCCTCGCAGCCCGCGAAAGTGTGCAGGAGTCCACTGGCTTTAGTCTGGCGGAGTTGGTTTTTGCGCATATGGTGCGGGCTGCTGAAGGAGAAATATTTATCAGACATCCCCACGTCCAGTAAAAACGTCCTTGATTATGTTAGCGCATTTAGAGAACGCTTACATAAAGTTTGTGAGTGTGCACGCCTCTCGTTAGCGGCGTCACAGGGAAAAATGAAAGTGAAATTTGACAAAAGGTCGGTTGAGCGGGATTTCCAGGAGGGAGATCGTGTGTTAGTGTTATTGCCCCTCACCGGTGCTGCGTTGGAAGCCAAGTTTTGTGGATCTTACATGGTGTGACGAAAAATCTTCGAGACGGACTACGTGATCGACACGCCTGATCGGAGGAGAGTGTGTCATGTCAACATGCTAAAAAAATATTGTGATCGTAAGACCGCTACGTCGTCCTCGGGAGCTCCCGCGGTGGTGGGCACTGTTGTTGTATCCTTGCCCTCTCAGTACTGCCCGGAGAGTGATGGACTTCGGGTGGGCAAAATGGAGCCATGTATGCGGTTGCAAAACTCAGAGATCTTGAAGAATCTGCGTGCCCATCTCCATCATTTGACCGAATCGAATCAAAATGATCAAGTGGGGCTTATTGAAAAGAATCGGTTCATTTTCTCTAACACACCAACCCAAACCACTGTGTTAGCCCATGATGTCGATGTTGGAGACTGATCACCTATTAAGCAGCATGCCTATCAGGTGAATCTGTCAATTTGGCTAAGTGTGAATTCGGAAAAGCTACAGTGACGTATTTAGGGAAGAAGGTTGGTCAGGGGCAGGTGCGCGCGCTGTCAGCCAAGATCCAGGACATCCTGGACTATTCCGTGCCCACATGCCGACGCACCCTTCGTCGTTTTTTGGGCATGGCAGGGTATTATCGTGGGTTCTGCAAAAATTTTGCGGACATGGTGGCGCCCCTTATAGACCTCACGAGCACCACTAAGGCGTTCGTCTGGATGCCTCTATGTCAGAGCGCTTTCGAATCCACCAAAGCGCTTCTTTGTAGTACACCGGTGTTGGCTGCGCCTGTGTTTACGCGTCCCTTTAAATTGGAGGTGAATGCAAGTGCTTGTGGGGTGTTTTGTTATGGCCAAACTGTGCCTAGCACAGAAGTCCAATAACATAACAATATTTTCGGATTCAGAGAGGCCGTTCCTCCCAATCACGCCTCTCCAGGTATCACGTCGTTACCCATGTGGGCATTGAAATCTCCCAGAAGAATGATGGGGTCCCCAGTTGGAGTACTTTCCAAGGCCGGGTACTCCACACTACCATTTGGCCCGTAACCACAAATGACAGAGTGAGTGAGTGACCTATCCCCCACCCGAAGGCACAGGGAAGCAACCCTCTCGTCTACTGGGGAAAACTCCAACACATGGCGACTAAGCTGGGGAGCTATGAGCAAGCCCACACCAGCCCGCCGCCTCTCACCACAGGCAAATCCAGAGTAGAAGAGGGTCCAGCCCCTCTCAAGGAGTTGGGTTCCAGAGCCCAGGCTGTGTGTGAAGGTGAGCCCGACTATTTCTAGCCGGTACCGCTCGACCTCCTGCACAAGCTCAGGTCACCCCCCAGCATGTCTTTCCCCCCCAATAAATCAAGGGGCAGCCATGCATCCCTTCCAAACATCAGGTAGAAGGGTGAGTAGCCTGTGGATGAGATCACATGACTATTATATGCCAAGGCTAACTCTGGCAAGTTCGTCTTCCAATCTCTCTTTCGCACTGGGCATTACCTTGAGGGTGATAAGGACTGGTGCGACATTTTGCTATGCCAATGCTTTACAAGGGCTTTTGCTGTGGTGTGCGCTGTCTGATTTTTGGTGTGGACTGCCACAGTGAATCTCGTAAACATGTCTGTTAGGACAAGTACGTTCTCATTCCCCTACATGACTTCTCTAGTACCGTGTAGTCCATTGCCAGAACGTCTAAGGGTGCCATGACTCTACTACATGTCATGGGTGCGCTTGTGCTGGGGAAGACATCTTTAGACAACGTGCAATGCTTGCACTGCTAAACCCAACCCCAGACATTTTATACATTGTGGGCCAGTAATAACTTTTTCTCAGGGCATTAAGGGTACTTCTTTCACTGAAATGGCCCCCATGTTCATGACGGCCCTACACTGCAGGTTGTCCAAAAAAAGTGAGTTGATTCCTCTCCATCTCGTGGGTCCTGAACTGACCGAAACAGGACCTCCCTACAGAGCCTGAGATCCTGCCGGTACAGTTGGATCGTGATATGTGCTGTCCACAAACATGTCACCGAGTATCCCAGAAAGGACATCAGCATTGGTGTTCTGCCCTGGCTTGTAACACACATCGCTGCTCCATCGCCCCTAGGGTGGCTGTTCCGAGATACGAGGGGTTATGGTCAGTGACTAATGTGAACTTGGAGAAGATCAAATACTCCCTGAACCTTTCAGTGACTGCCCATTTGAAAGCAAGCAGCTCCAGTTTAAATGCACTGTAGTTCCTAATATTCTTCACAGAGCCCCTCAGACCACGACTTGCGTAGGCTACCGCTCGCTCGACTTTGACTGAGCACAGTTCCCAGGCCATAGAGATTTCCACCAGTTGTCAATATGAAGAAAAGTCTGGGTATGCCAGGATTGGTGGGGACATCAGGCACCGCTTCAGTACACCAAAAGCTGTTTGGCACTCATCACTCCAGATAAATGGTTTAGAAGCCTTTCCTTTGGCTCCTTTACCAACCAAGGCATGCAGGGGCTTGGCCAAGTGTGCAAACTTTGGTACGAATCTCCTGTAATACCTCATAAACCCCAGTACTTGTGTCTCACTCTTTTACGTTCAGGGGCTGGCCAAGTGTCCAAACGTTAACTTTTTTCTTTATCTACCTGGATCTTTTTGAGATCTCCCAGTGATCACATAACCAATGAATTTGACCTCTGTTTTTTAAAAGGAAACACTTGCTGAGTTTCAGCTTAAGGCCATGCTGCCTGAGCCGATTCAAAACCACTTCCAACCTCTAACAGTGACCATAAAAATCATGAGAGAAGACAATGATGTCATCAAGGTAGACAATTAGGATGTCAAATGTCAAGTCGCCCAACAACATACCCATCAACTGCTGGAATGTGGCTGGAGCATTGCACAAACCAAATGGCATCTGGGTCTATTCCAACCGGCCGAATGGGGTTGTGACCGCTGTTTTCTCCTGATCTGGACCTGCACCCTGGGTTCCTCATCTTGTCCTAACCACTAGCCTGCACACTGTAGCCTTTGCCTTGTTTGGGCTGTATATATTCAGTTGAAATGGCCTTGACTCTTTTGTGAAGAGTGTCTCAAGGTCTTCAATGACATTCATTTCTAGAATACCTGGGAGCCCATTTGAATTCTTTAAGTGGGTGTGTGTCACTTAATACAAAAATATACTTCCTTCCCACTGCCTTTGCTGCACACTATTTTTGCTTCTGAACAGCCCAGCACTGGGATATCAAACCCACACACATACTCTGCCGTTGTGCATTGAGGGCCAGCCTCCGCCCAGGGCCCGATGAAGGTTGGAGCCTGAGTAGTCCGCCAACCCCCCCCCCGCAACAGGCCCGAGCAGTCACCAGAGGGCGTCGGGCCGCTAGGGCAGGCAGCGCCCCACCCGAGCAGTGGCAGCGCCCCAGGGGAGAGACACTCCTCCGGGCACAGGCAGGCACCCCCAGAGGGACTCCCCCGGACACAGGTCACCCAGGTCTCCACTCCCAGGTCCACCCCGCACACCGGCAGGGAGGCCCGCCTCCGGCTCCCCGGAGACAGGCACACGCCAACCCTCAAAATGGCCCTACTCCGGCACAGGACCGCCGGTCCCTGCAGCCACCACACCCCCGCAGCAGGGAACCCATGCGGCCAGCCCAGAGTCCACCAACCTGTTGTCCTGGTTCCTTAGGCAGACAGGCCCCCCCAACCACCCGTCACCCCACCACCACTGTGCCAGACACGACGCAGCACCCGAGCCCCACGCATCCCTACCTGGAAATGGAATCAATCAGAGTATAGTTTTGGTCATTGATTTGATGAAGCAGACAATGTGTCTAAGATGGTATAATCTAACAAGCTGTTCAGGTACTGAGTAATGCTTAATTTTTTTTTAGTTTTCCAGTTCATGAGGATAATTTTCTTTGCGACACAGAGGGCAGAAAGAAGTGTGTGTGATGAGTTTGTCTCTAGATCAAGCCCACTTAGATCTCCTAGAATACAAAGTGCAGGGGCTGCTGGGATTGGACAGCCTAACTGGGTTGACATGTGTTCACATACTCTTTGCCAAACTTGCTGCACAGGTGAACATGACCAGAATGCATGTAGGAATCTATCTGCTGTGTTATCTGTACAGTGAGGGCAAATATTTAAGTTTGTAAGACCCATTTGGAACATCCTTTGTCCTGTATAGTGAGTTCTATGAAGAATTTTTTATTGTATTAGTTGTAGATTTGTATTTTTTGTCATTCTGAATAAATTAGAACATATATTATTCCAGAACGTGTAATTAGTGGTGATATTGAGATCAGCTTCCCATTTAGAGATCGGAAGGCTCACTGTCTGGTCTACATTGGAAATTAAAATATAGATTTTGGATACTGTACTTTTCCCTGATATATCAATAAATCGCTCTATTACTGGTGGTGGTTGCATGTGGATGGCAGTATTCTTACTTTTTGCATTAAGTACTGACTTTAGTTGTTGGTATTCTAAGAAACTGGCACTAGTGATTTCATAGTGGGACACTAGTTCTTCAAAAGAGGTAAACTTGTCTCTTGTGAAAACATGTTTCAGATGTGTTATCCCTTTGATATGCCAAGTTGGAAAGTGTATTGCCTTTTTGTTTTGTATGATGTCTGGATTGTTCCAGAGAGGTGTGTTTTGGCAAAGAGTAAGCGAAGACCCATTAATTTTAAGAAAATCCCACCAGGCTTGCAGAGATGCTTTTATGCTAATGTTCTGGTAACATATATGATGTTTGATTTTGGTGCTGATAAAGGGCAGATCTGCAACTTTAATATTTCCACAGAATGTTTGTTGAATGTCTATCCAGGAGGAGTCTGCTGGCATGGGTTTTATCCATTTGTGGACATGGTTCAGTCTATTGGCAAGAAAATAGTGGTGGAAGTTAGGTAGTTCTAGGCCGCCGCAGCGTCTGAATTTTTGAAGTGTTTTTAAACTAATTCGTGGTGGCTTTGTTTTCCACAAAAACTGAGAGATGTAGGAGTCTAATGTCTTAAACCACGCCTGGGCTGGCTGAGTTGGAATCATTGAGAGTATGTAATTCAATTTTGGCAGGATCATCATTTTTATGGTGGCAATTCTTCCCATAAGTAAAATGGGTAAGGACTGCCATCTTTTGAGGTTGGCTTCTATTTGTTTTAATAATGGATTGTAGTTTAGATCAATAAGCTCTGATAGCCTAGACGACAATTCAATGCCCAAGTATGTAATGTTCCCTGAATGGAGTGTGGTAGAGGAGATGTTAGTCACCTTAAGGTTAAGTGGTAGCACTATAGATTTGGTCCAGTTAATAGAGTACTCTGAAAGTCCTGAGAATTCATCTATGAGGCTGATAGTTGTAGGAAGAGACGTCTGTGGCTCCAGGAGAAACAGTAACACATCGTCAGCATATAAACTTATTTTATGATTTACTGATTTGGTCGATATTCCAGTAATTCCTTCATGCTGTCTTTTTGCTGCGGCTAGAGGTTCAATAAATATTGCAAATAGTGATGGGGAAAGTGAGCAGCCCTGTCTTGTCCCTCTATGCAGATTAAACCTTGGTGAGATCTAGTTGTTTGTTCTGACTGCGGCGTTTGCTGAGTTGTATAATATTTGGATCGAGACTATGAATGAATTTGTGCAGAGTGGCTAAAAGAAACTTCCAGTTTACTCTATCGAAAGCTTTTTCTGCATCTAAGGAGACGATGGCTGACTCTAGTTTATGGATGGTGACATAATCAATTAAATTAATTAATTATTGTTTGTTGACTGTCTACCTTTAATGAAGCCTGTTTGATCAGAGTGAATTATATATGGAGTGATTTTTTCTAATCTTCTAGCAAGTGCTTTACACACTCTTTTTAGATCTACATTTATTAGTGAAATTGGTCTATAACTCGATGGGAGTGTAGGGTCTTTTCCTGGTTTTTGGAGCAGGCTTATGAAGGCAGAATTCATATTTGTGGGTATTGAATGTTGTTGTTTAATTTCAGCTACCATTTTCTAAAAGCTGGGTGCCAGCATGGACAAGAACTCTTTATAAAATTCAGTTGGGAATCCATCTGGTCCTGGAGCTTTTTTATTGGGCATCTCCTGCAGAGCTTCATGTAGTTCTTCCAAAGATAACAATGAGTCTAGAGTTGTGGATTGTTCTTCCTTTAGCTTTGGCAGTTCTAGTTTATTCAGAAACGCCTCTATGGCTGAGGTGGATGGATCTATTTGGGACGTATATAACTCTTGGTAAAAGTTTTTAAAGGTATAATTTATTTCATGGGGATCACGAGTAATATTGCCTTCCTTATTAGTTATTGAATGGATGATTGGTTTCTCTTTATTATTTTTTAATTGGTTAGCTAGAAATTTACCACATTTGTTAGCATGGTCAAAGTTCTCCTAGCGTAATTGGTCTATCTGAAAATGAGTTTTGCAATCAATTATATTATTTAATTTCAGCTTTAGATTCTGTAGGTCTTCTAGGATTCTATCATTGGTTGGAGAGGCAGCATATTTAATCTCTAGAGATTTTATTTTTTGCTCTAATTCTAATTCAAGTAACATGTCCTTTTTTTTCTTGTGTGATGAATATGAAATAATTCTACCGTGCATAACTGCCTTCCCAGTCCTCCAAAGAACACAGGGTGATATTTCCGGTGTATCGTTGATTTCTATAAAGGTTTTCCATTCTCTCCTGACATAACTGATGAAGTCTTGATCATTGAGTAATGATGTATTAAATCTCCAATTTCTGGTTGATGGTGTGGCTGTCTTAATCAATGAAATGGACATTGGTGCATGATCACTGATTGTGATAGAGTGAATATTGGTGCCAGAGACATCTTGTAAGACTGAGTTATTTACTAAAATATAATCTATACGGGAGTGAGAGTGGTGAACTGGCGAGAAAAAAGGTATATTCCCTGGATGTAGGATGAAGAGAACGCCATGTGTCACAGAGACCGAAGTCATCCATGTACTGTTTTAAGGTCTGTACTGATTGCCAGTTCCTGTTGCTCACAGCTTTGCTTAGCCTGTCCAACTCTGGGTTAAATACTAAATTAAAGTCCCCTCCTACTATAAGTTTGGAACCAGAGTGAGCAGACAGTGATGTGAAGAAGCTGTGAAAGAAAGAGGGGTCGTCAACATTTGGGCCATACACATTAGCTATGCAATATTCAATGTTTCCTATCAAGATATTAATGATTATATATCTCCCTTCTGGATCTACAATTGTATCGTTATGAGTAAAGTTAATCTTTTTATTTATCAGGATGGCGACCCCTCTTTGTTTAGAATTGTAAGTGTGCCAGAGTGTAATTTATAATTTTGGGAATATGAGTTTCCTGTAGTAAAACAATGTCTGCTTGTAGGGTTTTCAAATGGTTAAATATTTTAAATCGTTTCTCCTTCTTATTGATTCCACGTACATTCCAAGTGACAATCTTCAGTGGTGTCATATCTTACCTGACTGCTGTGGATCACTAGTCTTGTGTGTATGTAGTGTGACAGACTTTAGGTGTGTGGCTAACCTTAAGTACTTGTGTATTCTGAGTTGTGTGTTATCTATGTATGTGCACGTGTTTCCCCTGTGCAGTAGATGTTTGTGTGTGGCTGCTGGAGGGCTACATAGCTGGCTGACTACGTGGGAGAGGAAGAGAAAAGAAGGATGTCAACAGTGTGGAGTGAAAGTAGGTGAAGGAAAAAGAGTAAAGGGAAGGAAAATTAAAGTGAAAGGGAAGTGAGTGATTAAGTATGATGAGCGCTTTGGAAAGTGAGTGAGTGAGTGACATTAGAATGACAATAAACATTTACATCAAACATCTGCGAGAGAACGAGTTTGAATACTGGATGTAAAGTTATAACACATAGTTGCATTGCATCTATTATTTTTTTAACAAACCTTTTATATTAAACCATTGTTGTTACATACCACCTGCTAGTAGAGCCACGTGTATTCCTCCGCCTGTTCTGGAATCCCCGAGAACACCAGGTTGTCCCTCATGCTGCGGGCCTGCAGATCGATGATCCCTTCTTTTATTTTTTTATTTTCGGCCGCTAGCTGAGCCACATCCTCCGTCAGGGACTGCACCGTTCCCTTCAGGGCCTCGTTCTCAGTGGCGAGAGAAACCACCTGCTGCTGGCTGAATTCCAGGGAATCGCGGAGGGCCATAAACTCTTTGTGGAGGAGTTCCACTAGTGCCAGACGCGCGTCAAACCTTGATATTTTTTTCTCTATGGACTCCAGGATGTCCGTGATGTTTTTATCCGCCGAGCTAGCTCCAGGTGACTCAGGTGAGTCAGATGGACGGGAACGCTTGTTGGGAGCCGTCTCCTTTTTCCCCATTACCAGACGCTCGAAGCACTCGTCGATGTACTCGAAACTTTCTTTGGTGTTATCCAGAATGGTAGGGTGGTTGATTATTTTCCGTAAAATAAGGTAGTTATTTATTTTTTTAAATTGGCGGATAGTTTGTCGCGCTGTTGTTTATTATCGCTGTCGCGCCGCCTTGTTGAATTTCTCGTGCTGTTCTCGCAGAGTCTCGCGTTCTCCCGTCCTGGCACACACATTTCCTCCACTTTTCAAAACAAAAGCACCAATTCAATTTTTTAGCCTAAAACGCACATTTTTTGTCTTCGATTGGTTAATTATGATTACTTAATGAGCCTTTTTATTGTTAACATTTGTCAACCTTTGATTGATGGATAATTTTCCATTAGCATATTCACCTTTGCAGTCTAATTTTAAACTATTGCAACCTTCAGCTTTTTGTTTGTTAAGCATATACATACTGTATAGTCCAAATAAATGCAGCAATCTATATATTTAGCACTATTTTTGCTTTTTAATGGGTTGTTGTGTTCAGTTAAAAAGACTTTTTTTAAAAGTTTAGGTCTTAAGCATACACACACCTCCTCAAAATACTTTCAAAATAGAAGCACCAGTCCAAACCTTTAGCTTTTATAGCACCAATTTTGGCTTTGAAAGGTTAACAGAGACTAGGTAATACGACTATTTCATAGTTTAGCAATTAAGCCTATCTGTCTTATATATCTTTAGCTTTAATAGCTTTAAATTTATCAGCTTCAGACAATGGTCTAGTTTCTGTTCGTGTCCTGTCAGATCTTAATGCTGCATTCGATGCAATTGATCATAACATTCTATTACACAGACTAGAACATAGCATCAGAAAAAAAGGAACAACACTGGGATAATTTAAATCCTATTTGTTGAACAGATTCCAGTTTGTTCATGTTAATGACAAATCCTCCACATGCACAAGGATTAGTTATGGAGTACCACAGGGCTCTGTGCTTGGTCTAATTCTGGTCAGCCTATACATATCTCATCTAGGTGAGATTATTAGGAAGAATTCTATTAATTTTCAATTTTAATTGTTATGCAGATGATACTCAGCTATATATGTCTTTGGAACCATATGAAACAGATCAACTAGTCAAAATTCAAAGTTGTTTAAAAGACATCAAATCCTGGATGTCCCAAAACTTCCTTCAACTAAATTCAGATAAAACTGAGGTTCTTATTATTGGCCCTAAGAGACACTGTGAAGTCAGATAGTTAGTTTAGATGACTTAACATTAGCTTCAGAATCTACTATAAGGAACCTTGATGTCAGCTTTGACCAGGATCTTTCTTTTACATCGTATATTAAATAAATCTCCAGAACCGCCTACCTTTATCTTAGAAATATAGCTAAAATCAGAAGCATCCTCTCTCAGAGCGATGCATAGAAAGTGATTCATGCATTTGTTGTCCTAACAGCTCCTTAAAAATCCTCCAGATAATTCAAAATTCTGCAGCCAGAGTTCTGATGGGGGGCGGCACGGTGGTGCGGTGGGTAGCACTGTCGCCTCACAGCAAGAAGGTTCTGGGTTTGATTCCCGGAGGCGGCCCTGGTGCCTTTCTGTGTGGAGTTTGCACGTTCTCCCCGTGTTTGCGTGGGTTCTCTCCGGGTTCTCCGGCTTCCTCCCACAGTCCAAAGACGTGCATTAGGTTGATTGGCTTCTCTCCATTACCCGTAGGTGTGAGTGTGTGTGTGAATGGTTGTCTGTCTATGTGTTGCCCTGCGATGGACTGGCGACCTGTCCAGGGTGTACCCTGCCTCTCGCCCGTAGCCAGCTGGGATAGGCTCCAGCACCCCCGTGACCCCGCACTAGGGAGTAAGCGGTTAAGAAAATGGATGGATGGATGGATGGAGTTCTGATGGGACTTAGAAAAAGAGATCACATTCTCCTACAATAGCTTCTCTGCACTGGCTGCCTGTAAAATGTAGTATATAATTTAAAATTCTCCTACTCACCTAAAAAGCACTCAATGATAAAGCTCCTTCTTATCTTAAAGACCTCATAGTTCCTTATGCTCCCAGCCGAATGCTCCGTTCTCAAGAGTGCTGGGCTACTTGTGGTTCCTAGAGTCTTTAAATGTACAACAGGGGGCAGAGCTTTTAGCTACCAAGCTCCTCTTCTCTGGAACCAGCTCCCTCTTCAGGTTCGAGAAGCAGACACACTCTCAACCTTTAAGATCAGGCTTAAAACCTTCCTTTTTGATAAAGCTTATAGTTAGAGATGGTTCAGGTCACTGGCAATGATTGTTAGTCACAGGAACCATCTCTTAGTTAAGCTGCAATAGACATAGACTGCTGGGGGACTTAATTTATACACTGAGCTCCTCTGTTTCCTTCTACCTCTTCTGTCCAATAACCTCCCATCATTGTTCTATGTTCAACTAACCTTGTCTCTTTCTTTCCAGTAGTTGTGCCCCCCCTCTTTTTCTCCCACTCTGTCCTCACCTACAGGTATCATTGAACACAGAGCTGTGTCTATGATGGGCAGCTACAGATCAGACCATCCTGCTTTTATCCAGCCCCTGGTCCAGCCATCCTGCCTGTGCTCTGTTTTTGTTTGTTTGTTGTTTCTGTGCTTTTCTCTCTCTGTCTATCCCCTCATCCCAACCGGTCGTTGGCCGTGCACATTCAGCCTGGTTCTGCTGGAGGTTTCTTCCTTGTTGGAGAGGGAGTTTATCCTCTCCCCTGATGCTGTTAAATTGTAATTATTACAATTAAAGGCTTGCTGTATGTGGGATTTGTTGGGTTTAGTTATGTAGGGTCTTAAAGTTTAACTTGTAAAGTGCCTTCAGATAACTTTGTTGTGATTTGGTGCTATATAGATAAAATTGAATTGAATTCTCCATGACAACGGTGCAGCTGCAGTAGATCTGTTTAAAGTAAAGTAAGCAAATATTAAAATCTTACATGTTAACAATATTTCCGCTTTTATTTTATCTTATTATTTATATTTTTATACGTCAAAAATTTTAGTTTATACTATTAGCATTTACAACAATTTTTACCCATCCAGAGAAAGATTTTCAGCTTTGTCCGTTTTCTTATATAGATATATTCAGCTATACTTTAAATTTCTCAACGACTTTCAGCTATTTGTTTTAATGTTTCAACATTTCTTGAGGAATAACTTCAACATTACAGCATTCACAGCAATATGGGGGTTTTCATGTGCAATGCTTTATGGGGATGGTCAGTAGTGAGTAATTGTTGGCACCCCAACTGAAACTGGTGTAAGCAATGATTGATGCATGATGTTCACCCCAAAAGCTCCGGCGGCGGCTCAAACACCACAAAGTCCACAGGAGTCTGCAACTACCAGCCGAACATTAACAGTGCCGGAGTGCATTGACTGGACTCCCAATATGCCCACAGGACCAGGGGGAGGTTCTGGTCCCAGTCCTTCTGATGTCGGCTATTGAGGGTAGCAAGCTGGGTGGCCAGAGTGCGGTTATTCGCTCCACCAGCTCGTCACTCTGGGGATGAAGCACCGTATCTTCCTTGCGCCAAACCTCAGACACGCTTCACAGAACACACAGCTCTTAAAGTTCCTCCTCTGGTCGCTGTGGAGCTGAGCTGGTACACCGAACCTGTCGAAAATGTCGTCCAGCAGCATTTGCGCTTGCTCTGTTCTGGCACTGCATATGCCTCTGGACACTTTGTAACATAGTCCATCGCAATGAGGACATACTTGTTGTCAGGGAAAAAGAGCCTAAAATGTCCAACCCAAACTGCTTCATACGGCCCCCACCAGGTGTTGCTGCAGCACGCCCTGGGACTGCGGCATGGGACCCTTGTGTGCTGCGCACATTTTACAACAATGGACGTGCAGCTCCGTGTCCTGTCTGCAGCCAGGCTGGTCTCACTGTCTTTGCGGTCCCAAAGTGGCCATGTGGTAGAGTCCAGAATACCAAGGGCTGTGGCCAACGTGGTTGGTGCCAGACCACCAGGAACTGAGGCAGATGTGATAGGTGCCAGACCACAAGGAACTGAGGCAGACGTGGTCGTTGATGTTCTGCTGGGAACCCCAGGAACTACACCTGCACACAGCGAAGCAGAGGACACCAGAACCAGGAACAGTGCGGTCACCTCTTGACCGCCACAGACTGGCTTACCAGGGACGGGGGCAGACGTGCTCATCTGAGCACCACCAGGAACTCCAGGGAAAACGCCTGTACACAGGAGAGCGGAAGACACGGGATCCTGGACCGTTGTGGACCAGCCCGGACCACCAGGATAGGAGTGGGGCGTGGACTCATCTGGACCACCAAGGACTCTTGAAACGGTCTCTTTACGGACGACAGAAATGGGAGTGCCTCTTCAGGGCCGACAGAAACAAGAATAGCCTTCTCCGGGCCAACACGGGCATGAATAGCTTTCACCGAGCCAACACTGGCAGGAATGGTCTCTTCTGGGCCAACACTTGCAGGAATGGCCTCTTCTGGGCCAACATGGGCAGGAATCGGGACCTGGCGTGGCTGGGTGGCAGCACAGCTTGATGGGGCAGAAGCTGGGCTTGACTGGCCTGGAGCTGGGCTTGGCCGGACGACCATCAAAGCAGGGACCAGATGTGTTGCATGCACAAAATGCAACACTGTGGTCCAACGACTGGAGCAGGCTGTGGTGCTGCGACTGGGACAGGCTGAGGTTCTGTGGCTAGGACTTGTATGTTTGACAGATAGTGTCAAAAAGGGAGGAATATGGAAAATTTTGTCACGACATGCTGTGCCACTGGGTGAGGGTTGTTCCTGGTAGGGGATTTTACTGTAGTGACCACGGGAACATTGTTAAAGGAAGTAATGGGGGGTTTACTGCACTCATGTATATCAAAGACCAGTCAACAGCTCATGTGGGGGTTTGTAACAGGATATAAATACAGGTCTTGTGTCCTCAGTCCTTTAGTGGATACTTTGTACATAGTAAGATGTGCCTTACATCTTAGATGTACTGTATTTGTGATTCACTCCGCGTCGACATTTAGACGCGGGCTTGTTTTTTTTAAGCAGAACTTTAACTTGTCACTACAGCCACAATTTTCATTCTGTCAGCGTAATTTCATAACTCATTCGTAGTCACACTTGTCTTCTTCCTACTGATGTGTCTGACTAAGCCATCTACAGACCTACACTTTAGTTGCTATCGACTTCAAAGCACAGCAGGATCCAAAATTTGTTTCTTTGTTTGGGAGAAACGCAGAAGGAAACACATTTTGAAATCACGACTGACTGTGGCCACAATCTTTGGTCCTTATGGATGAAATTCACACCAGTTGCTCATTAAAGCCTTGGGATCCATAAGGTGAAGTTAATTTTTTATAGCTATTATGGTTTTGCTGGAACAAGACTGTTTATCAGGGGCAAAACTCTGCTTTAACAGAGCAGAATAAGCCTAATATTGCCTCCATTCGTCTCCATAGCAACGGCACAGCTGCAGGTTTGATTGACAGGTCAAACTCCCCATGCTTATTACTGATTGGTTCATTACACTATTGGATTGTGTAGTAATTAAGCACACACTTCCTCAAACTCGTTTCAAAATAAAAGCACCAAGCCAAATAATTAGTTTAATAGCAATATCTCTGCTTTCTACAGTACTGGTTAATTATGACTATTTAAAGATTAACAGTATTTACCCACACATGTTCCCAAATACCTTTCAAATTAAAATCACCAATGCGATTTGCCTTTGAAAGGTTAAATATGACTAATTAACTGACAGTTACGTAATTACCCATACACATTTGCTCTAAATCCTTTTAAAATAAAAGCACCAATGCAATCTATTAGGTTCAAAGGAAATTTTCTGGTTCTGACTGAATAATTACAAATCTATAATGAGACTGTTTTACAGGTCAGCAAATAACCACACACACTTCTTTTGGTGCTTTTATTTTAAAAAGGCTTTTGTGTTTTGCTAGCACTATGTTTTGGTTTTAAATGATAATTTATGACTATAAATTTAGTAATCACACACAATCATACACAAACAACCTCTAAATTTTTTCAGAATGAAAGCACCAATGTAATTCATTACCTTAAATGGCAAGATTTTTGTTTCTGATTGGTTAATTATGACTAGTTATTAAACTATTTTACAGTTAAGCAATTAACGACAAATACTTCTTTCAATCCTTTCAAATTAAAAGGATAGTCAGTTTTTAAATTATTGTCAACAATACACCTTGGTCACTTTTTTATTCTGTGATCTTTTTACCATGGGTACAGTCGTAGCACTTAAAAGTGTCAGCCTTTACGGCAATCTGTTTGCATTTTCAGCGCGGTATCACCGGGTTTTTAGCGCGTTGAAGCTGTGTTACGTCTATTTGGCCTATAGGTGGCAATCAGCCCCCACACTGGCCTTTATGACGCTGTCCTATACTTATGTTATATAGGCCCATGTAGGGCCACGTCACAACGCCTCTGTGGTGTAATGGTTTGTTTATTGTTAACAGCCTTGATGTGTCAATTTTTTACCCCGGCTTCGAATCCCGGTGGAAGCAGAAGTTGTAATTACTGAACATTTTTATATTTTGGCATACAAGAAAATAGCAAATGATTAATAGGGCTGGCTGCCTGTATTATTTAGCAGAGCTACAGCCATGTTCCCAAGAGGTTCAGTGAGTCATAGACGGACGTTGTTCTGCCCGCTTTCATGTAGACACGGAACTCTGCACAGTTTTTTCAAACATAGATTTTGTTAATTTCGTTATTCATATACAACAACATGCAAATGCTAAAAATTACTGAAAAGATGACAGTACACCCATCTAGTTTGGGTGAACAGAAAACGCTTGAAAGCGTTTCCGTTTTATATTCCGTTTATTTCGTTATTACTCCTTTCACCTGTACCTCATAAAGTCATTGCAAAGTTACAGCCATGTTCCTACGAAGTTAACCAGCTGTTTATTTCGTTATTTATATTACGAAAAAACGACAGTACAGTTTTAATAAATGTGCAATAAAAATATAAACAGAAAACGCTTGAAAGCGTTTTCGTTTTATATTCCGTTTCTTTCGTTATTTTCCCTTTCACCTGTACCACATAAAGTCATTGCAGAGCTACAGCCATGTTCCCAAGAGGTTCACCAGCCGCTTTCAGCGTGACGCACGCATGGACGTTGTTCTGCCCGCTTTCATGTAGACACAAAACTCATCAATGTAAAAGAGAGCTCAGTGCAGCATTTGCAATTACAACAGGCTGAAAGAGGAGGCTGTAGCAGAAGAACACAGGTCTTTGTCCTGTATGTTGATGCGCCCAGCCCCCACAGTCAGCGCTTACCTTTGCTACGGGACTGATAGCCCCGCCCACTTTTATTTATCAGACAGACATGAAAGTGGGAATAACGAAATAAACGGAATGTAAAGTAAAACGCTTTGACAGGTTTTGTCTACATCAAAGCGGGCAAATCACATGTGAACGTTTTAATTTTTTTTGTAAATAAAAATAATGTTTGCCCTGTTCAAACCTGGGGAATAAAAACGATTCTGATTCTGAAAGCGGCTGATCAACTTCGCAGGAACACATTTCATATGGTAGAGGTGAAAGGGACACTAACAACCCAACGCAGCCGAGGCTGTAGCAGCAGAGAAACGCAGATCTTTGTCCAGCGTGTTGATGAGCGTTTCCCCTTCCCCCAGTGTCCCTGCTCTGGGACGTGAAGGCCACGCCCACTTTCATTCACCAGACGGACATGAAAGAGGGAATAACGAAATAAACAGCTGGTTAACTTTGTAGGAACATGGCTGTAGCTCTGCAATGACTTTATGTGGTACAGGTGAAAGGAATAATAACGAAATAAACGGAATATAAAACGGAAACGCTTTCAAGCGTTTTCTGTTTATATTTTTTATTGCACATTTGTTAAAACTTGATGGGTGTCTCTCTTTTGAGTTTTGTCTTCGGCTAAATAAGTGTAAAACAGTCTTATTACTCATGCAGAATCAATATATGCAGAACAAACAACTTGCTGCATCAATGAGTCGGAGATCTGCTGAGTCCTGGCGTTCTGGCACCACAGAGAGTTTATTACAATTTATTTATTTTTATTATATAATATCCTCTACAACTTAGCAGTGGTAGTCTGCCAGACTTGTGTGAAATACCATAAGAAGAGCGTTTTAAAAAAATCAAGTGAAAGGTTTTGGCGTCTCACAGCTACGTAGGTGATCACGCTGCCCGATCTCCCATGGAGCTTTTCTTTGTCTCGGAGCTAAAGTATTTTACACCTATTGACCGAGTGGAGACAATATGTTAATGTCTTTGTGCCAATACGTAGTAGGGGATGGGGTTTGAAGTTTGCCTTTGGAACTGAATCAGCATCAGACGCTGTAACTCGCGCGAAGCGAGTTCCAAATCCACTGTGTTGCCTGTGTAATAAAACATTGTTTTTCTGCAGATATTGTGGTAAATGTCATTACGGTACAGTATAATAATGCAGCTTCCATTTAAAGGACACATTGACTATGTCTTACTGTTTTAACTGTTTAACTTGACCACCTTAAAAGTGGTCAAAGTGGTTTATGCTGCAGAGCAGGAGTTATTTTCGTTTTCATTCAGTGATCGTGCGTTTATCGTGCGTAATAAGCACATGTAAAACAAACAAGCTGCTGCATTAATGCGTTGTTGAACTGTTGAGTCCTGACGTTCTGTCGCGCCATAGAGAAAGATTCAATACAATGTATTTATTTATATTAAATAAAATCCTCTTACAGATTTTATGTGAACGTCCACAGGAACTGCGTTTAAAGCAGTGAAGTGAAAGGTTTTTAATGTCAGAAGTATAAAAAAGACCATTAGTTTTAGACGCAATATGTTGTTTAATTAGTAGGAGATCAGATCAGGGGACTCCGTCGGTGTGCGCACTCAACTGATTCATTCCGCCTCCAGACAAGCTCTTGCAGCGACATGTTTGGGGTCATTGTCCTGGAAAAACCGATGCCGTGTTTCAAAATACTTTCTAATATATGGCCCCACTGTGCGTCCCACTGTCCTAGTCCCTAGAAATCATTCCCCAAACGTGGAGTTTGAGGGGACAGTGGGAAAGTGTCCTTTCTTTGCAAAGCTCATTCTGGCAAAATGCTCCAATGCCACAGTCGATTCGTTTTTCCCCGAAACGAGAAAACAGGAAACGACTTTAAATCCATTAATGTGTCTGGTTTTGAAAACACCGTTTTCAGCTCGTTATTCATTTTTAATACGCTGCTTTGAATAAATGCCGTTTGTCCTTTTTAAACGAGATGCTGGGGGTTTCTCGTTACAATACGAAGTTACTGGACTTACTGGGAGCGCGTCCAGACACATTAACAGGTCCTCCGGGTTTAAAACGTTCTAAAACGACTTGTTTTCTCGTCTTCCCAGCTTTTATTCTGGAGGGGGAAATCAAACCGTTAAAACGTACACGGACCCGACACTTAAACACGAGGACATACTGTATAAAGACAGCAGCGACATCAGCAACTGACAACAAACACTAGCGCGTATTGACAACTTGATCCAAGTCATCTGCCTATTAATAAGCGGCTCCTCAGCACCATCGTTGGAACGTCACATCACTGTCTGCTTCAGACGGTGACGCCACTTCTCCGATTCTCTTGTTGCCTGCATTTGACAAGCATACATTTCCGGTTAAGCTCTACCTGGACACATCATCTGTCATTCGGGCTCTTACGTTTCATTCAGAATCAGAGCAAACTATAGGTTATTATAGAATTAGTTTTTTGTTCTCTGCTTTTTTCTCAAAACGAAAAATCAGCTGTAAATCCAACTCCGTGCGTTGTGTCGAAAAAAACACTTGAATTCCGTTAATTAATATCCAAGTTTGTTTTGTATTTTTTCCCTCATGATCAACAAACAAGAAGACGAGTATAAATATACATATAAAATACATTTATAACACAGATTGATGAATAAATATAGATTCCTATTTTATGTTATTATACTTATATTATTCTATTGGATTGGCTGGAGGAGGGACTGTGTCTCTCGGCTGGCCTGGAAACTGTAAAAACATCAGCAGCTTCGGCAATTGGCAACAAACACTAGCGCACTAGCGAGCAAAGACGCATAATAATCTATAATATTTAAAAATGAACTACTCTACATTTAATGATACAATACCATGACATCGTTTTTTGTGCTTAATGTGGAGACACAGATAGAAATGAACAGTCGGACCTCACATCTTTGCGCCACCTGGTGGTTAACACAAGACTAGCACCCTGATTTTTTTCAGCTGGCTGCAGGATTAAAAATCCTTAGTCAGGGACGCACCCGTGGCGCGCACGTACTGCGGTAAAAAAGGTGGTCGCTTTGAAGTGCTACGACTGTAGTCACAGCGCTCTAGGTAGCGGACCCACATGCACAGCGGAGACAAGGCTCGGTGACAAAAATGGTTTAATAGTTCTCGTAGTCAGGCAGGCAAGGGTCGATATACAAAGGCAGCGGTTTCAGTACAGGCAAGGATCTGGCAATCGGTGGTCAAAAACAGGCTCGGGTCGAATACACAGCAATCCAGAAACTCCAGCAACGGTACAGACGAGGGCAAGGCAAAAGACACGGTGAAGACAGCAGACAGAAACTGGTGCACGATAAACTTACAGGAAGACGCTGAAGAGTTGTCACGGGTGGATGAACAAACAATCTGGCAACTGGGCAGGGCTAGAGCTGGTGCTTAAATGCAGAGAGATGATGACGGCTGGATAGGTAGCAGGTGAGTAATTACTAACAGGACACAGGTGCGTAAACTAAAACCGGAGGTAAAACTGGAACTGAAAACATGGGCACTGAACAGGAAGTGGTACAAAATAAAACCGGAAATGAGTGAGAAACTTGACTACGTGACGTGAACTGTGACAGAACACACAGACACCCGTCTAGGGCGGATTCCTAGACGGCCAAATCAAAACAAACATAACCAATAGAGATGGGTGACGGGTCAGAGCAGAACACAAGAGGATCAAAAACACACAGAATGAATTGCAGGGGCAGAAATAGAGTCCATGACAGAGGAGATACAAAGTCCAGATACGTCCTCAAGGAGGGTGGTGACGAGGAGAGTCACGGCCGTGCAGCCGCCAGGCCGAGACGGCACATTTTATGCCCGAAGACAAGGCTAGAGTTCTAGGAGGCCGGCGTCGGAACAAGACGCCTCCAGCGGCCCAACACATGTGCTGGTGCTCTCCAGACCGGCGGTGCTCTAGGGGGCTGAGGAGGCGCGGTGGTCAGCAACGGCAGGGGCAGCGCCATCGTCGTGGCAGGAAACAGCGACCTCCAGCCAGGGAGTCGCATCCGGAACCGGCCAGCCGAGGTGGCCGACGACGCAGGAGGCAGCACCATCCCTGCCACAGGATGCGCCAAGGACCTGACCTTCCGTCAGGTAGGTGAGGCGAGAGCCGGCGGAAAGCCGGGAACAGCGACGGGGACAGACGTGGAGACGAGGCCTGACGTGGAGACGAAGCCGGAACCAGAGACCGGGACACATGTGGAGACGAGGCCGGAACCAGAGACGAGGACAGACGTGCAGACATGGCCGGAGCCGGGCCACCAAGAACCGATGCAGGTGTGGCCAGAGCCGGGCCACCAGGAACCGACGCAGGCGTGGCCAGAGCCGGGCCACCAGGAACCGACGCAGGCGTGGCAGGTGCCAAGCCACCAGGAACCGATGCAGATTCTGCAGGCGCCAGACCACCAGGAGCGGAGACGAGCGTGGCCGGGACCGGACCACCATGAGCGGAGACGGGCGTGGCCGGGACCGGGCCACCAGGAGCTGAGACGAGCGTGGCCGGGACCGGACCACCAGGAGCTGAGACGAGCGTGGCCGGGACCGGGCCACCAGGAGCTGAGACGAGCGTGGCCAGGACCGGGCCACCAGGAGCTGAGACGAGCGTGGCCGGGACCGGACCACCAGGAGCTGAGACGAGCGTGGCCGGGACCGGACCACCAGGAGCAGAGACGAGCGTGGCCGGGACCGGACCACCCAGAGCAGAGACGAGCGTGGCCGGGACCGGACCACCCGAAGCTAAAACGAGCGTGGCCGGGACCGGACAACCAGGAGCTGAGGCAGATGCGATCTGTGCCAGATCAACCGGAATCGCTGCAAACGCGGCCGGCGCTGGAGCACCAGGAGCTGCACCTGCACACATTGGCCCAAAAAACACAGGGACCAGGAGCGGGCCGACCACCTCCTCCGGGAGGGCGGCAGGAGACAGAGCTGGACCGACCTCCTCCGGGAGGCCGGCAGGAGACAGAGCTGGACCGACCTCCTCCTGGAGGCCGGCAGGAGACAGAGCTGGACCGACCTCCTCCTGGAGGCCGGCAGGGGCTGCGGCAGGCGCTGCGGCAGGAGCGACCCCCTCCTGGGGATCGTCGGGAGCTGCGGCAGGCGCTGCGGCAGGAGCGACACCCTCCTGGGGATCGTCGGGAGCTGCGGCAGGAGCGACCCCCTCCTGGAGGTCGGCGGAAACTGCGGCCTCCGAGGAGCCGACAGTGGCAGGAACTAGAACTGCGGCCTCCGAGGAGCCGACAGGGACTGGAGCGACCTCGGCGGGGAGGTCGACAGGAACTGGAACCTGGTTTGGCTGGCCAGGGGTGTCCACTAGCTGGCGTGAAGCTGGAGCTTGAGCTTGCTGTGGCTGAGCTGAGGCTTGAGCTGGAGCTTGAGCTTGAGCTTGCTGTGGCTGAGCTTGAGCTTGAGCTTGAACTTGGCGTGGCTGAGCTTGAGCTTGAGCTTGAGCTTGGCATGGCTGAGCGGAGGCATGAGCTGGAGCTTGAGCTTGGCGTGGCTGAGCGGAGGCATGAGCTGGAGCTTGAGCTTGGCGTGGCTGAGCGGAGGCATGAGCTGGAGCTTGAGCTTGGTGTTGCTGAGCTGCTGCAGCCAGAGACGCAGGAGTTGCTGCAGCCAGAGACGCAGGAGTTGCTGCAGCCAGAGACGCAGGAGTTGCTGCAGCCAGAGACGCAGGAGTTGCTGCAGCCAGAGACGCTGGGGCCAGTGATGCAGGCTTGGTCGCTGGGGCCAGTGATGCAGGCTTGGTCGCTGGGGCCAGTGATGCAGGCTTGGTCGCTGGGGCCAGTGCGGTTTCTGACGGTGGTTCAGTGAAACCCAGGGCCTCGCGCAGTGCAGGTCTTCGAGCAATGAGCGTGGCGGCTTCATGCTCCTTGGTAACCGGGTCGGTTGTTGCCTCAGCGGAGTTCAGATAATGGGCAAACAGGAACAGGACTGGAGGGGTGCATTGAGCACGGATCTGCTGGAAGATGCTGTCCGGGATGCCTGCGATGGAGGTGGGCGTGTCGTCTGATGGAGCGAGGGTGCCCTCTCCTGGAGGAGAGGATTGCCTGATCGCGGTGGCCGAGGCCTCTGGAGCCTGGACAGGGGAATCTGCCTAAGGTACATCCCTGCTTCTTATTAATTTTTTTTTATTTTTTATTTTTTTGCTCCGATTGTTTACTTAACAGATTTGCTTGGTTTCAGCAGCTATTCTATATATACTCGTCTTGTTAAAGCAAAGCTGTCCATCACAATATGGCATTCAGCGTAATATATGCTGCTTGCTAAACTGCTGGACAGAACAAAAAAAAAAAAAAAAAAAAAAATGCAGAGAGATGATGACGGCTGGATAGGTAGCAGGTGAGTAATTACTAACAGGACACAGGTGCGTCAACTAAAACCGGAGGTAAAACTGGAACTGAAAACATGGGCACTGAACAGGAAGTGGTACAAAATTAAACCGGAAATGAGTGAGAAACCTGACTACGTGACGTGAACTGTGACAGTAGTAACTTTGTAATTTTTGTCATCTTTTTAATCTTTGTTATCCTTTTACCTTGGTCAACTTTTTAATTGTTGTCATCCTTTTAATCATTGTGATTTTTTAAATTGCTGTCATCGTTTTAATTGTTGTCAACGTTTTGTCATAGTCATTGTTTTGACGTAGGCAGCTTAATCAGCATTTGGCATCGTTGCGGCAGCAGATCAGCTCACCCAATTTCTCAGAGAAATTACTAGCTTTAAGTTTTAACGTCTCAACTCATGGTAGAAATGTCATTCAACTTTCTAAACATGTGTCGTCTTTAGGAGATGTGGGCTATCAACTTTTAACGTTATTCGACTTTTTTCATTGTTTTTTTATAATGGTCGCCTATGGAAATCATCATTTAGCTCTCCGTCAACATTCGTGTTTTCATCAGCTTCTGTCATCTTCATACTTTGGCGTAGAAATGCCATTTAAACTTCAAAAGCGTCTATCATCGTTCAACTTTTTTTTCTTAAATCAGCATCCTTGTATCTTTTTTAGTGTTTTAGTTTTTGACTTGTGAGCGTTTAATATCGGGTGTTTTTTTTTAATTTTCAGCTTTTCCATTAGTGTGTATTACGTGAGCTAGAGTGCGTGACGTCACAGCTAGAGTCAGACCTATACTTTAGCCTGTATTTGCCTCAAAGCACAGAGAGTCCCAGAATTTAGAAACTCTAATTATAATTAGAAATGCCAAGATGTATGGTAGAAACGCAGAAGGAGACACATTTTGAAATTGCGACTGTGGGCACAATCTTCGGTCCTCAAACATAAAATGTACAACATTTGTTTATTAAAGCTGTGTAATTCATAAAGTGAAGTTATCTTTGTGATAACCATTAGGGTTTAGCTGGAACAAGGCTATTTATAAGCGGTGAAACTCTGCTGTTACAGAGCAGAGTAAGCCTGATTTTCATCTCCATGGCAACACCAGCTGAAACAGTTTGATTGACAGATCAAGCTCCTGATACACAATGTGGGCTTCCTAGGTTCTTTGCTGTTTTACCTGTTTCCTTTATCAGATTAGTATTTTTTTATCAGCTTAGTCAGATTTTTTGTGATCCTCAATGGTGTCCCTAGGTAAACATTTAATCATTTAATTAATAATAAGTTTTCAGTCTTGGTAAGCTTTTTAATGTTGGTCAACTATGCAATCTTTGTCACCTTTTTAATGTTGGTCAACTTTTCGATGTTGGTCAAATTTGTAATCTTTGTCACTGTTTTTTCACAGTCAACATTTTGACGCCAGCAACTTACAGTGTTTGGAGCCTTTTCGACAGCAGAACAGCTCCCCCACATAATTTCTCAGAGAAATTACTTTTTCTAGTTTCATGTAGATATTTCCTATAACCATAAACTTATGAAATAGCTAATGTTAATATGAAATTTCTCATTACCTGTACATCCGGTACATTATTTGAACAAAACACAAGCTTTATGTGTAAAAGTGCCTTAACTTAATGTCATCTAATTGCATAACCCTACTGACCAACCTTATTAATATACAACACTGTTTTGCTTTGGTCACTGACACATTTTGAAACATGTAGCTGACATACTGGTCATGTAGATAGTTGTGATATAGACAGGTTGTGTCTGAGCTGCTTATACACGGGCCATGTATTCAGAATTACTGAATAATCAAGAGCAGAAGGTGACAGAAAGTGACAGAGAAACAGAGGAAAGACATAGGAGGAGGCAAGTCAGAGAAGAGGGAGTAGGAAGAAAAGGGGCAACACAGAAAGTGGACATAGCCCAGTCCCTGTGGTCACTGGGGTGATGGGGCATGACTGACCCCCCAAACACACACACACACACACACACACACACACACACACACACACACACACACACACACACACACACACACACACACACATTGCTGAAACAGGCAGAATGTTTTTTGTAATTTCCACCAATCAGCTGCCTGCTAGTCTGTGTAATAAAGAGCGTGTGTTTGTAAGAAAATGAAGTGAGGGGGAGAGATTTGCTCTAGTTGTTTTAAATTACAGCTTGCGCTCTCTAGGTGAATAACCCTTCACCTACACACTTCATTCACTAGCTCACTCAGACACCCATACTGTGTTAGCCACCTTGAATACACACACACACACACACACACACACACACACACACACACACACACACACACACACACACACACACACACACACACACACACACACACACACACACACACACACACGTGAGACCAGCATCCTTGGCTGAGCTGTGTGAGACAGAAATATGGAAGACAGCAGGGTCCTGGTGGCTGACCAACCTTGTTATTAAGTGAGCGCAGCCAAATACACCCTAACAAAATATGAATTAGGTGTCCCCACTGCAACCTGCCACTGGGCTGGCTGCTTCATTTAGTGTTTTACATGGGAAAACAGGTGAACAATTGCACTGATCTTTTGGGTCTAGAACCCTTGGCCTAAGTCATGAATGGAGAGGAAGTCTTATCAGGCTCTATTTAACAACTGTCATCATTATATATTATTATTATTTTAATAATAATAATAATAATATAATTTATTAGATTTATAGGGCACTTTACATTTGAAAGACAAATCTCAAAGTTATGTTATATATTCACTGACACAATATTCAACCTCTTAAGATACTCGCTATCTCTTCTACTACTGCTTAATGAAAGAAAGAGGAGGCTCTGAAAAGCCTAAATGCATTAAGCAAACTAAGCTATGCTGCATCACCTTTACAAGGTGACACTAAACTAGTGCTGAGTTTACTGCCTTTACCATCCTGTGGAAGATTATATTCATAAGCTACACAGGTTTTAACCATATGCTTAACCTTTGTTTACTAGTCTAAGTCAAACTCTTCAAAACTGTTGTTGTCTGATCTGATTTAAACACATTCAACATGGCTGCCATTGGCTGTGTTATCCAGAGGTCCTTTGTATTGGCCTCATATATTGCCTTTTTCTTGTGGGAGGGGGATCTGTATGGGAGGTGTATGCCCGCGGGTGCTTTATGGGTCAGTGTAATGTTTTGGGTTCAAGCACACCTTTCAACCCTCAGCTGGATGTCATTCCCACTCTGCCTGCTGGGCTCCAGTGCACCTAACTTCTACTTACATTGGGGGTACAGGGTCAATATGGGGTTTTACCAACAGGAAAGTGATTCTCCGCAGCTGTCAACATCTATCAACCTCAATCACCTTGCGTGCACATGCACACACACACACACACACACACACACACACACACACACACACACACACACACACACACACACACACACACTGGTCAGCCACTCAGCTGCACACAGACACACTGGGGTCATGTCTCTCATAAAACCGTAAACAACACAAAATTGTATGTGGCTGAAAAAGTGTCAGCCCAATTGGATTCTGCAAACACTGTTCTGTTTTTCTACAGCTCCTTTATTTTCTCTGTCCATGTTAATATATCTTCTATCTTCTCTATTCACCTTCAGGTTTTTACTCCATCTAAAGGCTATTCAGTGGCTTATGCTTATGGCTCTGTACCCCCCCCCCCCCTTTACTCAGTTGGCTCCCTCAGACTAGCAACATTTTCTGTTTTATTTGAGTATGGGAACACTCTACCTAGAGACAAAACTGACCAATAAACTGACTGATTCCTCATCTGTCTAAACGTAATCACCACAGATTTAAAGGGTAGGTGAAATCCTATGAACAAGCCAGTTAATAAAACAATTATCAATCAGAATGTTCATTAATACACATCATGTATCCTCGTAACAGTGGTGGAGGCTATGCCAGCTGTCATTGGACAAGACATGACATCCACTTACTCTTACCTACAGGCAATTTAGAGGTTTTTAGTGTGGGAGGACAGAACATATAAAATCTACACAGAAAGGCACCTGGGTAACCTGGACACAATGAAATCCAGATCCTTGATGTGAGGCAACAGTGCTAACCACTACACCAATGTACTCTGTGCATTAAGACACACCAAGGACACCACTTTCAAGTTTGGGGAATTGTGAATATTACGTTGTTACGTTATGTGGAATTTGAGTCAGATTTCTGACTTTACTATTTGTTTCAGGTGTTATAATGTAGACCTACTGACATAATAAGTAATGTAGATGCAAATGTATGAGCCACCATGCTGGAGTCAGTCCACTATACAGGTTGTGTTGACCTGGAGATGTGGAAAAAAAATAGATTTCAAGATTTTTCTGTGGCTGATGCAGTAAGTAAAATAATGCAATAATATATAATGTAAATAATGTCAAATCCTGGACAACTTACTCCTTGTATTTATGGGGTGCACCTATAACTAGTTTTCTCACATTTAACTAAATGACACAACATGTTTTCTCACATTTAGTTAAATGTGCAAAAAGTCATGTGTAAAATAAATGTTAAATGTTAAATGTAAATGTAAATGTAAATGTTAAATGTTAAATGTAAATGTTAAATGTTAAATGTAAATGTAAATGTAAATGTTAAATGTAAATGTAAATGTAAATGTAAATGTAAATGGTAAATGTTAATGTTAAATGTAAATGGTAAATGTTAAACGTAAATGTTAAATGTTCGCCGAGTGTAAACTGAATATTCATGAATGGGCAAGTAGACTCCATCCCTACCCTCAAACAGCGCTGGTCTCAGATCAGAGACGCGAACTCAATCACCTCAAACAGTGCGCGCAAACCCCGCCCACGTCTGATCTGGAAACTTTTGTTTTTAGCCTGGACGTAACTTCGGCTAGCTAGTATAGCCACAGAAATATTCTATTTAAACCTACTTAACTCCTCATTAATGGTGTTTACGACGGAACAGCAGTTTGAAGCAGAGCCTCAGCCCGCACACCTGCCGTTACAGCCCGTTCAATCTCCCCCAACGGGAGGGAGTCGGAGCTGGCGGCCATGATGGCTTCGACTTCAGGATTTTCTCCAGTATTTTCGTGCACCGATCCAGAGTCAGATGTGGGCGGAGCTATGCGTACTGTTTGACGTGTTTGAGTCCGCGTCACTGATCTAGGATAATAGGGGGTGGAGTCTACTTAAATATTCAGTTCGATCATGTAACACTTACATTTAACGTTTACATTTAACATTTAGATTTAACATTTAACATTTAGATTTAACATTTAACATTTAGATTTATATTTAACATTTACATTTATATTTAACATTTACATTTAGACTTTTGCACATTTAACTAAATGTTAGAAAACATGTTGTGTCATTTAGTTAAATGTGAGAAAACTAGTTATAGGTGCTCCTTTTACATTTGGCACCCCATATGTATTAGTACAGTTACAAATGTCAACATCATCATGAGTGGGGGAAATTTGCAATTTTCTTCAACATCTTCATCATGTTTAGCTTTTATTTTCCGGACAACAACAGATGTTAGATTATCATGCAGCAAACATTATATTCATTTTATTATTTTTTTTATTTCATTTTAGTGTTGATTTTTTTAATGGCAAGGTTTCACTCATTGAGCTATTACTAGTACCAACTACCATAGACATGTACTACAAGTACCAGGATTATTAGCATAAATAAATGTAGATATTTGAACTGATCTTCTATGTTTAGTATAACTACATCCAAGGGATATGTGATTTATTAGTCATGTGTCTCATTTAAGTGTTTAACTGTATAGTATTAAGTGTAGTGTTGCTGTGAGTGCTATATAAATATGTAATGTAAAATACGTTTTTGGTTCTCAGTAAGTACTAGAGCACACACACACACACACACACACACACACACACACACACACACACACACACACACACACACACACACACACACACACACACACACACACACACACTTGTCAGCTCTATCCGAGCTAATAGATAGTATTTTAAATCATATTACCTCCATTAAAAACTGTTTTATTGTCCCTCAACATTTGTCAACCCACTGTATGGATGTGATGCATGAATGTGTGGTTTTGTGCGTGTGTGTGCATGTGAGAGACAGAGAGAGGAAGACAACATCATGAGACTTATCGTCTACCCAGATGTTATCTGTCTAGGGTGAATTGAAGCCAGACTGGAGGAGAATGGTGGTGTTGGAGTTCAAAGATTGAGCTGTTGGACATAGATCACACAGGGAGGAAACAGAACAAAGACATGCAGAGAGAGAGATTAGTGTTTTTAGAGAGATGCTTTATTTACAATTTGTTTAAAAAACAAAGGACAATACAAACCACCAAAACCACCATTGATTCTCATGCAGATTCTGTCTCCAAAGCTCCATAACTGCACTTACTGTAGCATGGATGCCATAGTCTGGGCATCAGTCCCTGCTGGACCTACTTTATCAAACAGTTGTTCGAGTTACAAGGTCTTTGTCCAACACAGCGCCACCACCAGTCCAGGTGTGATACTTTAAACTTTAGCATGAGCAGAGCAGCTTTAATCCCAAGTCATTCACTTGTCTAAGAATGCAACTGGCCACATCTCCTCATGTTAGTGAGGTGTCGTCCACGAATGAGCCGGCTCTTAGAGCCGATGCTTTGTAGCAAAAGAGGGAGGAGCCAACTCTCACCCGGAAGAGCTGAATCGTCATCCGCCATTGGTCAGATCTGCTTAAAATCCATACACACAAACGGGAGACATTTATGCTTTTATGGGCGCACCATTTGGCCAACAACGTACGAGGATTGACATAAGGGGGCCAGATGCTCCTAAAACAGCGAGTGTAGTGGTACACGTACACAGACAGGGAGCCAGATTTAAAAGCAAGCGCATCAGGAAAAAAGTTAAAAAATTACCAAAACCGAAAAAGAAGCAGCATCTCGATACATTTCAATAATATTGGAGATGGCAAACCTGAGTGCTCCAGCGCTTTCTAATTTATAAAATGAAAATATCTGTCAACCTCCATAAAACAATATTGTCTCAAGTGTTATAATGTTAAGACCCAAAGGTTTGATTAAAATGTTAAACAGTAGTGACTGTATATTTTTTTAATAGAAAACTGCATTAAAATAAGGCCTTTATGAAAACACAGAATAGACAAATGCTTAGAAAAACACACAAAACATTTAAATTTGTCTAAAATATAAGGTGCGGAGTGCTAATAAATTAGAAGCCGTTTGCGAGCCAAAAGAGCCGAATCTTTGAAAAGAGCTGGACTTCCCAGCCTGCATCCACCACTGTGTCTCAACCTGCATCCACCACTGTGTCTCAGCCTGCAGCCGCTAAGCCACGGCTGCTCTCTGCTGCTCTTGTTGCTAAGCCACGTCTGACCTTGGCTCGCCCAGCTCGAGCTCCAGTGCTGCCATCCTGCTCTGCTCAGACTTCTGTGCACCAACCAGGCTCCTGCTTTAGCGACAGCCCGAGCCCTGCTAAGCAGTTTTGATATGCTTACGTTCCTGTACGGACTTAAGGTCCTGCTCTTGTTCATGTACAACCTTCTAGTTCTTGCTCTAGTCCAGTTTCTTCACCGCACTCAAGCCCCAGCTCCAGGTCAGCCACGTTCAGTCACGTCTGATCCCTGTTTTAGCTTCTGCTCAGTCAAGCCCTTCTTCTGCTCAGTCAAGCCCAGTCCGTGTTGGTCCAGAAGAGGCAATTCCAGTCCCCAATGGCCAAGAAAAGGCCATTCCTGTCCCTGTTAGTCCAGAAGAGGCCATTTTAGTCCCTTTTGGCCAAGAAGAGGCCATTCCAGTCCTGCCCCTGGCGGTCCTGAAGGGGCTGCTCCTGGAGGCCCTGATGGTCCAGACTGGATCACCCCAGTCCTGGATCCCGTGCCTTTTGCTCTCTTGTGTGCAGGTGTCTTCCCCAGAGCTCCTGGTGGTTCTTGGAGGAGCATGTCTGCTCCCGGCCCTGGTGGTCCAAGGCGGGTCGTTGCCAACCCACCTTGGCAACGACCATGTCCGTCTCGGTCTGCCTGGCACGGCCCTACGCTTTTCTCATCGGCCTTACTGGTGGCCTCGCCCTCGGCTCCTTCTGCCACCAGGGTGGCATTGCCTCCTTCGTTGTCGGCCACCTCAACTCATCTGCCCCCGGGACGACTCTCCGCCTGGAGGACGCTGTTCTCTGCCATAGCGGTGGCGCAGCCTTGGCCAGCTGCCTCGAACCCTCAGCCTCCTGGAATGATGTCCGCCTGGAGGACGTTGTCGCTCTTCGTGGGCCACTGGAGGCGTCAGACGCCGGCCCCCTAGGACTCCAGTTACGCTCTTGGGCACTAAGAGTGCCGTTCTGGCTCAGCGGCTGCTGCCTCGCCTCCACCCTCCCTGTGAGGAGGCTTTGCATCCTGTGTATTGTTCCTTTTCAGTATGGACTGCTCATGGACCTTGCCTCATCCTAGTTCTGCCTTGTGTTTTGGGGTTTTGTTTGTAGTCAAGCCATGTTTTCTGTTTTTGTCCTGTTTTGCCCTCCTCCAGTCCTCCCTCCACCTACCCTGCTGGTGTTTTTGTTTTGACCTTGTTTTGGGCGCCTAAGAAATTCGCCCTGGAGAGAAGGGTTCTGTCACAGCCTGGATTCTTATGTTGCCACTTCCTGTTTTATCTTCTTGTATTTCCGGTTTTGTCTTGTCATGTCTATGTTTGCTTTACTTTCTGTCACATGATCTCACCAGCTGTTTATAATCAGTCATTACTAACATCTTGTTTTGTATTTAAGCACCATCTCAGCCATAGCCCAGTTGCCAGATTGTTGACCAAGTTCCTGTATCAACTCTCCAGCATTCATACCAGTAAGACCTCCTGTGTACCAGTTCTGTTTCTTGTTTTGACCGTGTCTTGCCTGCCCCGTCGGGACTCTGCCTTGTGTATGGAACCCAGCCTGGATATTGACTGTCTTTGGCTCACTCCCTGTCTGTGCCGTTGCCATAATCGCTGTGCTGATATGTGTACTGACTTGTGCCTGCCTGACCCTTTTAGTCACCTTTTGTGACAGTGCTAGGCTCCAGCACCACCCGCGATGGATATAAAGTTTCTTATACTGTATTAAACCACCATCTAACTAAAAAAGGTTTGTTTAAAAAACTGTGGGTGGAAAGTTGTGCGCTTTAACCACTAGGCTCTTTAAGGTGATGAAGCTGAAGAATTTTCTTGTTAAGCAGTTGTATGTATGTCATTTTAAACCAAGTCTTTCAACATTTCAGGTAACATCAAATCAGGTAACAGCGCTGCATGACTCAAACCAGACTAATTCAGAGTTGGTTGTTCTGTCTGAAAGAACACTTCTATTGTTATGCTTATCTAAGCTTGCTTAGAAGAGTCAAATGTTCTTTTTTTTAATTGAATACAGCTCCTGAAGCATTCAGGCTGACACACACTACATCCAAGTGGATATTGACAAATATATAGAATGATAACTTAAAATTTTTTATTAGGTACATTTGTGAATTCCAATTGAACCTAATACACCCAGTAACTGATAAGCATGACTACCTTCAGGAGGTTTATCAAAGACAAAACTCAACTATGACATGAATTCAACTTTTACAAAGTTTTCTCAGCTTTTAAGTTGAAGCACTCATTTGACTATTGTCTGTCTGTTTTTTCTGCCTACTAAGCAGTGTGTGATAATGAAATTATCAGTTCTGTTCTTAGAACTGTCTATATTTAGTATTTGACCCTGACTATACAGGGCAAATTAGTTTTTTTGATCAAAGCTCCACCTTTTGGTTGTACCCTTGAATTGGAGGGTGGCCTTATTAGCATATTTCACACCTTCCACAAAAAGCACAAGGAGGGGGGTGGCTGACTATCGCCTGAAAGGCAACTGACGGTCCACTTAAATCAGCAAAAATTAGTCCTGTGTCTGTACAAGACATCAAATCAATCTAATTACAGGAAATCACAAAACAACCAACCAAGGACACAAGAGGTTCCACCTGGTGGTGCTGAGTCATAACTGTCAAGCTGGGTTTTGTTTTGCGGAGCCCTCGCTTGAAAAGGGCATCACATGGGGAACGGATAGTTGGACTTCACTCATTGAACACACAGTTTTTTTTCCTTTCCAATTTCCTTTTATTTTGAATTTCCTCACTCATTGGTTAGTTGGTCAGGTAAAACAGGCAGGCCAAACAATGAAAAACCTTGAGTAAATAACAAGAAAACGTTTACTGTGCATAAACCCCATTAAAGAGTATTTCTTACAATATAGCATAATATATTTGCAGCTTAATTATACTATTAAATTGCCTTAATGCAACACATACGATATACATACAATATTACCACTGGTGGTAACACACAGGAGCAGACGCGGTACTTGTCGCTATAAACATTTAACATACACAAACAGCCACATTTCCTCATGCGATCCCGCACAACTGTCACAGTTCGGTCTGGTTCTTGTCATGTCCCGGGTTTTATTTTGAAAGGACTTTGTTTTCACTCATGTTTTGCTCTAGCTTCCTGTTTTGTTTTGAAGGACTTCCTGTTTTGTTCACATCACAGCTGTTTTCCCTGTGACCACCGGTCGCATAACACACACCTGACAATAATCAGCGATCAGCCTTGGTATTTAGTCTCCACCTCACACACCAGCCAGTTGCCAGATTGTTTGCATGTAGTTCATCAGTTCTCAGCGTCTTTGTTTCCAGTCTAGCTTTCATGATCCCGGAACTCGTTTTTTTGACCACCGTGAACGATTCCTGTCTACTCACCGTCTGCCTCGTCTGCCTTGTTCATCGAACTCATCTGGTAACAACTGTCTGAACAGTTTGTCTGAACCTACACGTTAATGAACCCTGCCTGTCCACGGACCTGAGACTGCCGGATCCCTTTGTATCGTATCCAGTGCTTGCCTTAATAAATCCGTTAATATCATCCGTGACTGTCTCGAGCCGTGCATGTGGGTCCACTTTCTAGTAAGTCCTGACAACAACACCATCTCAATCACTCACATACTGCCGGCATACAATCTCTTTCTAGTCTGAAACCGCCATTATGTCTGTCACTTAAATGTCCCGGTGCTCCTCACGCCTGTTAATTAGCTCCATTTAGAAACGATCCCCTAGTTTGACCGAACACCCCCCACTCGATCCTACCGTGGAAATGCCAGGAGAATCGCTTACTAAAAAGAGTAAAGTAAATCAATTCCTTATTACTTTTACTCATGACTGTACTTCCAAAAGCACTAAAACAACTATGTGCCTAATGTCTCTGTAAAGAATAGTGCCACCTTGGGTTTTTTGACCTATTTTCCCCAAGAGAAAGAGATTTTGACTTCCCTGTTGTTCTGGTTACGGGTACACAGTAGCTTGGAACGACCCTGACATTGACATCTCTAACAACACTTACTGTCCGGGTTGACACTGACAACAATACCGAGTCTAAACTGTCCCCTCAGTGCATTTTGGTCACTTAACCAGACAATATCTGCAACGGCGACATTCCTTTGAGCCGTGTGCCACTTGCTCCTGACAAATAGGTTAGGACCAGCAAGTTGGCTCCACTCTCTCCAGAACTTATCCACCTCAGTCTGCATCATCTTAAGTCTTTTGTAGGGATAGCAGGAGAAATCAAAGGTTTTATAATCCCCACTTTGAGATGCTCGACCAAGCAACAGACTGTTAGGTGTAATGTACTGGATGCAATCCTCCTGACTTTGTAGCCTAGCGTTGATTGGACATTCATGAGCAAGGTTGGCTGCTTGTTGAAGAACAGTTTGGAACTCGCTATAAGTGAGTACAGTTTTCCTCTCAAGACGCTGGAGTGCCCTTTTCATGACATGCACAACGGCTTCTGCAGCACCATTCCTATGCGGTGAGTCAGCTGGCTGGATTAAGATAAGATAAAATAAGATATATATATATATATATATATATATATATATATATATATATATATATATATATATATATATATATATATATATATATATATATATACCCTCACCCTCCGCGGGTGGTCTCATCCCCTTTCCAAGCTCGGGTCCTCTACCAGAGGCCAGGGAGCTTGAGGGTTCTGCGCAGTATCCTTGCTGTTCCTAGGACTGCACTTTTCTGGACTGAGATTTCGGATGTTTTTCCAGGGATCTGTCGTAGCCACTCCTCCAGTTTGGGGGTCACTGCCCCCAGTGCTCCGATCACCACAGGCACCACTGTGGCCTTCACCTTCCAAGCCTTCTCCAGTTCTTCTCTGAGCCCTTGGTATTTCTCTAGTTTCTCATGTTCCTTTTTCCTGATGTTGCTGTCGCTTGGTATTGACACATCCACCACTACGCCTTTCCTCTGCTATTTATCCACCACCACAATGTCTGGTTGGTTCGCCATTACCATTCTGTCAGTCTGGATCTGGAAGTCCCACAGGATCTTGGCTCGCTCGTTCTCTACCACCTTGGGAGGTGTTTCCCACTTTGACCTTGGGGTTTCCAGTCCATACTCCGCGCAGATGTTCCTGTATACTATGCCAGCCACTTGGTTATGGCGTTCCATGTATGCTTTGCCTGCCAGCATCTTACACCCTGCAGTTATGTGCTGGACCGTCTCTGGGGCCTCTTTGCACAGTCTACACCTTGGGTCTTGTCTGGTGTGGTAGATCTGGGCCTCTATGGCTCTGGTGCTCAGGGCCTGCTCCTGTGCAGCCAGGATGAGTGCCTCTGTGCTGTCCTTCAGCCCAGCCCTTTCAAGCCATTGGTAGGATTTGTTGAGATCAGCCACTTCAGTTATGTTCCGGTGGTACATCCCATGCAAGGGCTTGTCCTCCCATGATGGTCTGTCTTCCAGCATCTCATCCTCTGTTCTCCACTGCCTGAGACATTCACTCAGCACGTCATCTGTCGGGGCCTTATCCTTGATGTACTTATGGGTCTTGGATGTTTCATCCTGGATAGTGGCTCTCACGCTCACTAGTCCACGGCCTCCTTCCTTGCGGCTAGCGTACAGTCTCAGGGTGCTGGATTTGGGGTGGAACCCTCCATGCATGGTGAGGAGCTTTCGTGTCTTAACATCTGTGGTCTGTATCTCTTCCTTTGGCCACCTTATTATTCCCGCAGGGTATCTGATCACTGGCAGAGCGTAGCTGTTTATTGCCTGGGATTTGTTCTTGCCATTGAGCTGGCTTCTTAGGACTTGCCTTACTCGTTGGTAGTATTTGGCTGTTGCCGCATTCCTTGTTGCCTGTTCAAGGTTGCCGTTTGCCTGTGGTATTCCAAGGTACTTGTAATTGTCCTCAATGTCGGCTATTGTTCCTTCTGGGAGTGAGACCCCTTCTGTGTGGATTACCTTGCCTCTCTTTGTCACCATCCTCCCACATTTCTCGAGCCCAAATGACATCCCGATGTCCGAGCTGTAGATCCTGGTGGTGTGGATCAGCGAGTCGATGTCTCGCTCACTCTTGGCGTACAGCTTGATGTCATCCATGTAGAGGAGGTGACTTATGGTGGCCCCGTTCCGGAGTCGGTATCCATAGCCAGTCTTGTTTATTATTTGGCTGAGGGGGTTCAGACCTATGCAGAACAGCAGTGGGGACAGTGCATCTCCTTGGTATATGCCACATTTGATGGATACTTGGGCAAGTGGCTTCCCATTGGCTTCAAGGGTGGTTCTCCACAATCTCATCGAGTTTGCAATGAAGGCCCTTAGAGTTCTGTTGATGTTGTACAGCTCCAAGCATTCAGTGATCCATGTGTGTGGCATTGAGTCATAGGCTTTCTTGTAGTCGATCCAGGCTGTGCACAGGTTGGTGTGTCGCATTCTGCAGTCTTGGGCGACTGTTCTGTCTACCAGGAGTTGGTGTTTGGCTCCTCTGGTATCCTTACCAATGCCCTTCTGTGCTTCGCTCATGTATTGACTCATGTGCCCACTTATCTTAGCTGCAATGATGCCCGACATGAGCTTCCATGTTGTGGAGAGACAGGTTATTGGCCGGTAGTTGGATGGGACTGTGCCCTTTGAGGGATCCTTCATTATCAGGATCGTTCGCCCTTCGGTTAGCCATTCAGGGTGAGTCCCATCCCTTAGCAGCTGGTTCTTTTGTGCTGCCAGGCGCTCATGGATTGCAGTGAGCTTCTTTAGCCAGTAGGTGTGGATCATGTCAGGGCCAGGTGCTGTCCAGTTTTTCATACCTGAGACTCTATGTTGGATGTCTGCCACTGTGATAGTCACTGGATTCTGTTCAGGGAGGTTGCTGTGGTCTTCCCTCAGATCCACCAGCCACTGTGCATCACTGTTGTGTGATGCCTCCCTTTCCCATATACCCTTCCAGTACTGTTCAGTTTCCAGCCTTGGTGGGTCTGCTCTGCTGTTATTACCCTGCCATTGAGAGTACACTTTCGCAGGTTGGTTTGCGAACAGCCGGTTTATTCGTCTGGCTTCGTTATCTCTGGTGTATCTCTTTAGGCGGCTGGCCAAGGCTTGTAGCCTTTGCTTGGCAGTTTCGAGTGCTTCAGGTATGGTCATCTGGCTGTACCTCTTGGGCATTGGTCTTTTCATTGCACCTCTCTGGGCCTCTGTCATTTGGCTCACTTCCCTCCGAGCTGCCTTGATTTTTGCCTCCAACCTTCGTTTCCATGGTGGGTATTTTTTCTCATGGCTCCCATGGTTGCTCTTATAGCCAAGCACCTCTAGGATCACTGATGCTGAAGCGTATATCAGCTCATTGGTTTCTGTGATTGTTGTGGTAGGGATCGCTCTCAATGCTGCATTCACATCTTCCATGAGACTTTCTGATGGAACTTCACTTAGCCGTTGTAGTGGGGTTCGGGGTTGCCTGTTCAATCTCGCCATGATCTTATCTTTCAGGTCAGTTGCTGCCTCGCTCAGCGTATCTGTGCTTATGGGGGCTTCGTACCCAATTTCCGGTTGGGGAGATGGTGAAACCTCCCCTCTGACCTGGCGTCCTGGCTCCCCCTTGCCGTAGCATTTGTGTTGTATCTCGTCAATCTCAAGTCGTGATAGCAGTTGCCGTTTGTGGATGTTGGAACACTGAGCTACTAGTTGTTTCGCCGTCAGCCTTGAATGTGGGTTTCTCCGTTCCCATTCACCGCACATTCTTTGCATGTAACCCCTCTGACTAGGGTTACTTGAGTAGTAGCATTCCAACAGAGCCTTGTTCTCGCATCTCAGCCATTTCTTTCTTGTTCCAGTAGCCCACTTCTCGCCAAGGTGCTCTGGTTCCCCAACACCTGACGCAGACCTTGTTAGACCGGGCGACGTCTGAGCCGGTATCTCATGTGGTTCATTGTCTCTCATGATATGAGGTAGGCGGTAGCTTGAAGGGTCTTGCCCAAGGACCCACACTGGATGCCTATTCGCCCTAACGGGCGAAGCGATATATATATATATATATATATATATATATATATATATATATATATATATATATATATATATATATATATATATATATATATATATACTGTATGTATATATATACTGAGGTAATGGGTAATTCCACCATGGATTGATCAGATATTGCACATGGTAAAAGTTTGCCCGAAATTTTGGATGGTGACTACAGTGGTAGCGGTTCAAAGTGACTAGGGTTTTTACTGCAGTACCGACGCGTCGCCACAGTGCAGCGAGTGCGTCGCTGACTGAAGATTTTTAAATCAGGTTGAAAAAATCAGGGCGCTAGTCTCGTTTTAACCACCAGGTGGCGCAGCGTTGATTAGAAGCCTCCAAAGCACTACAGCGTAACTGAGGTCCGACTGTTCATTTCTACCTGTAACACACATATATTACACCAGACCTATTTTACTATTAAGTTTTTCCTATTACAGTGGCAGCGGTTCAAAGTGACTAGGGTTTTTACTGCAGTACCGCCGCGTCGCCACGGCGCAGCGAGTGCGTCGCTGACTAAAGATTTTTAATCCTGCAGCCGGCTGAAAAAAATCAGGACGCTAGTCTCATTTTCACCACCAGGTGGCGCAGCGTTGATTAGAAGCCTCCAAAGCACTACAGCGTAACTGAGGTCCGACTGTTCATTTCTACCTGTAACACACATATATTACACCAGACCTATTTTACTATTAAGTCTTTACTATTAAGTATCTGTTGTGTGCTAAAACATGGGGAGTGTGAAGGGCAACAACTTGTTGATGGCTTAGCTGTTTTCTGTTCACTGCGAAGTTATAATCGTTCTGTGTGGTTTAAAACAGGCAGCGCCACAGCAGCAACACATTCTTGTTTTTATTCTCCTTAGCTTTTTCGTGTCTTTAAATAGAAGGCGTCTCTTAAAAATATGTACACACCCACCGCTCTAACATCCGATACAACACATTGACTTCACATAATACCATGATTATGCGTCGCGGTTTATTTAATATAATTTGAATGCGCAAGTAAAGACGTAGAGCGCAGTCCATCTGCGACTACAGCCGCTTATTTAGGTTTTAAACTTCCACAACTTGTTAATGAATGTTTTCCAATAGTCGTAGATTTTACGTAAATAACCGTAATAATCATAGGAATTTGTTTTACAGCATTTGTCGGTCGTAATTTTGACAGGACGCCAGAAATCAGCAGATCTACAGCGACGCATTACAGCAACATGTTTGTTCCTACGCGTTTACTCTGTGTCTGCAGAACTGCAGTTTGACTTGTTTTGACTGTGCGTGTCATTGTAACTGAGTGGCTGAGATCACTTATTCGACCCGTGTACGTTTCAACATTTTCATTTCCCATCCGTCCATCCAGCCACTTTCACCGGCGTTTTCGTTTCTCTTTCGTTGAGCTGCAAACGGATTTTAATCAAAGCACCGCCTTACAAACCAATAAAACAGGCAAAAATATTTGTTTTTTACAAAAAGACACGGAATTGGAGTTAATATGTTTTATTGTTTAGAGACAAACGGAAAACAAAAAGTCGTTTTGTCGTTACCTCTGCATATAATTTGGTGGAGACATCAATCTCTTACACAAACATGTGACATGTTTCGGAGTCATGTGTCCAGACGGAGAGTGACCAATACACAAATGTATGGATGTGCAAATGCGGGCTACGAGAGGAACGGGGGAGTGGCGCACGAGATGTAGCGAGAATTTGTTTTGACTGTGCGTGTCATTGTAACTGAATGAGTGGCTGATGTGACTTATTCGGCCCGTGTATGTTTCAAAACTTTGATTTCCCATCCGTCTATCTATCCTGAATAAAAGCACCGCATTACAAACCAATAAACCGAACAAAAATATTTTTTAACAAAAACACACGGACTTGAATTTTAAGCTGTTTTTTTCGTTTAGAGAAAAACGAAAAACAAACTGCTAAAACTGCTTTTAATTTTTAATGGAAGCTCATCCGTGGACGGGTCGCGGGGCAGCAGTCTTAGCAGAGAGCTCCAGACTGCCGCTCGAATGAAACACGAGATTGAATGAAATGTGATGTGTTTCGTACTCAGATGACTTGGATCTGAGTTCGACCAAGCTTTTGTTTGTCTCATGTTTGCTCACAGTCGCAAAGGAAATCTACACACCCCTCCCCCTCCTTCGTAGAGGCGCATAGACATGCTAATGTGTTGCTACTACTCGATCAGCAGGTGAGAAATACTTCAGCTCCGGGACAAAGCTCTTTGAGAGACTGGGCAGCATCGGGCGGCGTGATCAGCTGCAGGTCTAAGACTCATTAATGCAGCAAGTAGTTTGTTCTACATGTTTACTCTGCAAAAAAAAAAACGTATGTATTTATCGTAGCTTTCTGGTTTAAGTTATTTGTAGCACTTCGACATTCGTTTAAAATATGCAGTGCTTTTTAAAATGAAAATACTAATATTATTATTTATTACCTTTATTGTAAACACAGTATTAATTGCACAATTTGGACTGGCGAAGATTTGCGCTTCTTTCATAATAATCATGGATAATCAAGGAAGAAACTGCAGTTCATATTTGTTATTCAGGGACGGTTTAATAAAGATTCAGTGTGGTTTTTAACTGAACTGTCAGCCAAGATACGTGCATTATCAAATGAATGCGCCTGTCAGCGGGGAAGACATCAACTCTATTCAGTCGCTCTTCCGTCGCTGTTGCCGTCTCCTCCCCAGTTCACACACCTTAACACTAGGACTACTGGGTTTTCTAAATATACCAGTTCCTACTACAAGGTGTTCCTACGAAGTTAACCAGCTGTTTATTTCGTTATTACTGCTTTCACCTGTACCACATAAAGTCATTGCAGAGCTACAGCCATGTTCCCACAAAGTTAACCAGCTGTTTATTTCGTTATTCCCTCTTTCATGTCCGTCTGTTGAATGGAAGTGCAGGTTTGAACAGGGCAAACATTATTTTTATTTACAAAAAAAAATTAATACGTTTACAGATTGACCGGTGATGCCGCACGGGTTGCTCTCAGTTAAAACAGCTGTTTGAAGCAGGGAAAAGCGAGTTAGCTGTCCTTGTCGATGCCTTGACAATGTTTTATCATCGGCTAGATCTCTGAGCCCCGACTTTTATGTCTTCTTTGGATTAAAAAACAAATGTTGAATGTTCTCAAATAATATAATATTGCCGCCCTCCGCGGCTCCCAGTGTTTGTTTTTTTCATTTAAAACATGGGTGTTACCGGTGGCAGACCTCTGGTCTAGATCATCCTTATTCACTTTTTAAAATTGTAGTAGTGTAACCTTAGTTAGTATTCCTTTTTATTTTTTTTTATTTTATGTTTGGGAAACGTGACATTTCAGCTACTGTGATTTTATTTGTCATTAACATTAGTTCCTACCTGTCCTTGTTGACGGGGGACAGGAAAAAGGTGACGCGCGTTGGATAAGAGCGGCGTAAAGAAAAAAGTGTACATGTGCCGTACTGTCTTGCCGTGTGGTGCATTAAAGAAGCATTCCACGTAAAGAAAACTGCCCGTACCAACAGCAAGAAATCAGGGTTACAGTAGCTTGTCTGCCACAAATCGAACGCTGCACGCGGGAGGGCGCACCGTTCAGCTTCCTATTTTCGGTTTTAAACTGCCATAATTTGCTATAACTTACTTACGTTCATAACTTCATACTATAACGCGACCAGCGGTTCATGGTCTTGGCGATACATGCACTAAGTAATACAACGTTGTCATCTCGTGATCACATGATGATGAGACGCTGTTTTTCCAATAATTAAAATAAAAAAAACTGCTTCCACCCAGACTCGAACCCCGGACAAAAAAAAAACGTTGTGGCCATGCACGTTAACCACTAGGCCACCAAAGACCTGATCATTGGTCGTTCTACAAGAGGCTATATGACGGAAGCAACTACGATGTTTTAGGACCAAAAGTGGGAGTCAATCGCCACCTACAGGCCAGAAGGACGTAACACACTCCTCCCGCAGTACTGACGCGGCAAATTTGAAACCCAAACACGGTGGGGGTAGACACTTTTACCGGCTGCCTCTGTAAGTATGTGTTGTGTGTCCAACGTGGGGAGTATGAAGGGCAACAACTTGTTGATGGCTTAGTTATTTTCTGTTCACTGCAAAGTTATAAATGTTCTGTGTGGTTTAAAACAGGCAGCGCCACAGCAGCAACACGTTCTTGTTTTCATTCTCCTCAGCGTTTTTTGTGTCTTTAAATAGAAGGCGTCTCTTAAAAATATGTACACATCCACCGCTCTAACATCTTATACAACATATTGACTTCACATAATACCATGATAATTAATTAATATAATTTGAATGCGCATGGCCAAGTAAAGACGTAGAGCACAGTCCATCTGCGACTACAGCCGCTTATTTAGGTTTTAAACTTCCACAACTTGTTAATGAAGGTTTTCCAATAGTCGTAGATTTTACGTAAATAACCGTAATAATCATAGGAATTTGTTTTACAGCAGTTGTCGATCGTAATTTTGACAGGACGCCAGAAATCAGCAGATCTACAGCGACGCATTACAGCAACATGTTTGTTCCTACGCGTTTACTCTGTGTCTGCAGAACTGCAGTTTGACTTGTTTTGACTGTGTGTGTCAATGTAACTGAGTGGCTGAGAGCACTTATTCGACCCGTGTACGTTTCAACATTTTCATTTCCCATCCGTCCATCCAGCCACTTTCACCGTTTTTTTTTTGTTTTTCCTGCGATGAGCGGCAAACGTATTTTAATCAAAGCACCGCCTTACAAACCAATAAACAAGGCAAAAATATTAGTTTTCTACAAAAAGACACGGAATTGGAGTTAATGTTTTTATTGTTTAGAGACAAACAAAAAACACTAAAGTCCTTCTCTTGTTACCTCTGCTTATAATTTGGTGGAGACATCAAACTCTTGTTTCGGAGTCATGTGTCCAGACAGAGAGTGACCAATACATAAATGTATGGATGTGCAAATGCAGGCTACGAGAGAAACGGGGGAGTGGTGCACTAAATGTAGCGAGAATTTGTTTTGACTGTGCGTGCCATTGTAACTGAATAAGTGGCTGATGTGACTTATTCGGCCCGTGTACGTTTCAAAACTTTGATTTCCCATCCATCCATCTATCTATCCGCCTTCACCGGCTTCTCGTTTCTCTTGCTATGGGCGGCAAACAGATTTGAATAAAAACACCGCCTTACAAACCAATAAACCGAACAAAAATATTTTTTAACAAAAACACACGGAATTGGATTTAAAGCTGTTTTTTTCGTTTAGAGAAAAACGAAAAACAAAAAACCTCTGCTTTTAATTTTTAATCAAAACTAATCAGTGGACGGGTCGTGGGGCAGCAGTCTTAGCAGAGAGCTCCAGACTGCCGCTCGAATGAAACACGAGATAGAATGATATGTGATGTGTTTCGTACTCAGATGACTTGGATCTGAGTTCGATTAAACTTTGGTTTGTCTCATGTTTGCTCACAGTCGCAAAGGCAAACTTCTCATCCCTCCCCCTCCTCCGTAGAGGCGCATAGACATGCTAATGTGTTGCTGCTACTCGATCAGCAGGTGAGAAATACTTCAGCTCCGGGACAAAGCTCCGTGGGAGACTGGGCAGCATCGGGCGGCGTGATTAGCTGCAGGTCTAAGACTCATTAATGCAGCAAGTAGTTTGTTCTACATGTTTACTCTGCAAGGGTAAACGTATGTATTTATCGTAGCTTTCTGGTCTAATTTATTTGTAGCACTTGGACATTCGTTTAAAATATGCAGTGCATTTTAAAATGAAAATACTATTATTATGATTTATTACCTTTATTGTAAACACAGTATTAATTGCACAATTTGGACTGGCGATGATTTGCGCTTCTTCCATAATAATGGATAATCAAGGAAGAAAATGCAGTTCATAGATGTTATTCAGGGACGGTTTAATAAAGATTGAGTGTGGTTTTCAACTGAACTGTCAGCCAAGGTACGTGCATTATCAAATAAATGCGCCTGTTGGCGTAAGACATAAACTCAATTCAGTCGCTCCTCAGTCGCTGCTGCCGTCTCCTCCCCAGTTCACACACCTTAACACTAGGACTACTGGGTTTTCTAAATATACCAGTTCCTACTACAAGGTGTTCCTACGAAGTTAACCAGCTGTTTCTTTCGTTATTCCCTCTTTCATGTCCGTCTGGTGAATGAAAGTGGGCGGGGCCATCCACATCCCAGAGCGGGGACACTGGGGGAAGGGGAAACACGCATCAACATGCAGGACAAAGATCTGCGTTTCTCTGCTGCTACAGCCTCGGCTGCGTTGGGTTGTTAGTCTCCCTTTCACCTGTACCATATGAAATGTGTTCCTACGAAGTTGATCAGCTGATTTCAGAATCAGAATCGTTTTTATTTCCCAGGTTTGAACAGGGCAAACATTATTTTTATTTACAAAAAAAAATTAAAACGTTCACGTGATTTGTAAATGCTGCACTGAGCTCTTTTGTTTTGAAGAGTTTTGTGTCTACATGAAAGCGGGCAGAACAACGTCCGAGATTGACCGGTGATGCCGCACGAGTGGCTCTCAGTTACAGCAGCTGTTTGAAGCAGGGAAACGCGGGTTAGCTGTCCTTGTCGATGCCTTGACAATGTTTTATCATCTGTTAACGATCTGAACAGTTTTTATGGTTTTACAAGGCGTAATATGATCGTTACTCGTATTCCATATAAAAGAGAATGAGGACTTAATAGGTATGCTGTTAATTGCTACGATCTTCTGTCAATAAAATATAAAATGTTAGATCTCTGAGCCCCCACTTTTATGTCTTCTTTGGATTAAAAAACAAATGTTGAATGTTCTCAAATAATATAATATTGCCCCCCGCGGCTCCCAGTGTTTGTTTTTTTCATTGAAAACGTGGGTGTTACCGGTGGCCGACCCCTGGTCTAGATCATCCTTATTCACTTTTTTAAATTGTAGTAGTGTAACCTTAGTTAGTATTCTTTTTTATTTTTATGTTTGGGAAACGTGGCATTTCAGCTACTGTGATTTTATTTGTCATTAACATTAGTTCCTACCTGTCCTTGTTGACGGGGGACAGGAAAAAGGTGAAGCACGTTGGATAAAAGCGGCGTAAAGAAAAAAGTGTACATGTGCGGTACTGTCTTGCCGTGTGGTGCATTAAAGAAGCATACCACGTAAAGAAAATTGCCCGTACCAACAGCGATAAATCAGGGTTACAGTAGCTTGTCTGCCACAAATCGAACGCTGCACGCGGGAGGGTGCACAGTTCCGCTTATTTTCTGTTTTAAACTGCCATAATTTGCCATAATTTACTTACGTTCATAACTTCATACTATAATGCGACCAGCGGTTCCTGGTCTTGGTGATCCATGCACTAAGTAATACAACGTTGTCATCTCGTGATCACATGATGATGAGACGCTGTTTTTCCAATAATTAAAATTAAAAAACTGCATCCACTCAGACTCGAACCCCAGACAAAAAGTTTTGTAGCCATGCATGTTAACCACTAGGCCACCAAAGACCTGATCATTGAGTGTTCTACAAGAGGCTATATGACGTAAGCAACTACGATGTTTTAGGACCAAAAGTGGGAGTCAATCGCCACCTACAGGCGAGAAGGACGTAACACACTCCTCCCGCAGTGCAAACTGGGCACTGATGCGGCAGATTTGAATCCCAAACACGGTGGGGGTAGACTCTTTTACCGGCTGCCTCTGTACAGTATAAGGTTTACATTTACAAATTAAAACAATTACAATTATCAGTGATTTACTGGGAGCACCTTAGGTTGTAAAGTCCTTCAGACACTTAGGATGTAAGGCGGTCCAAGGTTATAAACTTTAAAAGGTGCAGCGGGTTCTGTCCTTTCAGGTGGCAAGCTCCCCATTATCTGTTTACACTTTAATGCTTTCATTTTCCTTCAAATGATGCAGCCATCAACCACCTGCTTGACAACTCTACTCCCTTTTATGACCCACGCTTTCCTCCTTGTTCTCAATAAGGTCCCAGCTACTCCTTTGTGACCTTCATTATGTGCCTCTCACGCTAATAAGGTAGAGACCCAGCTGTTATAGGGCAAGATGGGAATGCTAACTTGATCCTCTCTAAAGATCTGCACACGACCACCACAAACAGTTAATCCAGACTCTTGAATTTTATGGACTACCAGCTTATTTGTTGTTGAGTTTGGGAGAGTCAGATACTCCTGTGTAGCAAGGGAAATGTCCCTCAATTCATCCTTTTGCTCCTTTGCACAGATGACTCCTACTAAAGAAATGGCCTCCCACTTTGGATTATCCCTGGCTAAGTTCCTTCTACACAGTATTACTCCAAATCTATGCAACTGTTCTCAGTAGTCGGGAAAGTCACTGAAGCGCTTCACATCCAGTAGGTGTTTAACAACTAGTTCACAGGTAGTTTTCTTATGTCTCTCAGATCCTGCTCCTGTTCTCTCTCCCTTGCCTTTGCCCTTGTCAGAACAGAAACAAATGCTTTCTTCTGTAGTTTATTTACATTCTCTTTAGCACCAATTGCTAGCTCTTTAGCTGACTTGATTGGCCACTCATCTTCTGGCAGTTTTAAAAACATTGGTCCATATTGCCACTCAGAGTCTTCACCCAGCTTCTGTGAACTGGTTCCTCTTGTGATCATATCTGCAACATTAAGAGAACTAGAAAGCCACCACCAGTCTTGGATCCTTGTGCTGCCCTGGTCCTCCCCAAACCTGTTTGCACAGAAAGTCTGATAACCATAACGTCCTCTCTGGATTGCACTGAGCACGGTTTGGCTATCGACAAAGTGGTAAAAATTCTCTACCTGAATCCGGCTGTGAAGCTCAAAGTACTTTTCAGTCGTGCGACAAAAACTGATCCACAAATTTCGGCTTTCACAGCATCACCCTTGTGGTCCACAGGAGCCAATTTTGCTTTGGATTCCACCAACCTCACTTTCGTACCCTGGTTTGTCCTCCATCTCAGGTATAATACTGCACCATACGCATGCTCGCTACCATTGGAAAAGGTGATAGCCCATAGTTTTCCAACAAATCCAAGGGGAGTTAATGACCGGGGGAACTTGATTTCTCCCAGTTGGACATATTCCTCAAAGAGAGTTGTTGTTAGGAGCAACAAGATGACTAATATACCAAACTGGTCCTTTCCAGTTTCTTATTAAATCCTTAGAGAGTTTCACTGCAGCTCGTCGTTCAACCATTTCATGTACTTAAGCAGTGTAGGCCATTTTCCATGCTAGATCCTTTGCCAATTGCTTTTCTGTCCTGGAGAATGTGGCCTCAACTGCTTTTCTGTTATCTGTTAACAAAGCTGGATCTTCCACCCAGGGATAGCTGGCATGCCAGTGTGGTCCACTGCTGTGACTGTCACCTTATACATACGTGAGGCCTTCTCATACTCTTGAAGCTTCCTCTCTTCAGCAAGAGTCATCTCCTTCCCACCTGGTTGACAATGTCCACAACGGCAGCCCCCACATTTTGGAATGCATGCTTCACCAATATTGTCCCATCTCCTCCAGTCAAGAAACTCACGATTAGTGGTTGCTGTACTTGACCTCTGGAGCCCTCTAATGATCCGATCATTTTGCAGGATCAAAATTCTTCCACTCACTTCTTCATACTTTGCTGCTGCTGTTCTCATTGACCTTGCAAAGTGTGTTTTTTATCTGTGTCTGCCCATTAAGCACAAAAAACAATGTCATGTAATTGTATCTATTAATGTAGAGTAGTTCATTTTTAAATATTATAGATTATTTTGCGTCTTTGCTCGCTAGTGTGCGCTAGTGTTTGTTGTCAATTGCCATGCTGCTGATGTCTTTACACTCTTCCCAGGCCAGCCGAGAGACACAGTCCCTCCTCCAGCCAATCCAATAGGGCAATATAAGTATAATAACATAAAATAGGAACCTATATTTATTCATCAATCTGTGTAAGAAATGTATTTTATATGTATACCTGTACTTGTCTTCTGGTTTGTTGATCATGAGGAAAAAATACAAAACAAACTGGATTTTCGCCCGAATTACAGATGTCTTAACCAGAAATGTAGGCATGTATGAGAACTGGCGAAGTGGCGTCACCGTCTGAAGGAGACATCGATGTGACGTTCCAACGATGGTGCTGAGGACCCACTTATTCATAGGCAGATGACTCGGATCAAGTTGTCAATACGCGCTAGTGTTGTCAATTGCTGATGTTTCTGCTGTCTTTATACAGTATGTCTTCGTGTTTAAGTACTGTGTCAGGTCCGTGTACTTTCTAACGGTTTGATTTCCCTCTCCAGAATAAAAATTTAGAAAACGAGTCGTTTTAGAACGTTTTAGAACTGGACACGGCGATAACACAGCACGTGGTTGTTTGGACCAAAGTAGTCAGGACCACAGCTCCTAGTCCAGTAACTTCGTATTGTAACGAGAGACCCCCCCCCACCACACACGCTGTAAGGTTTGCTCTGACGGTACGCACGTTAGACGCCAGACGCGCGGTGTAAGAATGTGAGACTCTTATTTTGAAACACAGTACAACGACTACAGGAAGCCTGTGCTCAAGGGCAACTTAAGTAATGGATTTATATGTTTCTTTCCAGAGAACATCGTCTGAAATTAAGCTGTTTTCTAGTTAAAATGTCCAGAAAATAAAATACAAAGAACATCCGCTTCCTCTTTTCCCTTCATATAAGCGAAAAACGGAATTAAAAACGAATAAACGAGCTGGAAACTGTTTTCAAAACTAGATCCGGAATTGGATTTGAAGCCGTTTGCCGTTTTCTCGTTTTGAGGAAAAAAACGGAAAACGAGAAGACAAGTCGTTTTCTTGTTTTTTCTAGCTTTTATTCTGAGAGAGAAATCAAAAAGGGACAAACGGCATTTATTCAAAGCAGCGTGTTAAAAACTAATAAATGAGCTGAAAATTGTGTTTTCAAAACAAGACAAATAAATGGAAAATTAAAGCCGTTTCCCTGTTTTCTCGTTTTGGGGAAAAACGTGTGTTATTGAACCATTTTGCCAGAATGAGCTTCGCAAAGAAAAGACACTTGGTTTCCAAACCGTGACCTAAACATCCCCTCAAACTCCAAGTTTGGGGAATGATTTCTAGGTGGGGACCAGGACCGATGATTATTTTCGAGGGGATTATGTATAGACAGTTTTTTGAGGAGTCCATAATCAAACGCACAGTGGGGCCATATATTAGAAAGTATATTAAAACACGGCATTGGTTTTTCCAGGACATTGACCCCAAACATGTCGCTGCAAGAGCCTGTCTGGAGGCGGAAGGAATCAACTGGGTGCGCACTGTAGCAATCCACGTCTGAACTGAGGTAACCTGACCTACATGTGAACTTAACTCCTTCATTGAAGAGCCTCTACGTCCTTTCCAGTCCCCAGAGATAAGGGACCCTGAATCTTTCTCCACCACAGGAGACTGGTTTCTATCACAACAGGCACCAATTGGCGCCAACATCTCAAATCTCCATATCAAGGAACCATGAGTCCACTTTGTTGATCTACCTGTAAATCTCACAGGATTCCACCTCTGCTTATCATGCCAAAAGGACAGGCTCTCACATTTATCACTGAGAAGCTGCCCCTCCCAGAACTGGGACCACCAGCCATAAAATGTGGAATGTGCTCATCAAGAGAACAAGAGACTTCATTTGGACACAAGTTCTGGTTCAGATGCACCAGAACTTTCAACTTCCATGAAACAGATGCCATTGTATTCTGTGGACAAAATGTTTTCATTTGATATTAGATTGGTTTCTGTGTGATGTTTAAAGCCTGATCTACAGATTTGCCAGGAAATTCCTAATGTTACAAAGGGACTTCAATTTATCACCACGCTTTCCTTCGTGTGAAGGCACAAAGTTGAAATAGAGAGACTCACCTTCTTTACTTCTTTTAATCTGTGCAACATACACATAGACTATGTCCACCAGCTACAATTAGGTATCCTCATTATTGTATTACATTTTTAAGTGTTACAATTGTTTAATTAGTAATGTCCAGATTAGGTCATTTATAATTTGATTTTGCTTGCATTTATTATTCGTGTATGTTTTAGTGTTTACTGGGTGTTACATAAGACAAGACCAGTCATCATGAATAACATTTCATTTGTTACAGCGTTGTAAGGGACCACATATAAGACCTTAATGTTCTATGCATTTAATATTGCTGTTTAACCATTCTGACTTATTTACTTATTTGAGTGCCAAAGGGATTGTTACACGTGTATCGTCTTATGGTGTGATGGAACTTTGAGCTTGATGAAAAGAGGAAAGCTTAGTTATCCCAGATTTAGGAGCAATCCAAATCAAATAGTTTGATTCCTGAGGTGGAACTCTTCACCACTGCTTGAACTAAATTCTTCGCCCTGCAGTGTTTAAACCAGTGACACCCTACGCGAATCGGATTTCCCTCTATCTTCAAACTTCTTTCACCTTCTCGTTTTGCGTCGCATTACTTTTCTTTAATTTTCCCTTGTTCTTGAATTTTGTAAACCTAAGTTAAACTTAGAAACACGAACGAACAACGAATTTTGTAACGTTAGAAAGTCATCAAGAAACTCCGCGAAACTGAAACTATTACAACCAGTCCTTAATTGACTCGCTATTTTTGATCAAACTAATTAAATTAGATTCCAGCCCGTTTCCTTTTTGGGCTAGTTTTAGTAGCGCTGACGCTTTGAAACACCTTGGTAAGTCCAGCCTGGCTGACTGTAACTTCGCTGAACCTGAGCCGTCATCATCACCGCGGGCAACGATTCCTGGCCCAGAGGCCGTGGCACCTGCATCAGAGAGGGCACGTCTGCTCAACCAACCGGTAACGGGAGACGCTGCACAGCGGCTACAGCTCCAAACTAAGGCAAGACGAACACCTCTAATTCTCTGAGAAGTCTGGTGTTTCTCAAAGTGCTAAAATTGAACATTCCAAATTGATTTTTTATCCTTAGATTTGTACAAGTTAGAAACCAATACTCTTTTCGCTTGATCAAAGCCATCACACACTCAGGTCTTGACCATTCTTTGGGTTTTCACTTATTGATTCATTCACTGTTCATCATCTCATTCTGATCGTTCTCTCATTTTCTGTTCTGTTTATTTGAGTATTTCCATATCATGTTATTCAAATATCCAGTAGTGTTAGATTAATAAAACGTTAAAAGGAATCTGGTTTTGTGTGCATTGTTCTTCAGATTTAAGCAGAGGTCACTAAACCGCGACAAGAATTCACGGCATAAGAGACGGGTTTGGTTTTATCACAAGAAAGTTGTTATTGTTGTTCATAACTGATAACTCATTAAATTGACATCTGGCGTTGACTAGATTGATACAAGCGTGGTTTCAGCTTTAAAACAAACCTGGTGCCCCAACTTTGAGGTATAGTAATGTTTCTGCATTATTATCAAACTACTAATAATTTCAAGCCACTACAGCACACTGGCAGAGTCCCCTGATCAGAACCCCATAGAGCTAGTATGGCATCTGCTGAAAAACTTTATCCACAGAGAAGCGAAGCCCAGCACCAAGGAGCAACTTATATCGGCTATAGAAAAACTCCAAAGTCCTTCCAATAATTGTTGAAAAGACAAGGAGGGCATAGCGGATGGTGATGTTGTACACTACAGTAGTAGTAGTAGTCCATCATGTAAAAATACAATATTCATATGATGTGTCTTGGTTGTACTACTAATTAAAAAACATCTGGCTTCTAAAAGCAATGGTCCTTTTCTTATACTCCTCACATAAAACCTTTCACTTCACTGTTTTTAAACACCGTTCTTATAGACATTCACCTCAAACCTGTAAGAGGAGTTTATTTATTATAAATAAACACATCGTATTAAATCTTTCTCTATGGTGCGTCAGAACGTCAGGGCTCAGCAGATCAACAAGGCATTAATGCAGCAGCTTGTTTGTTTTACATGTGCTTACAGTATTACACACGATAAATGTTAATGTTTTTTACTGAATAAAAACGAAAAATAACTCCTGCTCTGCAGCATAAACCACTTTTAAGGTGGTCAAGTTAAACAGTTAAACCAGTAAGACATAGTCATTGTGTCCTTTAAACAGAAGCTCCAACATTTTACTTTACCATAATGACATTTACATTTACAATATCTAAGGAAAAACAAACTTTTATTACACAGACAACACAGTGGATTTGGAACTCGCTCTGCGCCGTAAACATGACGTCTGATGTTGGTTCAGTTGCTAAAGCAAACTTCACGTCCCTTCCCCTACTCCGTATTGGCACAGAGACATATAAACATATTGTCTCCACTCGGTCAATAGGTGTAAAATACTTTAGCTCCGAGACAAAGAAAAAGCTCCATGGGAGATTGGGCAGTGTGATCAGCTGCACCTACGTAGGCTGTGGGACGCCAAAACTTTTCATCTCACTTTTTTTAAACGCTCTTCTTATGGTATTTCAAACAAGTCTAGTAGACTACCACTGCTAACTTGTAGAGAATATTATATAATAAAAATAAATAAATTGTATTAAATTCTTTTTATGGTATGGTTTATGGCACTCGGTCTGAATAAGCATACAGTACAGCTGCTTATTTCGGTTTTGACCTGCCACAACTTGGAATACTATCTATACTATACTAAATACTATAATTGTCTGCTAAATAATACAGGCAGCCAGCCCTATTAAGCATTTGTTATTATCTTGTATGCCAAAATATAAAAATGCTGTTTTCGTGGCAATACCTCAATAAAAGTTGAAATATTATGAAACATTTGTCTGTTTTCCCTCATAAAAATAGTTCAGTCAAACAGCAATAGTCAAAGCCAACTTTATTGTCAACCAATGCACCAGCACTATAATGCTGGAAAAGTTACCTTCACAGTTCAATGTGCAGACCACAAAATGAAAGGGTAGGATTCATAGTTATGTTGAAAGTTTCCGGAGTGGAACAGGTAAGAACAGGTACAATCATGGGCAGTTGGCTGGGGAGATGTGAGCATCTTTGTTGTCTTCATCACTTTTTGGAAGACATCGGAAGCAGTGCAGCTGCTGCACAGATGGAGGATGCAGCTGTTTTCTTTGACACCACTCTAGAAGGTATAGAGAAGAGAATAGTAGATTAATGAAATGTCCAATATTTCCTATGTATCTCAGACCTTAACAAATGTAAACAATATATAGAGGTAGTTAGATCAGTTGTAATGGTGTTTGGAGCAAACACATTTTCAACTTAGCTTTTATAGTGCTGGTTTGTTAAATCTTAGCATGACAATAATGACCTCCTTTCTCTCAGGTTGCTCAAATTCTGCTCAGAGGGCCGGTGGTCCAGGGATGTTAATAGGGTCCTCCATATAACGACCTGAGTCCAGCAGGACTTTATTGAAGATGGTCTCCATCAGCTTTTCCACATAATCTGCACCATGACACTTGAATAACAAATTACCCATAAACAAACTAAAATATCAAAATAAGTTGACCAACTGCATACAGAGTAAATATATAGACAATAATATAATCAGATTATGAATACTACAACTACTGAAATGTGAAATCCAAAATCTCTGTCAAATAAAACTGCTTACTGGCCAACAAATTAACATACTGCTGTTAAATGTACATACCTTTGCTCCTGAGGTGAGCAACAACTCTTCCACAAGGTAGACGCTTGTCCACAGCCTGCAGTGGCGTGTCAGTTTGAGAAGCAACCTCCTTGCGTTTCTGTAGCTGGGATACGTCAGCCTGTATAAAAAAAACAAAGTCATAATTACAGTTAGCTGACTAGATAAGCAACACACATGAGAAGACAGCAACAACATACATGTTAGACTTAGATAGAACTTGCCATAACCCAAATTCACAGGGCTTCTTGGGCTACTACATACACACAACAGGCTCAGAGTAATTAGAAACACAGCTGACTCTCACAACTTACTATCGCAGCCAAACCCAAGTTGTACTGAACGTCATGAGGCTAGCGCTAGCCGCTAACGCTGAGCTACCATCACGCTAGCGGCTAACATGACGCTAGCAGCTAAAATGTGAGCTGAGTGAATGACCTCAATACCATATATCACACGATTCGAACCGGACGAATGCTGGAGAGGCTTGGACTCATCTAAATTGCATGGCAGCACCTTGCAACACTCTCTCTCTCCGTAGCCGTAGCTGTTAGCATCAACTGTTCTAGCAATTAGCATTCCTTACACAGGAGGGACTCTAGATTAAAAACAAAGAAACTTCTGGAGTACATACATCCAATAAGTATCAAGCATGTACTTATGTTTGGGGAAGCAGCAAGTGGATCACGTCTTGTATGAACAGAGCCCTTCTTTAACCTTGTAGTATATTTATGTGTCATATTATATATTATTATATAGGTAGTCAACAATTTGTTCTGGTCATGTTAAGGTGCAGTGACTGTTCTATAACCCTTGTATTTTGGCAGAGTTGCTGTCTAAGGAATGTCTGGGATAGACTCCAGGAAACAGACATTTACTTTTGAGTAAACACTTTTTGTTGGCCAGTGGTATCAGGCCAGAAGTTAGAACTAAACCAGATATCTAGCTGACGTAGGATTAGGGTCTATAAGCTCCGCTGCTCTGACCTTTTTTCCTTGCTGATAATATTATGTCACCAGTTGTAATAAATTTAAGATGTATCTGTTTAAACGTTAACTAGTGGGGGTTTGAGTTGGTCCATTTAAATCTGGCAGCTGTAAATTTACTATATAATAAATGTACCCTCATCGTGAAATGGCGTCCACACACAAAGAAACATTTAGTCAGCGGTGCCGGCACCGGTCCATTTACAATAAAATTAATACATAAAGTTCTTCTTTCTTGCTCCGCTGGTAAAATAAAAAGGCTGCAATGCTGGTCGGAACAACCAACAACAAAGCACTTTCTGAACCCTGATGGCCCCATGTCAATTTGTGTCACAGTGAGTGACTTCTTTTTCTTTTAAATGTCAGGTGGCAACCAACTGAAAAGTGCATTACCGCCACTTACTAGGCTAGAGTGCACAGTGAGTGACTGAAACGCAATGTTGCAGGTACATTTAGGGGTCCAGGTTTGTCTGCCGAAGCTGGTTCCGTGAGTGGTTAATAGAATGCAGACGTACACAGTCCGCCAAATTTGAAACGGTGGTTCTTTATTACTTAAACCCGCAAAATGTGAAATAAGTAGGGAGTGTACTTCTAACACACCAGAAGTGTCTTAACATGAACCAGGGAGTCAAATAAATGAACCAGAATGTCCAAAAAGTGAATTTTGCATGTGCAGGGACCTTTAACATACACAAACATTTAAATATTAAAAATGCGGTAGATGCCAAGCACGGCGGATAAACTGAATGAAGCGCATTCCTTACTGGCTGCCTTGCCACACTTCCTTATGCGATCCTGCACAACACTGTCTCAATCCCTCCCATACTGCCGGCATACAAGCGCTTTCTAGTCTGAAACCGCTGTTAGGTCCGTCACTTAAACACCCCGGGTGCACCTCACGTCCGTTAATTAGTTTCACTTAGAAACAATCCCCTTGTTTGACCGAACAATAACGAGAGAGACAAATAATCAGAGAGAGGGAATCGCATCAGCCCATCCAAGCTGAGGGATCTGGTATTTCAAGATGCTAACGTCCACTAAAGAATATCGAAAATGTTTTCTATTCCACCCCAAGCTCATTTTCTGGGGTCCTCTGGAAAATAGCATAGCCAAGTTAAAGATGGGTATATCTCTGCAGCCATAAGGTGTATTTGAATGCTTTTGTAGGGCAGTGATTCCCAAGCCCCGGGCCGTGGACCGGTACTGGTCCTACTTGAAACATGGACTTATTACAGGTTGTTCCCATGCACCAAGTCCACTCTGCATAATGTGCAACGACGGATTCTAACGAGGAAATTAAGCCTTCAAACTGCTTTACCACTTGGAAACCAAGCATTCTACATTTTATGTAATGGTACGAGGACACTGCTAATAAAGCTGCATACACAGTGGATTCACATTTGTTATTATATTTCGAAAACTTTTACGCCGATCGTAAAATTTCATTTGTTGTATATTTCCGCCACACCGTAAAGGACACTGTGTTGAAGTTGAAGTTGTTTCTAGATTAACTGGTGACCGACTTCCAAATGCCACGCTGGTCTCTCTTAGTTATGGCTCTAAGTTTATGTTTGAAGCAGGGAAGAGCAAGTTACTTGTCCTCATCGATGCAATGGCAATGTTTTGGCAATGTTTTGTCTTCTGTACACAATCTAAACAGTCTTTACAGTTTTACAAGGATTATCTGACGCAGTGTGATCGTTGCTCGTGTTGTATATACGGAAGTAGCTAAAATAAGGACTGAATAAGTCTGCTGTTAATTGCTACCATCTTTTCTCAATAAAATATAAAATACTGAACCTCTACAGTACATCCAGTCTTTGGAATCTTGTTTGCCAAGCTAATAAAATAATCTCAACTATTCTGTGACATTAGAAAAAAAAATACTTTTGACTGTAGCAAAAGAACCCAAAGCCATCGCCTTAACCATTGCGCCACCAAGCAATCATTGCAAACCCCATTCCATAAGACGTATTTAACATAATTGAAGACCCTCTTTGTGAAGTCGGATACCAGTTGAAGTAGAAACGAGTTAAACTTGAGGGTGCAACCAGCTGCTGAAACCAAGCAAATCTGTTAAGTAAACAATCGGAGCAAAAAAAATAAATAAATAAGAAGCAGGGATGTACCTTAGGCTAACACATTCATAACAAAACAACTTTTGTACTGTGGTTTACCTTGGAGAATAATACTAATACCAATAATAGTGCTAAGGTATGTGCACATACTAATACAAACATATACATACAATATACATACATATGTGCATTATTATACATATCCCATACTACTTAATAAAAGTCATGACATACAACAGCACAAATTCCATATTCACACATTATTCATATTGGTAGTGATAAGTATCAATAATCCTTACAGTTGGATTTGGAAAGTGTCCCACTACAAGGTTAGTAAGGCTGCAGCTTAACATTATTCACCCAAAGGGTGAGGCAGACGTTGGTGTATGAACAATGCCACTTGTGGAAGCCAGGGTGATGTGAGGGGCTCGGCCACTACGCCCATCCAGCAAGCAGAGGAAGGAATCCCAGCAGCCAGGGAGCCCACACACCTTCAGTTCCAGGAGGGCAGGTGTTGCGACCCAAGCCGCCCACACAGAGCCCCCCAGGCAGAGATGCAGCAGCCACAGAGACAGCACCCGAGGCCAGAGTGGGCCACCGGGGGTCAACGCTGTCCGCGCCATGAGAACCAGGGGCAAACACTCCCCCCGGCGGGAGGGTCGGCCTGAAAGAGTAGAGCCCGAGGACCCACGGTCCGTAGGGAGCCCGCCAGAAGATGCCCCCGCGCCCAGAGTGGGGCCCGCCCCCAGTCCACCACCCCCACACGAGCGGAGCGGGGCCTACCCCATCGGCCCGACCTCATCCCCTGGCGCCACAGCGGCCTGCAGCACAAGGCCAGCAATTGGTGGGGTCAGCAGAAAAGAGACCACCCAGGCAGACGATCATCGTACCCCGGGCGAAAAAAAACGGACCCCCCACACTTCAACCGCACCAAACGCATACCAACTCACATAAACACAGACGCATACACCCACCCACATGTGCAACACACATCATCACATCAACACATACAAACACCATAGACTCTCTCACAACAAACTAGTCAATCATATGTGAACCAATACACTCTCAGATACATTCTCGCACCCACACCATTCGCTTGATCACATTCGTGGGGAGGGTAGGTCTCCGGCCTGCTGTCCATGTGGCCCCAGGCAGGGACCGCAGCTCCTCCCGAGCCCCGCCCAACCCGGGGGAGGCAGAGGGCAGCAGAAAAAGGCACCCCAGAACCCTGCAACCTAGCTTGGACGTGGGTGTGTGGAACTAAAGTGCACTGAAGGTGGGTGACACCTCCAGGAGCACAACCGCTGGCTGACGGTCCCCCCCCCCCCCCCGGACAGTGCCCCCCCTCGCCCTAAATGTCTTTTTGCAGTTAAAACTGGGTGGTGATCTCTCCACCAGGGCCAGTGGCCGAGGCCACAACTGGCCTCAGCCCCAGGCCCCAGTGAAGGAGCCCACCCCCGGCCCTAAATGTATGTGTATGTGGCTAAGTATGAGGAACTTTGGGAGATACCCAATTCTCCGAGGGGTCCAGCAGACAGAGCCATCAATGGGAAGGCTCCGTCTGCTGGCCCCCCGGAAGGAGCCCCCAGATTCCTGGACAAGTGTGTATGACTAATGCAATTAAAACTGCAGAGCATCCCACTTGGAAGGGACGGAACCACTTCCCAGTAGCCCCAGTCCCTCCATCAGCAGGACGCCCCTTGCAGACCTGAGTGGATGAATGCGGAGAAATGTAGTTGGGAAGCAGAGCACCAGGGTCCGCAGAGCCAGGTTCCCGACTGGCTCTGCTACCTATCCCACCACCCCCCACAACCCCCAGCCAGGAAGGGACAGCCGAGACCCAGGGACCGCAGTACTACTGCCCAGGCGCCACACGCAGCACAGCCAGAGCCATCCTCACCCTTCTTTCACACTTACCCATTCTCTCGCTCAAGTATGTCCATGCTCGCCCCGTGTAGTGTGACACTCAAACCCACACACATACTCTGCGGTTGTGCCTTGAGGGCCAGCCTCCGCCCAGGGCCCAATGAAGGTTCTAGCCTGAGTAGTCCGCCAACCCCCCCTGCAACAGGCCCGAGCAGTTACCAGAGGGCGTCGGACCGCTAGGGCAGGCAGCGCCCCACCTGAGCAGGGGCAGCGCCCCAGGGGAGAGACACCCCTCCGGGCACAGGCAGGCACCCCCAGAGGGAGTCCCCCGGACGCAGGTCACCCAGGTCTCCACCCCCAGGTCCGCCCCTGCACACCGGCAGGGAGGCCCGCCTTCAGCTCCCCGGAGACAGGCACACGCCAACCCTCAAAATGGTCCCACTCCGGCACAGGGCCGCCGGTCTCAACAGCTACCACACTCCCGCCGCAGAGGACCCATGCGGCCAGCCCAGAGTCCACCAACCCGTTGTCCTGGTTCCTTAGGCAGGCAGGCACCCCCAACCACTAGTCACCCCACCACCACTGTGCCAGACATGACGCAATACCCGAGCCCCACGCAACTTTACCTGGAAATGGAATCAATCAGAGTATAGTTTTGGTCATTGATTTGATGAAGCAGACAATGTGTCTAAGGTGGTATAATCTAACAAGCTGTTCAGGTATTGAGTAATGCTTAATTTTTTTTAGTTTTCCAGTTCATGAGGATGATTTTCTTCGCGACACAGAGGGCAGAAAGAAGTGTGTGTGTGATGAGTTTGTCTCTAGATCAAGCCCACTTAGATCTCCTAGAAGACAAAGTGCAGGGGCTGCTGGGATTGGACAGCTTAACTGGGTTGACAGTTCAATTCAATTCAATTCAATTTTATTTATATAGCGCCAAATCACAACAAAGTTATTTCAAGGCACTTTACAAAGTAAGGTTTAAAACCTCACACAACTAAACCCAACAAATCCTACATACAGCAAGCATTTAATTTGACAGCAACAGAGGAGAGGAAAAACTCCCTCTCTAACGAGGAAGAAACCTCCAGCAGAACCAGACTGGATGTGGGCGGCCATCTGCCTCGACTGGTTGGGGTGAGAGGATAGAGAGAAAAGCACAGCAACAGCAACAAGCAACAACAGAGCACAGGCAGGATGGTCGGACCAGGGACTGGATACAGGCAGGATGGTTGGATCCGCAGCTGCCCATCACAGACACCAAACTTTGAGTCCTATGATACCTGTAGGTGAGGACAGAGAGGGAGAGAGAGTGGGGGGAGAGAGAGAGAGAGGAGAGAGAAGCACAACTACTGGAGAGAAAGAGACAAGGTTAGTTAAACATGGGACAATGATGGGAGGTTATTGGACAGAGGAGGTAGAAGGAAACAGAGGAGCTCAGTGTATAAATTAAGTCCCCCAGCAGTCTATGTCTATTGCAGCTTAACTAAGAGATGGTTCCTGTGACTAACAATAATTGCCAGTGACCTGAACCATCTCTAACTATAAGCTTTATCAAAAAGGAAGGTTTTAAGCCTAATCTTAAAGGTGGAGAGTGTGTCAGCTTCTCGAACCTGAAGAGGCAGCTGGTTCCAGAGGAGAGGAGCTTGGTAGCTAAAAGCTCTGCCCCCTGTTCTACATTTAAACACTCTAGGAACCACAAGTAGCCCAGCGCTCTGAGAACGAAGTGTTCTGCTGGGAGCATAAGGAACTATGAGGTCTTTAAGATAAGAGGGAGCTTTATCATTGAGTACTTTGTAGGTGAGTAGGAGAATTTTAAATTCTATCCTACATTTTACAGGCAGCCAGTGCAGAGAAGCTAATGTAGGAGAGATGTGATCTCTCTTTCTAAGTCCTGTCAGAACTCTGGCTGCAGCATTTTTAAAAAGCTGTAGGCTTTTTAAGGAGCTGTTAGGACATCCTATGAGTAAGGAGTTACAGTAGTCCAGCCTAGAGGTAACAAATGCATGGATCAGTTTCTCTGCAGGAGGAGAGAGGATGCTTCTGATTTTAACTATATTTCTAAGGTGGAAGTAGGCGGTTCTGGAGATTTGTTTAATGTATGATGTAAAAGAGAGATCCTGGTCAAAGATGACACCAAGGTTCCTCACAGTAGAATCTGAAGCTAATGTTATGCCATCCAGGGTGGCTATCTGACTCAATAGTGTCTCTCTCAGATTTTTAGGTCCAACAATAAGAATCTCGGTTTTATCTGAGTTTAGTTGAAGGAAGTTTTGGGACATCCAGGATTTGATGTCTTTTAAACAACCCTGAATTTTGACTAGTTGTTCTGTTTCATTTGGTTTCAAGGACATATATAGCTGAGTATCATCTGCATAAAAATGAAAATTAATAGAATGCTTTCTAATAATCTCACCTAGAGGAGACATGTATAGGCTAAACAGAATTGGACCCAGCACAGAACCCTGTGGTACTCCATAGCTAATCCTTGTGCATGTGGAGAATTCATCATTAACATGAACAAACTGGAATCTGTTCAACAAATAGGATTTAAACCATCCCAATGCTGTTCCTTTAATCCCGATTCTATGTTCTAGTGTCTGTCATAGAATGTTATGATCAATTGTATTAAATGCAGCAGTAAGATCTAACAGGACAAGGACAGAAACTAGACCATTGTCCGAAGCTAATAGAAGATCATTAGTGACTCTAACCAGAGCTGTTTCTGTGCTATGATGTTTTCTAAATCCTGACTGAAAATCTTCGTACAGGTTATTCCCACTCAGGTGGTCAGATAATTGTTTAGCCACGATTTTTTCCAGAATCTTGGAAATAAAGGGTAAATTTGAAATGGGCCTATAGTTGGCTAGTGTTCCAGGGTCAAGGGTTGGTTTTTTTCAGTAGAGGTTTGACCACAGCCACCTTAAAAGCCTGTGGTACATTGCCTAGTTGTAAAGATTGGTTGGTTTGATTTAATATGGACGAGCTGATTAAAGGTAGAACTTCTTTGAGTAATCTGGTTGGGATTGGATCTAAAAGACAAGTGGACGACTTGGAAGAGTTAATTATTGAGGTTAACTCCATATGAGTTATGGGGAAGAAGCTGTGTAGGTAAGACAGAGGATTTAATAAATTTAAAGTTGATGGATCTAGACAGTGCTTTCTGTCATTTGGAAGAAGTCGCTGCTGAATGTTTTTTCTAATGATGATAATTTTATTAGTAAAGTAGTTCATAAAGTCATTGCTGCTGAGATTTAAGGGGATAGCAGACTCAATACAGCTATGACTCTTTGTCAGCCTGGCTACAGTGCTGAAAAGAAACCTGGGGTTGTTTTTGTTTTCCTCAATTAGGGAGGAATAATATGTTTTTCTAGCAGCACAAAGTGCTTTTTTATATTTCATTAGACTGTCCTTCCATGCAATGCAGTTTACATTTATTTTGTTGGAACGCCACTGTCTTTCTAGTTGTCTAGTCCTTTGCTTTAGACTGCGGATCTCTGAGTTATACCACAGAGCTAACCTCCTCTCATTCACTGTCTTCTTCTTCAGAGGAGCCACTGTGTCTAACATTGTACGTAGAGAAGCTGCAGCATCATCTACAAGACAGTCAACCTGTTCATAAGAATTAAGGTGACTGTTCTCTGTGTATCTACAAGACATTGAGGCAAAAGATGATGGAATCATCTGCTTGAATCTGGCAACAGCGTTGTCAGATAAACATCTGCTATAGTAACATTTCTTTCCAGCTGTTATAGGGTCAGTTGTGCTAAATTCAAAAGTTAATAAGAAATGGTCAGATAACAGAGGGTTTTGGGGAAGAACTATTAAATTATCAATTTCAACCCCATATGTCAGGACAAGATCGAGGGTGTGGTTAAAACGATGAGTGGGTTCATTTACCTGGTGTGTAAAACCAATAGTGTCTATTAAGGAGTTAAAAGCAGTGCTGAGACAGTTGCTGTCAACATCTACATGAATGTTAAAGTCTCCCACTACAATGACCTTATCTGTGTTAAGAACTAAGCCAGATAAGAATTCAGAGAATTCAGTTAAGAACTCCGAATATGGAGCAGGAGGACAGTAAACAATACAAAACACAACTGGCTTCTGAGTTTTAGAGTCTGGATGAGAAAGGCTCAGAGTGAGGCTCTCAAATGAGTTATAACTATGTTTAGGTTTAGGAGTAATTAATAAATCTGATTTATAAATTGCTGCTACTCCTCCACCTCTACCTGTACTTCTTGGAACATGATAGTTGATGTGACTCATTGGAGTCGACTCATTTAAAGTAACATATTCATCCTGCTGCAGCCAGGTTTCAGTGAAACAGAACAGATCTATGTGATGGTCACTTATCAAGTCATTTATTAAAAAGGATTTAGATGAGAGAGATCTGATATTTAATAAACCACACTTTATTAGCTTACTGTTACTTTGTTCCGTAAGAGGAACTGTTTATGTTTATTAAATTCTGGTAAGTCACTCCTCTTTGATTTGTGTGTGACTTGTATAGTTTAGGTGGTCGAGAAGCAGACACAGTCTCTATGCGATAACTAAGACTAAGAGTGGGTGGGTGGGTAGAGAACGTGCAGAGAGGCGTATAAGACTGCGACTCTGCGTCCTGAGCTCCACTCTGAGTTGTCACAGAGTGGGGAGGCTAAGCAACATGGCCATGTTACTAGAAAGCAGAGAGGCTCCGTTCAACGTGGGATGGACGCCGTCTCTTCTAATCAGCCCAGGTTTTCCCCAAAAAGTGCTCCAATTAGCCACAAAGCCCACCTCGTTTGCAGGACACCACCTAGACAACCAGCGGTGGAGCGATGACAGCCGGCTATACATGTCATCGCTGGTCACATTGGGGAGGGGTCCAGAGAAAACTACGGAGTCCGACATTGTTTTGGCGAACAAACACACCAAGTCAATGTTAGTTTTAGTGACTTCCGATTGGCGTAACCGGGCGTCATTAGCTCCTGCGTGTATTACGATCTTAGCGTACTTACGTTTATCCTTAGACAGGAGCTTAAGATAAGACTTAATGTCGCCCGCTCTGGCTCCAGGCAAACACTTAACTATGACCGCTGGATTCTCTAACTTCACGTTTCGGACTATGGAGTCACCAATGATCAGAGTGGGTTTCTCAGCGGGTGTGTGTGGTGGAAATTTTCCATAAAGAAGTAGATGAGAGAGTTGTCCTTTTGTGCGATTTATTGAAATAATAAAGAAAACCAAAAACCAGCTGGGGAGATCAGTGCACACAACACGAAGGTGTGATGCAAAGAGCCCACGATCCTCAAGTTGCTTCTGCCTTTTAGCTTCTCTGTCCAACTAGGGTGGAATGTCTTTCTAACCCAATCAAATTACATGCACCATCTCCTCCCTGTCGCAGTGTGTGTGAAGATTTTTACTTTCTCACACCTGCATTGCTGACATCCAACTATCTGTGAGAAAGGAGCACCAAGTCTGAACAGACAGAGACACAACTCCCCGACCTTGGGTTTGGGAGCTAGAGTTGAGAGTCTATCAGGCAGAGACAACCATTGAACAATCTAGGTGAAATGTCAAATGCATACAGTAAGACAAAACATAAGATATTAATTGCAGAACATAAGCCATAACTCGTATAATAACTGCATAGAAATGCATAGAAATAAGGAAGAGACAATTTTTCCCATAACATGTGTCGCTGAGTGGGGAAAATCTTTTTGAAACGTGAAGCGGTTGGTGGTGAACCGTGGGCGCCTACCTAAAACTACGTTTCTTACGAGCCGTGACCCAGTCGTTGCCCAGCTGCCTGGGACCTGCCGGGGGACTGGTAGCAGCTAAGCTAGGAGGCTCCGCACCGGCTAAAGGGACCTGGCTAGCTGGCCTGTTTTCTAAAGTGCGAAGCCGAGACTCTAAGTCCAACAACCTCGCCTCCAACCCTGCAACTAGCGTACACCTATTACAGATACCATTACCATCACTAAAGGAGGCAGAGGATAAGCTAAACATAAGACACACCGAGCACCGAACAGAGCGAGAGGGAGAGGAAAAGGGGGAAGCCATAGCAGGAAAGTAAGCTAGGAGCTACGCTAGCGGGGAGAAAACACTTAGATAACAGTGTAAATTAGCAGGACGTTTAATGAAAGGAAAAGATGCTTGAGTGTTACAAGCTTGTTTTGCAACTTTTAGCAGTCACTATCAGATATAAAACGATAATATTTAGAAAAGAGCGGAGAGTAACGCTGTACACACACAGCGGCAGCAAACCTTAGTAACCGGAAGTGACGCGATACGCTTACCGTTAGTCAGCCAGGTGTTCACATACTCTTTGCCAAAATTGCTGCACAGTTGAGCAGGACCAGAATGCATGTAGGAATCTATCTGCTGTGTTATCTGTACAGTGAGGGCAAATATTTGAGTTTTTGAGACCCATTTGGAACATCCTTTGTCCTGTATTGTGAGTTCTATGAAGAATTTTTTATTGTATTAGTTGTAAATTTGTATTTTTTGTCATTCTGAATAAATTAGAACATATGTTATTCCAGAACGTGTAATTAGTGGTGATATTGAGATCAGCTTCCCATTTAGAGATCGGAAGGCTCACTGTCTGGTCTACATTGGAAATTAAGATATAGATTTTGGATACTGTCCTTTTCCGTGATATATCAATAAATCGCTCTATTACTGGTGGTGGTTGCATGTGGATGGGAGTATTCTTACTTTTTGCATTAAGTATTGACTTTAGTTGTTGGTATTCTAAAAAATTGGCACTAGTGATTTCATAGTGGGACACTAGTTTTTCAAAAGAGGTAAACTTGTCTCTTGTGAAAACATGTTTCAGATGTGTTATCCCTTTGATATGCCAAGGTGGAAAGTGTATTGCCTTTTTGTTTTGTATGATGTCTGGATTGTTCCAGAGAGGTGTGTTTTGGCAAAAAGTAAGCGAAGACCGATTAATTTTAAGAAACTCCCACCAGGCTTGCAGAGATGCTTTTATGCTAATGTTCTGGTAACAACTATGATGTTTGATTTTGGTGCTGATAAAGGGCAGATCTGCAACTTTACTATTTCCACAAAATGTTTGTTCAATGCCTATCCAGGAGGAGTCTGCTGGCATGGGTTTTATCCATTTGTGGACATGGTTCAGTCTATTGGCAAGAAAATAGTGGTGGAAGTTACGTAGTTCTAGGCCGCCACAGCGTCTGGATTTTTGAAGAATTTTTAAACTAATTCGTGGTGGCTTGGTTTTCCACAAAAACTGTGAGATGTAGGAGTCTAATGTCTTAAACCACGCCTGGGCTGGCTGAGTTGGAATCATTGAGAATATGTAATTAATTTTTGGCAGGATCATCATTTTTATGGTGGCAATTCTTCCCATAAGTGAAATGGGTAAGGACTGCCATCTTTTGAGGTTGGCTCCTATTTGTTTTAATAATGGATTGTAGTTTAGTTCAATAAGCTCTGATAGCCTAGACGACAATTCAATGCCCAAGTATTTAATGTTCCCTGAATGGAGTGTGGTAGAGGAGATGTTAGTCACCTTAAGGTTAAGTGGTAGCACTATAGATTTGGTCCAGTTAATAGAGTACTCTGAAAGTCCTGAGAATTCATCTATGAGGCTGATAGTTGTAGGAAGAGACGTCTGTGGCTCCAGGAGAAACAGTAACACATCGTCAGCATATAAACTTATTTTATGATTTACTGATTTGGTCGATATTCCAGTAATTCCTTCATGCTGTCTTATTGCGGCGGCTAGAGGTTCAATAAATATTGCAAATAGTGATGGGGAAAGTGGGCAGCCCTGTCTTGTCCCTCTATGCAGATTAAACCTTGGTGAGATCTGGTTGTTTGTTCTGACTGCAGCGTTTGCTGAGTTGTATAATATTTGGATCCAGTCTATGAATGTTTCCCCAATGCCGAATTTGTGCAGAGTGGCTAAAAGAAACTTCCAGTTTACTCTATCGAAAGCTTTTTCTGCATCTAAGGAGACGATGGCTGACTCTAGTTTATGGATGGTGACATAATCAATTAAATTAATTAGTCTGTTCATATTGTTTGTTGACTGTCTACCTTTAATGAAGCCTGTTTGATCAGAGTGAATTATATATGGAGTGATTTTTTCTAATCTTCTAGCAAGTGCTTTACACACTATTTTTAGATCTACATTTATTAGTGAAATTGGTCTATAACTCGATGGGAGTGTAGGGTCTTTTCCTGGTTTTTGGAGCAGGCTTATGAAGGCAGAATTCATATTTGTGGGTAATGAATGTTGTTGTTTAATTTCAGCTACCATTTTGTAAAAGCTGGGTGCCAGCATGGACCAGAACTCTTTATAAAATTCAGTTGGGAATCCATCTGGTCCTGGAGCTTTTTTATTGGGCATCTCCTGCAGAGCTGAGTCTAGAGTTGTAGATTGTTCTTCATTTAGCTTTGGCAGTTCTAGTTTATTCAGAAACGCCTCTATGGCTGAGGTGGGTGGATCTATTTGGGACGTATATAAGTCTTGGTAAAAGTTTTTAAAGGTATCATTTATTTCATGGGGATCACGAGTAATGTTGCCTTCCTTATTAGTTATTGAATGGATGATTTGTTTCTCTTTATTATTTTTTAATTGGTTAGCTAGAAATTTACTACATTTGTTAGCATGGTCAAAGTTCTCCCAGCGTAATTGGTCTATCTGAAACTGAGTTTTGCAATCAATTATATTATTTAATTTAATAATATAAATATATATTTAATTTTAGTGAGCAGACAGTGATGTGAAGAAGCTGTGAAAGAAAGAGCAGTCGTCAGCATTAGGGCCATACACATTAGCTATGCAATATTCAATGTTTCCTATCAAGATATTAATGATTATATATCTCCCTTCTGGATCTACAATGGTATCGTTATGCGTAAAGTTAATCTTTTTATTTATCAGGATGGCGACCCCTCTTTGTTTAGAATTGTAACCGGCTAAGTAAGCATGTGGGAACTCTGCTGATGCAAGAGTGTAATTTATAATTTTGGGAATATGAGTGTCCTTTAGTAAAACAATGTCTGCTTGTAGGGTTTTCAAATGGTTAAATATTTTAAATCGTTTCTCCTTCTTATTGATTCCACGTACATTCCAAGTGACAATCTTCAGTGGTGTCATAACTTACCTGACTGCTGTGGATCACTATTCTTGTGTGTATGTAGTGTGACAGACTTTAGGTGTGAGGCTAAACTTAAGTACCTTTGTATTCTGAGTTGTGTCTTATCTATGTATGTGCACGTGTTTCCCCTGTGCAGTAGATGTTTGTGTTTGGCTGCTTGAGGGCTACATAGCTGGCTGACTATGTGGAAGAAGAATAGAGAAAAGGATGTAGACAGTGTGGAGTGAAAGTAGGTGAAGGAAAAAGAGTAAAGGGAAGGAAAATTAAAGTGAAAGGAAAGTGAGTGATTACGTATGGTGAGCGCTTTGCAAAGTGAGTGAGTGAGTGACATTAGATTGACAATAAACATTTACATGAAACATCTGCGAGAGAACGAGTTTGAATACTGGATGTAAAGTTATAACACATAGTTGCATTGCATCTATTATTTTTTTAACAAACCTTTTATATTAAACCATTGTTGTTACATATCACCTGCTAGTAGAGCCACGGAGTTGCTTCCCGGTCCCGGTAGAGCTCTCCGTTGACGTACAGTTTGTCGACGCTGATGACAGCCCTGCAGCCTTCTGCCATGAACCTCTTACGGATGGGGAACAGTCGGCGGCGGCGGTCGAGGATCTCCTTGGGGAACTGGTCGTTGACGCTGTAGTCGGTTCCCTTCAGCTGTCTGCCCCGGCTCTTAACCAGTTCCTTCTGCTTAAAGTCATGAAACTTGGCAACGATGGGTCGAGGGCGCTGGCCATCCGTCTTCCTCCGAGTCTATGCGAACGGTGGAACGCCATCTTGTCCACTGCGTCCGCTGGAATCTTCATCTGTTGTTTATGGAAGTTTTTAATTGTGTTTTCGTGTTTTCCTCCGCCTGTTCTGGAATCCCTGAGAACACCAGGTTGTCCCTCATGCTGCGGGCCTGCAGATCGATGATGCCTTCTTTTATTTTTTTATTTTTGGCTGCTAGCTGAGCCACATCCTCCGTCAGGGACTGCACTGTTCCTTTCAGGGCCTTGTTCTCGGTGGCGAGAGAAATCACCTGCTGCTGGCTAAATTCCAGGGAGTCGCGGAGGGCCATAAACTCTTTGTGCAGAAGTTTCACTAGTGCCAGACGCGCGTCGAAGCTTGATATTTTTTTCTCTATTGACTCCAGGATGTCAGTGATGTTTTTATCCGCCGAGCTAGCTCCAGGTGACTCAGGTGAGTCAGACGGACGGGAACGCTTGTTGGGAGCCGTCTCCTTTTTCCCCATTACCAGACGCTCAAAGCACTCGTCGATGTACTCGAAACTTTCTTCTGCGTTATCCAGAATGGTAGGGTGGTTGATTATTTTCCGTAAAATAAGATAGTTATTTATTTATTTAAATTGGCGGATAGTTTGTCGCGCTGTTGTTTACTACCGGTGTCGCGCCGCCTTGTTGAATTTCTCGTGCTGTTCTCGCAGAGTCTCGCGTTCTCTCACAGCATCGCGTTCTCTCTCTCCTTCAAACTTCAATTATGAGTGTAGATGTATGTCATATATGTACATGTAGAACAGCCACTTTTCAAGTGTCAGCTGGCCTAGTGGTTAAAAAGCGTGACTGTAAAGTTTTTCGTCCCAGGTTCGAATCTCAGTGGGAGCACTCTTTCAATTTTAATTATTGGTAAAACAGCGTCTCATCATTATAATTTGACCCACGATATAACATCGTCGTAATATTTAGGCCATGGATCCACAAGACTACGAACCGCTAGTCGCCTGTGGCGGGCAATTATAGTATTTAGTATAATTATGTACGTAAGTCTGAGTGTGGGTAAGTGGGTCTGAAAATACCACAACAGCACTGATACACACAGAGACGAGAACAATATAGCACACTGAGAGCCAACCAGAGATTTTACTTGGCCAAGGGGAGCTCGCCTGAGATCTTAGCGTTGTAAGCGCTTCACTCAGAGACCAACCAACTCCAACGAACTTCCCCAAAGCACAACATTTTATTGAAGCTTGTACACGCCTCCATCATCACATCATCACATCATTGCTGAACATGCAGAAACACACACATTAGGCATAGCAGTACTCCTCCAACCCCTCTTGTGGTTTTGAACCCCTACGCCTGCGTAGGAGCACAGAGCAAATGGCAAATGTGACAAAATTGTTCTTCGTATATGACAATACTTGAAAACCTGTAGTTAGAAGTCTGTGCACCTGTCAATGGGGTTATAAGGCACAGCAAATGCAAACCATAAATGGAAAAAGGTAAATGATACATAAATGAATATAAATGAAATGAATATACATGATTATATGGGTTAAATGATTTAGAATAAACACCAAAGATAAATGAGATTAATTATAGAGAAAATATATTTTCTCCAACATTCCCCCCTGTTTGTCATTACAAGGACAATTAAACATCAGTATTACATCTCTCTGAAACAGTTTTTAATGTGAACGTCAAAACATTGTATCAACCTTGTAAGAGCTTTTGTAAAAACCTTTAAAGTCTAGAATCAAATTCAAAGTCAAAGTCGAGTTCAGTCATAGCAGTTGAATTTGCATACATCCTGTCTGAGACAACTGAAGAGACCATCGCTCTCAGGCATAGAATGCAGCAGATCAGAAAAAGGAAGAAAAGGGAGAATATACCAATTATCAATGCGAAAACCATCAACAATTTATGCCACCATTCTCCTGAAAGGAGCCAATTCAACCAGTCGGGATCACAAGATTCCGGATGTGCATCCTGTGACATGGCCTTCCTCAGATTCTTCATCACTTCCATGGCTGCTGTAACATTGGTGTTAACTTCGTCTGGAATATAAGTGCAACATGCAGTACCAATCTTCACACACACACCTCCCTCACCAGCTGTGAGCAAATCTAACACCATCCTATTCTGCATGGCAACAATTCTCAGAGCATCGATCTCACAGTTCTGTCCCTCATTCACGTTGATAGATGCGTTAACCCAAACCTGGAAACGGTAATCAACGGTTTCTAACCTTAGCATATTCTTACCCACACCAGTGTGTGGGACAAGACAAAGAGCAATCTTGGAAGCGGTGTTCCAATGTTTGAATTCTTGCGGAACGTCCGAACCCGTCTTATCGTCATGTGGTTTAAAGGTTGGGAAGATGCTTCATCTAGCACGCACTTTAGCTGGAATCTTGTGGGCCTCTGCAAAAAAGGTGTGGTCAGACACTTTAACTGGCGCACATCGACCTGACCAACGCCGTGGCAGTGACATGTAAACCTTAGTGCCGCAGAGCCACCAGCCTCCATCGACTACGACAAAAGGATTGCTTTTTCCCTCGTCGAGAGCTATGAGAACAACACAACACATGTTAACAGGTAAAATCCCTATGGGTTCAGCCCCCCTCCTCGCTCGCTTCTCTAAGCACCAAGGGAGGCCGGTACCAGGGCCGTGTGCACAACTAGGTAAGGCTCGAGGGATGATCACTTTGTCACTGGCAACAGGTCCTTTCTGAGTCCAGTTCAGTGAAGACACTGGAACATCAGCACAAGAAACATCAGTTCAGTACAACTTGTAAAGTTGTACTTATACGTTCTCTGAAACATCTTCTGGAGAAGCCCATGAGCCCAGAGGCCCATTATCACTGTAGATGACCTGTGTAATGCCATGTACAGGAATAATGATTTTGCACAATGCTTTAGCAACTGTCAGTGCATCAGCATTCTTGCTTGGCACGATCTCAACCCACTTGGAAAACGGACATATCAACACAAGGCAGTATTTGTAGTTGTTGCACTTGTTCAACTCAATGAAGTCCATATGCAGGAACTGAAAAGGGTGAGACGCCTCAGGAAACTGTCCTCTCTTAGGCCTCTCATTCCCTTGTGCATTATGTTTAAAACATGTTAAACACGCTCTGCAAAACTGTTTGGCATAGGAATTAAACCCATGTGTGAAAAAGTGCTGTTCCACCATTCTCATCATTCCCCCTGTCGAGACGTGGCAAGGGCCATGGCTCAGCACGGCAACGGTGTGGAACAGGTTTCGTGGTAAAACCGGTTTGGAATTTACTTTGTAAATTCCATCAATTAAAGCTGCGCCCAGCTTAATCCATCGTTTCTTTTCAGAAGTCGGTGATTGGCATTGCATATCCTTAATCACCTGGATGTCTAAAGGTTCTTTAGGACTTTGTGAAATAGCCGTTAAGGTCAAAACACCATGTTTGCCTTCCGCAGCCTATTTAGCTATTTTGTCAGCAAAAGCATTGCCCTGTGAAACAGGGTCTTTCCGTTTGGTGTGTGCAGCCCATTTGCACACAGCAGTAGACTTAGGTAATAACACGGCTTGTAGCAAGTCTTTCAACAAATCCGCATGCTCCACTGGCTTGCCAGTAGAGGTCATCATCCCTCTACGGGCCCATTGAGCTGCGAAATAGTGGAGTGTGGAAAATGCATATTGGCTGTCAGTATAAATTGTTACATCAACATCTCGGCCTGCTTTGCATGCTTCAGTCAAAGCTACTATCTCAGCAGCTTGAGCTGAAAAATGTGACGGAAGCTTTCCTGCGTGAATCACACTGTCTTGGGTCACAACTGAGAAACCTGTCTGAGTCTGTCCAGTAGATGTCCATGAACACGAACCATCAACGAACCAGACCTCACCCGATGTCAAAACTGTGTCTCTCAGGTCTGCCCGTGGTTTACACTGCTGTTCAGTGGTTTCTGTGCAGCTGTGTTGTTCCCCTTCCTCTTGTGTTGGAATTAGTGTAGAAGGGTTTAGTGTGTTACACCGCTTGATGGTGATATGCGACTGTGACATAAGTGTTGACAAAATCGAAAGGTGTCGTGCAGGTGACAGGAAGGACATCTTGGTCTGCGTCAACAGCATGTCTACAGTGTGTGGTACTAGCAGCTCGAAGGTGTGAAACAACACCACTTCCGCTTAGCAGTGCACTGCAAGGGCAGCTGCACACACTGCTCGTACACAGGATGGTAAAGCGCATGCAACAGTGTCTAAACGCTTGGAATAATAAGCTACAGGCTTGTAGCGGCCTCCTGTTTGTTGGGCCAACATAGAAGTCATGAAATGGCCTTTACAATCAACTGTTTGAACAAACGGTTTTGAATAGTCTGGTAAACTGTATATATTATAATACTGTATAATACTGTAGCACCAGTAAGAGCTTGTTTCAGTGAAGTGAAAGCTTCTTCAGCTTCTGAAGTCCACTCTATATTCTGTTTCATGGACATGGGTTGGGAGTAGATCACATCTAACAACGGTTGTGTTATTTGTGCATAGCTCGGCAACCATAGTCTGCAGTAGTTGCATAACCCTAGAAACTGCATCATCTGCTGTTTCGTTTGCGGTTTAGGAGGATTTAAAATAGACGCTTTTCTGTCGACCATCAAGCTGCGACCGCAAGGTGACAGTTCATGTCCTAAAAAGGTCACTGTCTGTTTGACCCACTGCAACTTTGAAAGCGAAGCTTTGTTTCCCGTCTTTGCTAAATGACGGAATTATGCAAGTGCAGCAATCTCGTTGTTTTGCTTAGTATCAGAAGCAAATAAAATGTCATCCACGTAAACTAACAACTGACTATGGCCTGGCATTTCAAAGTCTGAAAGACAATTCTTTATTTCTGTAGAAAAGATGGTTGGGCTGTCACAATATCCCTGTGGTAACCTGGTGTAGGTGTATTTTTTTTCCTGATAAGTGAACCCAAACCATCCCTGTGCTTCTTTAGCTAATGGTATGGAAAAGAATGCATTGCTCAGATCCACAACTGTGAACCATTGCTTATCTGGTTTTAGCTGGTTAAGTAATGTGTGGGGATCGGGCACAGACGGAGCACGGCTCTCAACTGCTTGGTTCACTGGTCTTAGATCTTGAACCATTCTCCATGCCCCTGATTCTGCTTTCTTAACAGGAAAAATCGGAGTGTTACACTGAGCATCTGGGGATTCTATAATAATGCCTGCTTTTATCATATCATCAATGACTGGTCTTATACCGGTTAATGCATCTGGTTTCAATGGATATTGACTTTCCCTTTCGACCAAAAAGAATCTGGAACCTGTGATAAAAGGGGATCAGGCAGTGTGCACGAAGCAAGTCATTCTCCCGCCTCATGTGGGACATCCAAATAGACACGGGGAGAGGTAGTTACCTCCCATCCTAAAGGTCTCATATAGATGGAGTGTGTCGGTTCGTCAATCAGCCAACCATCCCCGATGTCCTTCCAACAGGGGATTTGTGCTGCGCTAAAGACGAAGTCCCCAATGTCATTCCACTTCTGCAGTGGAGCTTTTGGTTACTGACACATGAGGGGTACTAAAAGAAAGAGTTGAACTCTTCACCTTCATCTGACCTCCCAAACAACCCAAACACGGCTGCTTTGGCTTTCTGTTTCTTTCTTTTAATGATTTCAGATGCATGGTGAGTGTAGCCGGCCTATCCTGACTCTTAGTCTTGGCCGAAAAGATCTTCTGCGTTGTGTTTTCTTATATTGAGAACAGGACGACTGCTGCCTTGCCGACTGGTTTATTTGCAAATCTGTGTAAAATAAAATAAACAGTACAGCGACTCCATCAACCGGTCTCTCACATACACACCCTTCAAAAAAAACACAGAATCACCGCATGAAAGACCGACCACATGCTCCCCAAACCTAGCTTACGAACAGCTAACTTTAGCATTTCATTTCAGTGCTGTACAGTCTTACAAAATACATAAATAAATACTGACGTTTAAAACGAAAATAATTGAATTAACTTCGAAATGCAAGTTTAGAATTTTTCGTTTATCAACGACATGTGTTAACATATATACAGGAGCATCCGCATAAATTCGCCTTACCTCAACGAGGCTCGAAGCCGACTGAGGAAAGAAGCGCGACTTGACCGGAAATTACATAGCCAAAAGGGCAGAGGTCACAAAGAAAATAAATTCAAAAAATAATAAATAAATAAAAATTCCCTCAAAATAAAAATCACATAAACCATGCACATAATACAAAAATATGACATAAAACAAAAAAACAATGGATGGATAATTGGTGAAATATAAAACATCGTAGTTCACATGCTACATCCACCCCTCCTAGATTTCGCCAAAATCCAGGCCATATCGTTCAACGATTCAACAAAAACATAAGGACAGCCAATGTCTGCAGTGAAAACCTGACATGGATTCACTGAAAACTCTAAGCTTTACTCTCAGCTGTACAGCTACCTACTGAATAGGTTCAGAAAGAACACGAGGTTGATCAATCCTGAGTCCTTCTTAGACCAAAATGATGCCTTTTACATCACACAATTTCTCCGTCATTTTCACAATACATAAGACATTATATATGAAACTTTATCCACAATGACATTGTCCTTTTTTCATAACAAAAAAATATACCCCCTACCAACCTAGGAAATACCTGTCCCCCTAAAACAGTGTAAGGAGTGACTGAGATCTTTTGCTAACCGAGCTAGCTAGATTCTGGAAATTGAAAGGCTTTTGAACCATGGACTCAATGAGCCGATTGACCTTTTTACTGATCCTTCCTGCTCGTGTCCTAACAACAAGCTCTACATTCTCTGGAGTGTGTGCTCGTCTGCTGTTCTCATGTTCTACAGCTGTTGGACATAACTGGTTATCAGTACCATGCTCTGAGATTTCCGTAAGGGACTTTGTCTCTTCATGCCTTGGTTGAGTGTCTGTTACAGTGGGTGGGTCTGACCCACATCCAACCCTCAAACTACCTCGGTCACTGTCTTTGCCTGAATTGTGTTGTTCTCCTGAAGAGCTCTGTGTCAGATCACAGTCGGCTAACTCTACACTGTCTACCTCTGGAGTGTCCTGATCCATCTGGACTAACTCCGACTGCGTGTCTGCCTGATCTGACTCACTCTGAAGCTCCTGACTGCCATCACATACTGAGCCACCAACTACCCAAGCACTTGTTCTATCCTCTGTATCCTCCTCCTCCAAGGAATCCAAGGGGTCAGAAGCACAGGATGTTTCCTCTGAATCAGAATCACACAGGTCCTCTCCAGTCATTACCACAGGCAGAAAGCTAATGTCAAGGACCAAGTTGCGATGCACTGTTTTCATGTTGCCTTTGCCGTCCTGCAACTTATATGTGTGGGTTTGCAGATTCCTGTCCTTCACTATGTATACTGTCGAATCCCATTTGTCTGCCAGTTTCTTCTTACCCCTTTCTCCTTTATTGGCAAGGAGAACTCTGTCTCCTATGTTCAGGTGAGTGCCTTTCACTTTTCTGTTGTAACCTTGTGCTTGCTTGTCCTGTTCCTTTACAGCATGTTTTTGGGCAATTCTGGCTGCTTTGTTGAGATGTGACATGAGTGTCTTAACGTAACTCTTATGATCAACAACCACTGGGTCATGAAGCACCTGCTTGAACATCACATCAACAGGGAGCCTAGGAGTCCTGCCAAACATAAGCTGGAATGGCGCATATCCCGTGGTTTCATGCACTGTTGCATTGTATGCAAAAGTCAGAGTCTGAATCTGTTGGGGCCACTTGTGTTTCTCTCTGAGGGGCAAAGACCTGAGCATACTGCCAAGTGTCCGATTAAATCTCTCAGTCCCTCCATTCCCCATGGGATGGTATGGTGTTGTGTGTGACTTAGAGACTCCTGACAGTTTGAGCAGTTCCGCTATGAGTTCACTTTCAAAGTTAGCCCCCTGATCAGAGTGGATACGTTCAGGGAACCCATACACACAGAAGACGTGATCCCACAGCTTTTTAGCCACTTGTTTAGCAGTCTGATTTGTGCATGGGAAAGCATGGGCTAACTTAGTAAAGTGGTCTGTTATGACGAGCACATCTACTGAACGCTTACTATCTTCTGCACTCCAGAAATCCAAACACACCAACTGCATGGGTGCAGAAGTTCTGATGCTCTCAAGTGGTGCTCGAGCAGAGGGGTCAGGTGTTTTTGCAAGGATGCACCTTTGACAGCACTTGACATAATCTTTCACATCTGAATCCATCTTAGGCCAAAAGAACCTTTGCCTCGCCAGATGCAAGGTCCTCGCCTGTCCCTGATGTCCAGCAATATCATGGATGCCGTGCAGTGCCTTTTCCCTCAGACTCTCTGGCAGAACAAACTGGTGCCTCTTTTGTTTACTAAAAGGGTCTTTGATGATCCGATAGAGAACTCCATTCTGGATCTTGAGCCTCTCCCACTGTTTAACTAGCACCATGACCTTGCCATTAAATCCTGTTCTCTCACGCCTGGAAGGCCGTCTCCTTCAAATTACATAAGGCAAGATTTTGGAAATGACTGGGTCAAGTTCTTGGCTTCGTTGTAGCTCTTCTAAAGTGAATGTAGAGAGTGAGTCTTGCCCTGGCGGCAACAGGTCCTGGACAGACTGGATTAACTTCACAGCTCTCACCTCAGCAGCCTCATCCCACTGGTCATGGGCATCAAAGACTGCTTTAATATCCACAGGATCACAACAATACCTAACATGATCAGCCTGAGACTTGGCAGCTTGAGAGTTTGACTTCTTCACTCGCTGACACTGGACCTTTAAGCGAAAGGAGTCTTGGATCCCACCCTGGCTAACACCCTCGGCTTCAACTAGAAGGTGACCATACTGCTCTGTGATGAGTCGGTGACCAACTGTGTTTGTAAAGGGGTCTCTACTGAGAGCATCAGCCACAATGTTCTTTGTACCAGGTATGTGTTTCAAGTCAAATGTATAAGGGGCAAGTTTGGACACCCAGCGCTGCTCACACGCGTCAAGCTTGGGTTTTGTCATGATATATGTGAGAGGGTTGTTGTCTGTCCATACTGTGAAAGGATGGCCTTTTAACCAATGGCTAAATTTCTCACACACACTCCATTTCAGGGCTAGAAACTCAAGTCTGTGGGCTGGGTATTTTTTTTGCGAGTTGTTCAAGGTCTTACTAGCAAAAGCAATGGGACGTGCCTTTTGTTCTCCAGCTGGTATCTGAGATAGTACAGCACCAAGCCCATCTAGAGACGCATCAACAGACAGTATCATAGGCTGAGAGAAATCTGGGTGTTTGAGGACAACACAGTTCAAAAGACTGTCTTTCAGGTTCGAAAGAGCAGCCTCACATTCATCACATTCATTGGCTATGGAGGAACAATGTGGGATGAAGTGTTGGTAGTAAAATACCATCCCCAGGAAAGATTTTATCCTCCTTACTGATGGTGTATAACCATCATCCTCCATGAGATCCGTCTTTGACATCTTCGATATTACTTCAATTTTCGCTGGATCCACAGCCACTCCATTGCTATCTATAACGTGACCTAGAAACTTGACTGAGGATCGCATCAGATGGCACTTTTTGGGGCTGAGCTTGAGATTATGTAACCGCAGCCGCTGAAACACGATTTCCAACCTCTCCAAAGCTTCCTCTTCCGTCGAGGCAAACACAAGCAGATCATCAAGGTAGCACAAGAGGCTACTGAAATTCAAATCCCCAAATATGCTGAGCATCATTCGCATGAATGCGGCAGGGCTGTTGCATAGACCTTGTGGCATCCTATTGTACTCATACAATCCCATGGGAGTTGTGAATGCAGTGTATCTCTTATCTTCCTCTGCCATTGGGATATTATAGAATCCTGATGTCAAGTCCATGGTGCTGAAGTAGGTGTTTCCACCCAGGGCGGCCAAACAGTCTGACTGATGGGGCAGTGGGTGTGCATCCTTGACAGTCCTCACATTAAGCCACCTGAAGTCAGTGCAGATCCTCAAACTACCATCCTTTTTCCACACTAGCACAAGTGGAGATGCATAGTCACTCACAGACTTCCTTATTATTTCCTGCTCTTCCATTTCAGACAACACCTGTCGCAGTTTCTGGTAATGTGCTGGTGGTACTCTACAGTAAGGGAGGCGAAATGGCTTTTCATCAGTAAGGTGGATGCGATGCATGAAACCTTTTGCCTCGCCGCAGTCCAGGGTACTTTTGGAAAATATATCGTTGTACTTCTCAAGCAAACCAACCAACCTTTCCTTCCCCTCCATGTTAGCACAACAAAGGTCAATGTCCACATCTTGAAGTCCAACCTGTTGGAGCCGCTGTTTAAGGTCCACAGGTTTGACATGTTCATGCTGCATCTCCTGTTTGAGGTCCTCAGGTTGGTTGATGCCTTGGAAAACCTCAAATTCCTCAACAGCCAGACAAGGAGACACATCTGCCAATTTACAGTTTCTCCTGAGGATAATGGGCTTATCTGACAGGTTAGCAATTTTCATGGGAACCCATAGATTCGCCATAGATTTTCATCTCCACCTCATACATACACTTTGCTTTACTCTGTGTACCACCACAGCCTACCAACACAATCTCCTGAGCCAGGGAAATGGGTGCTGTGAGTAGATTGTCACTCAACATCTTTTGCTCTGCTTTCTCACTGAGAGTGCAGGCCATGGAACCCGAGTCAAGCATCCCCCGTACCTGGAATTTGTTGTTGACAGTGATAGAAGTGTAGAACAGTTCATCAAACGGATCAACTTTCTGTGTGTTCTGAACTATTACTTTAGCGCCAACTGGTGCTGCTGAACACGCCTTCACATAGTGCTTCTTCATATCATCACTGCTGAGGGTTTTTCCATCTGTGCCCACACATCCCCTTGTCCAATGCGGGCCAGCTAGTTTAAAGGCTGGGAAACATGCTGACTTTGAGAAAGCTGGCGGTTGGGACAGTTCTTTTTGATGTGGTTTGGCTTAAAGCACTCCAGGCATAGGTGTTTCTGCCTGCAGTGTGCATGGGTGGAGTGCTCTGAAGACTGGCAGACTCTACACGATCTAATGTGGAGCTGAGCGGGAGGAATCAAGTTGCCTACAGCCTGATTGTTGTGTGACACTGCACGGTCAAAGAGGTTAATAAGCATCTTCATGCAGTCATCATTACAAGGGGGTTTGACTGTTGCATTTGTCTCCGTCTGTGTGGGTGCCTCAACTGTGTGGTGTGTCATGAGAGAATCATCAGGTGCAAGAGTCTGAGCTTGAACTGTAGCTGATCTGATGCTTTTTGATCTGTAAGTCACCCGCTCTTTCATTTCCATTTGATAGCGATCAACATGCTCCTGAATTTCACTGGCTGCCCATTTATCTGGTGCCTTAAACTTGAGAATGGCAGCAAGTGTGGGATCTGGACAGTACTTGACAAACATCATTGCAGCCTCTTGACATGGGTCCTCTAGATGTCCTTCTAGCCTCTTTAAGCCCTCCCCTGCTGCGTCAACTGCCTTATTGAGTCTAACCCAATACTCTACAGGGGTCTCTCCTGGCACTGGAACTGTGCTATAGAAATTGGCCATAGGCATACATGAATAAGTCACTTCACCAAAGTGCTGCATAAGGATGTCAAAGATGACTTTTGGGTTCTCTTGAGGCTTCGAGGATGGACATCCTTAGCCTTGCCCATTAACTTAGACATAATTTCTAAGTACTGTTCACATGCTACATGAGCATAGCTCATTGTATTGGGTACATTAGCTGTGCGGTGGTTTACATCATGCTTTCGGATGAAATCAGCTATGATGTGGTGAAAACCCGCCATCAGAGCTTGTTTGAGCTGCTGCTGATAAGGTGAGTCATCAGCGGTGTCCTCGGTTAGACCGCTGTGGTTTTGGAACGCTTCCTCTAACCGCGCTCTGTACTCAAACACATCTTCACCTTCTTTTTGTCTGCATTGCGCAATTTTAGCATAGTCTGTTTTTTTTTTCCACAGCTGTGGATGTTTTCATGCACCATCTCTACTTGGTGTTTCAATGCACTGCTTTTAGCTGGAAGATTTGTGTCACGTACATATTTTCCAGTAAAGTCACCCTTCACTCTGCCCCAATTGAAGGTCAGAGACTTTCTGAAAGTTTGATCAACTTCCCAGCCATTGAGTCCAAACGAATCAATCAGCTGGCGATGTTTATCAACCCAGGCATCTACATCTAATTTTGGATCACCTAAGCTTTTGCACACTTCGGTGCAGTCTGCTTCGGTCCAGGGCCGGAAGACATAGATTGTCTCTCTGTCATCATAAGCACCTGAGGCTGTCGTTGCCCCAAAATGCGGATTTGCAACCTCTACGAGGGGGTAGAATTCTCCGTTTGCTCCCCCTGGGGTGGGTGGATTGGGAGCAGGACAATCATAATTTCTGTCAACTATGTTATATTGTTGTTTGAGGGGTTTCAGATCAGGATAATGTGTTGGTTCTCCTAACAGTAAGGAGTGAAGTTCACCTTTGTGAGCTGTTCTGGTATGTTTGGCTATGGGGTCAGCTCTAGCAGCTGCACGTTCATTAATGTCCAGTTTTTCTACTGCTCTCTGGCATTCAAGCACTTTTTCTTCAATTTCAGATTTCCGACCTGCTCTCTGTCTTCTCTCTTCACTAATTCTCGCACCTTCACTAGCACAGACAGTTTCCTCGTCTGGCTTCACCACAACAGCTGCCTCCAGGGCAAGCCGTTTACGCTTCATATCTAATTTTTTCTGAATATCCTGTCTCTGCTTAAACGCTTGCTCTCACAACTTCACAGCCTCCAACAATTGCAGGTGTTTTTCTTTGTTTTGGGCTCTGCGAGTGTTAAGAGCTTCAACCTTTAATCTCTCAACAAGTTTCTCACACGGACCGTAAATCAGTTTGCCCTCAAAGCCGTACTTCTTTTTCCACAGTTTCAAAAATCTAGTACTGCCAGGTGAAAATTTCTCCATGTACTTGGAGTCACCCTCCATGGTGGCAGGTTTGCTTTTCCCGCTACCCATTGTGAACAATCTTTTTTGTTATTCAAGTGTAAACTCTTTTCTGGTCAGGATCAACGATCGGTCACAATGTCTGCAGGGATCATCGACTACACCAGGCTTCTACAGAAACTAGTTTTCTGCGGATGTAGCTGTCCCAACAAACCAACCTCTCAAGTTTGATCCAAACCCACGTCGAACAAACAAGACAAACAGGACAATCCCTGCGACTCCCACTAAGGAGTTAAATGCGCTTAGGGACAATGGTCAAGCGTAGAGTTTGTGTTAGCACCGTTAGGTTTCCACTCTACATAGACCCATTCATACAATCAATCACACGTTTTGTTAACGTCATAACAAGTACGCTGGAATTACGGCTCCAGTCAACCTTTAGTTATTTATCCTGGCATTCCGGGCCCAGTCAACCCCAATCATGGCATTAAGGACACTCACTTATTGGTGCTGTATTGCTCGTCTCCTGGAACTCGTCATCAACGCCGTCGGAGGGAAGATCAGGATCTATGCCACCGACCCAGCGACGAATTCACGCCCCAGGATTTTGTGTCAGACGAGTAGATGTCCGGCTGACGTCAGACTTCTGTGTTCCGTCACCTTCCTCCCACGACGTGGACTGTTGAGCTCCGGCTCGAATATAAATGAAATGAATATACATGATTATATGGGTTAAATGATATAGAATAAACACCAAAGATAAATGAGATTAATTATAGAGAAAATATATTTTCTCCAACAAGTAAGTTGGCAAATTAAGGCAGTTTACAGCCGAAAATAAGAAGCTCAATGGTGCGCCCTCCCGTGTGCAGCGTTCGATTTGTGGCACACGATGTGACTGTAACCCTGATTTCTCGCTCTTGGTACAGGCTACAATTTTATTTAAATGGTATTCTTCTTTAATGCACCACACGGCAAGACAGTACGGCACATGTACACTTTTTATTCCACGATTCCTAAACATAAAATAAAAAAAATAAAAAGGAATACTAACTAAGGTTACACGACTACAATTTAAAAAACTGAATAAGGATGATCTAGACCAGAAGTCGGGCACCGGTAACACCCACGTTTTCAATAAAAAAAACAAACACTTGGAGCCGCGGAGGGCGGCAATATTATATTATTTAAGAACATTCAACATTTGTTTTTTAATCCAAAGAAGACATAAAAGTCAGGGCTCAGAGGTTTAACATTTTATATTTTATTGACAGAAGATCGTAGCAATTACCAGCATACCTATTCAGTCCTCGTTCTCTTTTATATGGAATACGAGCAACGATCAAATGTAAGCGTCATATTACGCCTTGTAAAACCATAAAAACTGTTCAGATCATTTACAGACGATAAAACATTGTCAAAGCATCGACAAGGACAGTTAATTCGCTTTTCCCTGCTACAAACAGCTGCTGTAGCTGAGAGAAACCCGTGCGGCATCACCAGTCAATCCGGATTGAACCAATGAAGATTGACAATTCAATCTTCATTGGTTCGGATGCTTTAAGGTGTGTGAAGTGGGGAGGAGACGGCAGCAGCGACTGAAGAGCGACTGAATAGAGTTTATGTCTTCCCCACTGACAGGTGCATTCATTTGATAATGCACGTATCTTGGCTGACAGTTCAGTTGAAAAACACACTGAATCTTTACAAACCGTCCCTGAATAACATTTATGAACTGCAGTTTCCTTCTTGATTATCCATGATTATTATGGAAGAAGCGCAAATCATCGCCAGTCCAAATTGTGCAATTAATACTGTGTTTACAATAAAGGTAATAATGATAATAATATTATTTTCAATTTAAAATGCACTGCATATTTTAAACAAATGTCGAAGTGCTACAAATAAATTAGACCAGAAAGCTACGATAAATACATAGGTTTACTCTTGCAGAGTAAACATATAGAACAAACTCCTTGTTGCATTAATGAGTCTTAGACCTGCAGCTGATCATGCCGCCCGGTGCTTTTATTCAAATCTGTCTGGCACCCATAGCAAGAGAAACGAGAAAGCCGGTGAAGGTGGATGGACGGGCGAATGGGAAATCAAAGTTTTGAAACGTACACTGGCCGCACATCAGCCACTCATCCAGTAACAATGACACGCACAGTCAAAACAAATTCCCGCTACATCTAGTGCACCACTCCTCCGTTTCTCTCGTAGCCTGCATTTGCACATCCATATATTTGTGTATTGGTCACTCTCTGTCTGGACACATGACTCCGAAACACGTCACATGTTTGTATAACTTTTAAGGCCAAAACAAATTATAAGCACAGGTAACTTTTTGTAAAAAACTAATATTTTGCCTGGTTTATTGGTTTGTAAGGCGGTGCTTTGCCGCCCATAGCAAGAGAAACGAGAAAGCCGATAAAAGTGGCTGGATGGACGGATGGGAAATGAAAATGTTGAAATGTACACGGGCGGAATAAGTAAAAACGAATGTCCAAGTGCTACAAATAAATTAGACCAGAAAGCTACGATAAATACATACGTTTATTTTTGCAGAGTAAACGTATGTAGAACAAACTACTTGCTGCATTTTTGCCTGTTTTATTGGTTTGTAAGTCGGTGCTTTGATTAAAATCTGTTTGCCGCTCATCGAAAGAAACGAAAACGCTGGTGAAAGTTGCTGGATGGACGGATGGGAAATGAAAATGTTCAAACGTACACGGGTCGAATAAGTGATCTCAGCCACTCAGTTACAATGACACGCACAGTCAAAACAAGTCAAACTGCAGTTCTGCAGACACAGAGTAAACACGTACTAACAAACATGTTGTTGTAATGCGTCGCTGTAGATCTGCTGAGTTCTGGCGTCCTGTCAAAGTTACGATCGACAACTGCTGTAAAACAAATTCCTATGATTATTACGGTTATTTAGGTAAAATCTACGACTATTGGAAAACATTCATTAACAAGTTGTGGAAGTTTAAAACCTAAATAAGCGGATGTAGTCGCAGATGGACTGCGCTCTACGTCTTTACTTGGCCATGCGCATTCAAATTATATTTATATAAACCGCGACCCATAATCACAGAATTATGTGAAGCTAAAATGTTGTAGAAGATGTTAGAGCGGTGGGTGTGTACAGTCGGACCTCAGTTACGCTGTAGTGCTTTGGAGGCTTCTAATCAACGCTGCGCCACCTGGTGGGTAAAACAAGACTAGCGTCTTGAATTTTTTCAGCCGGCTGCAAGATTAAAAACCTTTAGTCAGCGACGCACCCACTGCACCCTGGTGACGCAACGGTACTGCAGAGAAAACACTAGTCTCTGCAGTGAAAACGCTAGTCACTTTGAACCGCTGCCACTGTATGAGGTGTAAAAATTTGTGTAAGTATTACTGATGCGGCATTTATGAATAACAAAAAAATTTAATTCTTCAGTTCTGTCTGAAAAAAAAATACACTTTCGGGATGAGTATTTCTGTAAATATAGGCTTCAGCAACTAATAGTCTCCATAGAATATACTGTAGCACAATTAGTGAACATATTTCTAGTTTGGATCTCTACCGGTGTAATTCAATCCAATTCTATTTATTTTTATTTATATAGCGCCAAATCACAACAAAGTTATCTCAAGGCAATTTACAAAGTAAGGTTTAAGACCTCACACAACTAAACCCAAGAAATCCCACATACAGCAAGCATTTAATTTGACAGCAACATTGGAGAGGAAAAACTCTCGGCCATCTGCCTCGACCGATTGGGGTGAGGGAGAGAGTGAGAGAAAAGCAGAGCAACAAGAACAAGCAACAACAGAGGACGGTTGGACCAGGGACTGGATACAGGCAGGATGGTTTGATCCACAGCTGCCCGTCACAGACACCAAACTTTGAGTTCAATGATACCTGTAGGTGAGGACAGAGTGGAGGAGAGAGAGCAGGACAGAAGCACAACTACTGGAGAGAAAGAGACAAGGTTAGTTGAACATGAACAATGATGGGAGGTTATTGGACAGAAGAGGTAGAAGGAAACAGAAGAGCTCAGTGTATAAATTAAGTCCCCCAGCAGTCTATGTCTATTGCAGCTTAATTAAGAGATGGTTCCTGTGACTAACAATCATTGCCAGTGACCTGATTCATCTCTAACTATAAGCTTTATCAAAAAGGAAGGTTTTAAGCCTAATCTTAAAAGGTGGAGAGTGTGTCAGCTTCTCGAACCTGAAGAGGCAGCTGGTTCCAGAGGAGAGGAACTTGGTAGCTAAAAGCTCTGCCCCCTGTTCTACATTTAAAGACTCTAGGAACCACAAGTAGCCCAGCGCTTTGAGAATGAAGCGTTCTGCTGGGAGCATAAGGAACTATGAGGTCTTTAAGATAAGAAGGAGCTTTATCATTGAGTACTTTGTATGTGAGTAGGAGAATTTAAAATTCTATCCTACATTTTACAGGCAGCCAGTGCAGAGAAGCTAATGTAGGAAAAATGTGATCTCTCTTTCTAAGTCCTGTCAGAACTCTGGCTGCAGCATTTTAAATAAGCTGTAGGCTTTTAAGGAGCTGATAGGACATCCTATTAGTAAGCATTTACAGTAGTCCAGCCTAGAGGTAACAAATGCATGGATCAGTTTCTCTGCATCGCTCTGAGAGAGGATGCTTCTGATTTTAGGTATGTTTCTAAGATGAAAGTAGGCGGTTCTGGAGATTTGTTTAATGTATGATGTAAAAGAGAGATCCTGGTTAAAGATGACACCAAGGTCCCTCACAGCAGAATCTGAAGCTAATGTTATGCCATCCAGGGTGGCTATCTGACTCAATAGTGTCTCTCTCAGATTTTCAGGTCTCAGGCCCAACAATAAGAATTTCAGTTTTATCTGAATTTAATTGAAGGAAGTTTTGGGACATCCAGGATTTGATGTCTTTTAAACAACCCTGAATTTTGAGTAGTTGATCAGTTTCGTTTGGTTCCAAGGACAGGTATAGCTGAGTATCATCTGCGTAAAAATGAAAATTAATAGAATGCTTTCTAATAATCTCACCTAGAGGAGACATGTATAGGCTAAACAGAATTGGACCCAGCACAGAACCCTGTGGTACTCCATAGCTAATCCTTGTGCATGTGGAGAATTCATCATTAACATGAACAAACTGGAATCTGTTGAACAAATAGGATTTAAACCATCCCAATGCTGTTCCTTTAATCCCGATTCTATGTTCTAGTGTCTGTACTAGAATGTTATGATCAATTGTATCAAATGCAGCACTACTGTAGTCAGCCTGGTTACAGTGCTGAAAAGAAACCTGGGGTTGTTTTTGTTTTCCTCAATTAGGGAGGAATAATATGTTTTTCTAGCAGCACAAAGTGCTTTTTTATATATTATTAGACTGTCTTTCCATGCAATGCAGTTTACATTTATTTTGTTGGAACGCCACTGTCTTTCTAGTTGTCTGGTCCTGTGCTTTAAGCTGCAGATCTCTGAGTTATACCATAGAGCTAACCTCCTCTGATTCACTGCCTTCTTCTTCAGAGGAGCCACTGTGTCTAACAGTGTACGTAGAGAAGCTGCAGCATCATCTACAAGACAGTCAACCTGTTCATAAGGATTAAGGTGACTGTTCTCTGTGTATCTACAAGAAATTGTGGAAAACATGATGGAATTATCTGCTTGAATCTGGCAACAGCGTTGTCAGATAAACATCTGCTATAGTAACATTTCTTTCCAGCTATTGTAAGGTCAATTATGCTAAATTCAAAAGGTAATAAGAAATGGTCAGATAACAGAGGGTTTTGGGGAAGAACTATTAAATTATCAATTTCAACCCCATATGTCATGACAAGATCGAGGGTGTGGTTAAAACGATGAGTGGGTTCATTTACCTGCTGCGTAAAACCAATGGTGTCTATTAAGGACTTAAAAGCAGTGCTGAGACAGTTACTGTCAACATCTACATGAATGTTAAAGCCTCCCACTACAATGACTTTATCTGTGCTAACTCAATTAAGAATTCAGAGAATTCAGTTAAAAACTCCGAATATGGAGCAGGAGAACGGTAAACAATACAAAACACAACTGGCTTCTGAGTTTTAGAGTCTGGGTGAGAAAGGCTCAGAGTGAGGCTCTCAAATGAGTTATAACTATGTTTAGGTTTAGGAGTAATTAATAAATCTGAGTTATAAATTGCTGCTACTCCTCCACCTCTACCTGTACTTTTAGGAACATGATAGTTGATGTGACTCATTGGAGTTGACTCATTTAAAGTAACATATTCATCCTTCTGCAGCCAGGTTTCAGTGAGACAGAACAGATCTATGTGATGGTCACTTATCAAGTCATTTATTAACGAGGATTTAGATGAGAGAGATCTGATATTTAATAAACCACACTTTATTAACTTACTGTTACTTTGTTCTGTAAGAGGAACTGTTTTGATGTTTATTAAATTTTGGTAAGTCACTCCTCTTTGATTTGTTTGTGACTTGTATAGTTTAGGTGGTCGAGAAGCAGACACAGTCTCCATGCGATAACTAAGACTAAGAGTGGGTGGCGGCTGTAGAGAACGTGCAGAGAGGCGTGTAGGACTGCAAATCTGCGTCCTGGGCTCCACTCTGAGTTGTCATGGAGTGGGGAGGCTAAGCAACATGGCCATGTAACTAGAAAGCAGAGAGGCTGAAAATTATCGTGCCTGGTACTCTTCATTCTCCGGTGCTGTCAACGGTCTCCAGCTCACATCTGCCCAGGAACTGGACCTCATGACTAAGTGGCTAGGAAAAGACTCCAGTGAACTGGTAAAACGCATTCGCTCAGTCCATGTTAATAACCCCAGATTAGCCTTAATTAAAGCATGGGAGAGGCTACAAGAGTCTTATGCAGCTCCAGAAATCCTAGAAAACTCACTGTTTCAGTGATTAGAGAGGTTTCCCAAGATTGCTGCTAAAGACAACAAAGTTAGGAGAATTAGGAGATTTGCTGCAGCAAATTGAAGGTGCTAAAGAAGATGGCTACCTCACAGGCCTGACATACTTGGACACTCCACGGGGAATCGCACCAATTGTGGAAAAACTTCCATTCGGTCTTAGAGAGAGGTGGGTCTCTATTGTTTCCTTTTACAAAGAAGAGAACTTTGGTCGCTTTCCACCCTTTGAGCACTTTTGCAAGTTTGTGTGCCATGAAGCAAAGAAGAGAAATGACCCCAGTTTCATGTGTCAGTCCAGCCCCACAACTCATTCCAAACCAGCTAAGTACACTTCAAACCATTTCATCCCAAACAAACCAGTCTCTGTGCACAAAACAAATGTTTCCATCACCAATACTGATCCTAACAAGAACTGTCCACTACATAACAAACCTCATCCACTCAAGAAATGCAGAATGTTCTGGAACAAACCCTACAGTGAGAGGAAGACAATTCTCAAAGAGAAAGGAATATGTTTCAAATGTTGCTCTTCTACTTCCCATTTAGCCAAAGCCTGCATGTCAGCTGTGAAGTGTTCGGAATGCAGTAGTAGCTATCACGATGCAGCAATGCATCCTGACTCATCATACCAAACAATCAAGGCTCCCTCAACGGCTCAAGAAGACGGCGGGGAGGGAGAAGAGCAAACGGATGCTATCAACACAAGCTGCACAGAAGTCTGCGGCCCAGGTCAGTGGAACCGCTCATGCTCAAAGATATGTCTTACTAAGATTTATTCAAAAGGCGCTCAGGACAAAGCCATTAAAGCTTATGTAATATTGGATGATCAAAGTAATCGCTCACTAGCTAGGTCAGAGTTCTTCAAACTGTTTAATATAGAGAGCAGTCCATGCCTCTACTACCTCAAAACTTGTTCTGGAGTCACAGAAACATCAGGCAGAAAGGCTGAGGGATTCCAGCTAGAGTCACTCGATGGCAAAGTCGTCATCTGTCTCCTTCCACTCCTAGAATGCAACGACATCCTGAACAACCGTTCAGAGATTCCAACTCCAAGTGCAATCATGCACCAACCCCATTTAGGAGACATTGCTAAACACGTCCCAGACATAGATCCAAATGCAAAAATACTACGGCTACTGGGAAGAGATGTCATTAGAGCACATAAAGTCAGAGAGCAGAATAATGAACCCACACAACGCACCTTTTGCACAACGCCTGGACCTTGGCTGGGTGGTTGTTGGAGATGTGTGTTTTGGGAACGCGCACAAACCCTTGGTAAAGACCTTCAAAACCAACGTGCTAGAGAACGGCCAACCTTCAATATTTCAGCCTTGCACAAGCTTCATACACGCCAGAGAAGCACGGCATGATTATGACCAGCGATGCAGTGTTAATGAGAAAATGCTAGGACAGTCTGTGTTCATCCAAACAGAACATGACAACAAGCCTGCTCCATCAGTGGAAGACAAAGTATTCCTAAAACAAATGGATGCAAAGGTCTACAGAGACGAAGATAACAGTTGGGTTGCGCCATTGCCTTTCAGAGAACCCAGACAGCGTTTGCCAAATAACAAAGAGCAAGCAATTAGTCGATTCACTTCCCTGAAACCAACAATGAAAAGGAAACCAGAAATGCAGCAACAGTATGTGGAGTTCATGGGAAGGATATTCGCCAATGGACATGCTGAGGTGGCACCTCAACTGAAAGAAAATGAGGAATGCTGGTATCTCCCAACATGTGGAGTTTATCACCCACAGAAACCCAACCAGATCAGAGTGTTTTTTGATTCTAGTGCACAGTGGTCTGGCACCTCACTCAACGATGTGCTTCTTAAAGGTCCTGATCTAAATAACAGTCTCCTAGGTGTTCTGTTGCGGTTCAGGAAAGAGAAGGTTGCAGTTCTTGCTGACATCCAGCAAATGTTTCACTGTTTCCTAGTACATGAAGAGCACAGAAACTTCTTATGATTTCTTTGGCACAAGGATAATGACATAAACAAGGAGGTTGTCGAGTACAGAATGAGTCGATTCACTTCCCTGAAACTTCCCTGAAACCAACAATGAAAAGGAAACCAGAAATGCAGCAACAGTATGTGGAGTTCATGGGAAGGATATTCGCCAATGGACATGCTGAGGTGGCACCTCAACTGAAAGAAAATGAGGAATGCTGGTATCTCCCAACATGTGGAGTTTATCACCCACAGAAACCCAACCAGATCAGAGTGTTTTTTGATTCTAGTGCACAGTGGTCTGGCACCTCAATCAACAATGTGCTTCTTTATGGGCTGCGAAGAGCCATAAAGGAAGGTGCACAAAGGTACGGCGACGACACTGTTAAGTTTGTGGAAAGACACTTTTATGTCGATGATGGCCTAATATCAGTGTCAACTGAAGCTGAGGCAATTGATCTTCTGAAACGAACACAGGCTTCACTCGCAGAGTCTAACCTGCGTTTGCACAAGCTCAAACCGTCAGGCAGTCACAGAGGCCTTCTCACCAGAAGACTGTGCAGTGGTGAAGAACTTGGATTTGAGTGGAAAAGACACACCCACACAGCGAAGTTTGGGTCTTCTGTGGGAAATCAGAACGGACACATCCAACTTCTCAGTGCCACCAAATAACAACCTATTCACTTGGCGAGGTGTTCTGTCTACTGTGAGTAGCATTTTCGATCCTCTGGGCCTGATTGCTCCTGTTACAATCCAGGGAAGAGCAAGTCTAAGAGAACTTACCTCCGAGCAGTCTGACTGGGACACACCACTGCCTGCAGATAGGCTAAACCAATGGGAGGCTTGGAGAAATTCACTTCAAGATCTAAAGCAGCTTCATGTCCCACGTATTTATACTGCAGCTTCACCTAGTGAAACAACATACAAAGAACTGTGTGTGTTCTCAGATGCGTCAGTCAAAGCTATAGGTGCAGTAGCATACTTAAGAACAGTTCAAAAACATGGCCATGTCGAGGTGGGATTCATCATGGGTAAGGCGAAGCTGGCACCACAATCTGTCCCAACAGTCCCAAGACTTGAGCTGTGTGCAGCCGTCTTAGCAGTTGAAATAGCTGATCTCATACAAGACGAGCTGGACCTGGAACTGGATGCTGTCAAGTTTTACACAGACAGCAAAGTGGTTCTTGGTTACATCTGTAATGAATCAAAACAATTCTATTTGTACGTCCATAATAGAGTCCAGCGAATTCGCATGTCATCAAGGCCAGAACAATGGAACTACGTCCATATAGAGAAGAACCCTGCTGACCATGCTTCAAGATCCGTGCCTGCATCTCATCTTGCTCAGACCTCATGGTTTACAGGACCAGACTTCCTTTGTAAGACACCTGTGGAAGAAACACAACCCAGTCCATCATTTGAGTTAATCGAACCAGAAACGGATGCGGAAATTCGACCAGAAATACGAACCTGTGCTACTTTTCTGGACAGCAAAGTGCTAACATCTGAACGCTTCCAGCGATTCTCTACCTTTACCTCATTGGTAAGAAGTATAGCATCACTTATCCACATTGCCAAATCATACAATCACTCAGTTCAAAACAGCAAATGCAAGGGGTGGCACATATGTAACTTACCGCACACTCAAGAGGAACGTGACTAAGCCAAGGACGTTATCTTCAAAGCAACGCAAATTTCAGCTTTTGCCAAGGAACGTGCAGCCTTGCAAACCAACAAAATGACACCTACCAACAGCTGTTTAACCCTCACGCAGCTCTCATTTTTAGACCCCACGAGGGCAACGGAGGAGGGTTTTACATCTGACCCCACAAGTGGGTGAGGATGTGCAGTGGGGGGTGGTGGTCGGGGTCACGCCGGACCCCAGGAGGAAAGCGAACGTGCAGGTTGGGAGGAGGGAGGTGGGGGTCACGCCAGACCCCAGGAGGAAAGCGAACGTGCAGGTTGGGAGGAGGGAGGAGGGGGTCACGCCGGACCCCACGAGGACACAGAACGTGCAGGTTAGGTGGAGGGAGGAGGGGGTCACGCCGGACCCCAGGAGGAAAGCGAACGTGCAGGTTGGGAGGAGGGAGGTGGGGGTCACGCCAGACCCCAGGAGGAAAGCGAACGTGCAGGTTGGGAGGAGGGAGGTGGGGGTCACGCCAGACCCCAGGAGGAAAGCGAACGTGCAGGTTAGGAGGAGGGAGGAGGGGGTCACGCCGGACCCCACGAGGACACAGAACGTGCAGGTTAGAAGGAGAGAGGTGGGGGTCACGCCAGACCCCAGGAGGAAAGCGAACGTGCAGGTTAGGAGGAGGGAGGAGGGGGTCACGCCAGACCCCACGAGGACACAGAACGTGCAGGTTAGGAGGAGGGAGGAGGGGGTCACGCCGGACCCCAGGAGGAAAGCGAACGTGCAGGTTGGGAGGAGGGAGGTGGGGGTCACGCCAGACCCCAGGAGGAAAGCGAACGTGCAGGTTAGGAGGAGGGAGGAGGGGGTCACGCCGGACCCCACGAGGACACAGAACGTGCAGGTTAGAAGGAGAGAGGTGGGGGTCACGCCAGACCCCAGGAGGAAAGCGAACGTGCAGGTTAGGAGGAGGGAGGAGGGGGTCACGCCAGACCCCACGAGGACACAGAACGTGCAGGTTAGGAGGAGGGAGGAGGGGGTCACGCCGGACCCCAGGAGGAAAGCGAACGTGCAGGTTGGGAGGAGGGAGGTGGGGGTCACGCCGGACCCCAGGAGGAAAGCGAACGTGCAGGTTGGGAGGAGGGAGGTGGGGGTCACGCCAGACCCCAGGAGGAAAGCGAACGTGCAGGTTAGGAGGAGGGAGGAGGGGGTCACGCCAGACCCCACGAGGACACAGAACGTGCAGGTTAGGAGGAGGGAGGAGGGGGTCACGCCGGACCCCAGGAGGAAAGCGAACGTGCAGGTTGGGAGGAGGGAGGTGGGGGTCACGCCAGACCCCAGGAGGAAAGCGAACGTGCAGGTTAGGAGGAGGGAGGAGGGGGTCACGCCAGACCCCACGAGGACACAGAACGTGCAGGTTAGGAGGAGGGAGGAGGGGGTCACGCCGGACCCCAGGAGGAAAGCGAACGTGCAGGTTGGGAGGAGTGAGGTGGGGGTCACGCCGGACCCCACGAGGACACAGAAAGTGCAGGTTAGGAGGAGAGAGGTGGGGGTCACGCCGGACCCCACGAGGACACAGAAAGTGCAGGTTAGGAGGAGGGAGGTGGGGGTCACGCAAGACCCCACGAGTGCACAGAAAGTGCAGGTTAGGAGGAGGTAGCTGGGGGTCACGCCGGACCCCACGAGGACACAGAAAGTGCAGGTTAGGAGGAGAGAGGTGGGGGTCACGCCGGACCCCAGGAGGAAAGCGAACGTGCAGGTTAGGAGGAGGGAGGTGGGGGTCACGCCGGACCCCACGAGGACACAGAAAGTGCAGGTTAGGAGGAGAGAGGGGGGGTCACGCTCGACCCCACGAGGACACAGAAAGTGCAGGTTAGGAGGAGAGAGGAGGGGGTCACGCCAGACCCCAGGAGGAAAGCGAACGTGCAGATTAGGAGGAGGGAGGTGGGGGTCACGCCGGACCCCAGGAGGAAAGCGAACGTGCAGGTTAGGAGGAGGGAGGTGGGGGTCACGCCAGACCCCACGAGTGCACAGAAGGTGCAGGTTAAGAGGAGGTAGCTGGGGGTCACGCCGGACCCCTCGAGGACACAGAAAGTGCAGGTTAGGAGGAGAGAGGGGGGGGTCACGCTCGACCCCACGAGGACACAGAAAGTGCAGGTTAGGAGGAGAGAGGTGGGGGTCACGCCGGACCCCAGGAGGAAAGCGAACGTGCAGGTTGGGAGGAGAGAGGTGGGGGTCACGCCGGACCCCAGGAGGAAAGCGAACGTGCAGGTTAGGAGGAGGGAGGTGGGGGTCACGCCGGACCCCAGGAGGAAAGCGAACGTGCAGGTTAGGAGGATCCACAGGTTGGAGGATGGAGAATCTCTGTCTGGAGAATTTGTGTGTGTGTGTGTGTGTGTGTGTGTGTGTGTGTGTGTGTGTGTGTGTGTGTGTGTGTGTGTGTGTGTGTGTGTGTGTGTGTGTGTGTGTGTGGGAATACAAGGAGGGCCGTGACGTTGTGTGTTTCCAAGTTGGAAACTTCCCAGGTTGGAGAAAAAAAAAAAAACAAAATACCCTAATTCAAATGCTTTTGCTTTATTTTATTAATTATTTTTCTTTTACATATTACACTTTGTTTGTAAATAGTGTTACTACACTGACAACAACAAAAACATCAACAATAGTATAAAACACACGGAATATTATTATTATTATTATTATTATTATTATTATTATTATTATTATTATTATTATTATTATTATTTCATTTGCTAATGAACAAACAAATTATCTTCAGGAGCGAGGGGCGCAGTCTGAACAGCAGAAGAGCAAATGTCTGTGGCAGATGTATCTCTCGCACCGATGGCAAACGTTGTTTGTTTTGCGGTCCCTCGCGCGCGGACAAATTTGACACCTTTTCCTCTTGCCCTTTTGCGCCCGGTCGCTAGCGGCGGAACCGAGGCCGTCGTGTTCTCCTCCGTCACCCTCATCGTCCCCGTCGTCACCCCAGACGAGGTCTGCGGTGAGGGCCTGCTGCCGCTGCCGCCGCTGCTGGTGCTGCTGCTGCTGCTGCTGCTGCTGCTGCTGCTGCTGCTGCTGCTGCTCCTGCTCCTGCTGCTCCTGCTCCTGCTGCTCCTGCCGCTGCTGCTGCCCCGAGTCCGGAAGAGCAGGACAGGGAGCGGGAGGAGGACCCGCACCCCGAACCCCCTTCTGAAGCGTCCTCGTGAGAGGAGTCACGAGCGCCTTGCCCAGCTGCTCTAGAAACACCCTCCTCTTGCTGCGGTTGCCGGGCATCCAGTCCGGGTGGGCCTCCCGCCACACGACGAAAGCGTTGTAACAAGACACGTCTAGGACGTTGTGAAACACCGCCACGGGCCAGCGCGCCGTCTTTCTCCTGCAGCTGTAGGTTCCTATCACCTTGTCCAGGTTGTCTACGCCTCCCTTGGTGGCGTTGTAGTCTAGGACGGCAAAGGGCTTTTTGTCCCGCCGTCCTGCGTCGACGAGGAGGACGTCGTCGGCGGCCGTGGCGGCCGAGTGTAGCGTGCTCATCAGGATCACGTTTTTGTTTTTCTTGGGCACGTAGGACACCAGGACGGTGCTGGGAGTGAAGGCAAACGCGGAGGAGAAGGCGCTCCTGCCCTTGACCGAGAGGAGCGCCGGCGGCAATTCCGGCTTGTTCTTGCGAACCGTACCGAGCATGGTGAGCTCCCTGCGCAGGAGCCGCTGGCCCAGTTCGTAGGAAGTGAAAAAGTTGTCGCACGTCACGTTGCGAGGCCCGGCGAGCCCTTCTGTGACGTCCAGCACGACCCGCTGGCCCTGCTTTTTTTCAGAAGCTCTCTTTTCTCCTCCTCCTCCTCCTCCTCCTGGCTTGCCTGTGTAAAGCTGCATCTTCCAAGCGTAGCTGGACTTGGCGTCGCGCGCCACCCAAAACTTGAGGCCGTATTTTGCTTGCTTGCTAGGCATGTACTGTCTGAAAGAGCAACGACCTACAAAAAATAAAGGTGAGATTTTTACAAATATATTTTTTTTACAGAGGTAAAAAAAGAAAGCCTGCTTGCTACGTGTTTTCTGCATGTCTGCGTGTGTCTGTCTGTGTGTGTGTGTGTGTGTGTGTGTGTGTGTGTGTGTGTGTGTGTGTGTGTGTGTGTGTGTGTGTGTGTGTGTGTGCGTGTCTATGTGCCTGTGTGTGTATGTGTGTGTGTCTGTGCCTGTGTCTGCATGTCTGTGTGTGTGTGTGTGTGTCTGTCTGTGTTTGTATGTCTGTGTCTGTGTCTGCATGTTTTTTTTTTTTTTTGCTTTACCTCTGAAAGGTACCAGTTGCTCGTCCACCGTCACGTTAGGACCCGGGTCGTAGAGGCTGGGCAGCCGCTCCACCCACGCGTCCCAGACCTCTCTCACGGCTGCCAGTTTGTCCGTCGCTCGCCTGGCGGGTCTAGTTTGGCGATCGTCGAAACGCAACAGCTTCGAGTAAGCGTGAAACACCTTGAGCGACATCGTGGCGCGAAAAATGGCCCTGCCGCTCTCGGCGTCCCACAGGCTGGCCACGGCCTCCCCTCGGGACCTGTAGACGCCGGACAAAATCAGGAGGCCCAAGTAGGCTCGCAGGTCGACCTCGTCCATGCCCTTCCAGGCGCTCCCGAGCTTTCGAGAGCCCTCCAGGTTGGTGTTCTCCAGGACGATCCTTTCCACCGCCGGGGTCACAAACATGCGGAAGGTCGATTCAAAGTCGACCGCCTGAGCCGCCGCGTACTCTGTGGGTCCCTGGGCAGAAAGAGGACTAAGAGGGACGTTCCTCGCTTCCTCGCCGTTGCGAAACACAGCGGAGGACCATTTTATTTTCCCGTCTTTAGAGATAAAAGTTTTATCTTCTTCTTCTTCTTTTTCTTCTTCTTCATCCTCATCCTCGAGTTCTATTTGCTCCAGTCTTTGCACATTTTCTATTATTTCATCATCATCTTCATCATCAACATCATCATCATCATCATCATCATCATCATCATCATCATCATCATTATATTCTTCATCATCAACTTCTTCATCTGAAGTGTCCAGCCTTAGATCACATCCCTCGCTGTCTTTTTGTCCTTCATCTGTTTCTGGTCCTGCTGTATCTGCTTCTTCTGCTTCTCCTTTTTCTTTCTCTTCTTCACTTGACACGTCTTCCTCAGATTCCTCTTCTGGTTCAGAGTCGTCATTAGATTGGCTTAAAAAAATCTGCTCTAGAACCTGTGCGGCGGTGAAACGAGCAGCGGCCATGAAGAGAGAGCGCAAAGCTGGCAGACAAGCTGGCAGGCTGGCAGGCAGGCAGGCCAATGAGCAGGGGGTCAGGCACGCAAGCATGCAGGAAACGCGGGCACGCAAGCGTCTCCCTAACACCAACTCATAAGTAAGACCAGTTTTCTCTTTTTTTGTTTGTTTTTAGTCCAAGCTACGTGAGGGTGGTGAAATAATTTGCAGGTGAAAGCACACACAAACACAAGTTTCCAAGTTGGAGGAATCTCTACCACGTTGGAGGAATCCTTCTGGTGGGATGAACTGCCGCGTTGGGGGATTTTTGACGTTGGACAAACCCAGGTTAGATGATTTTTTCCCACCACGCTGGAGGAATCCTTCTGGTGGGATAAACTGCCACGTTGGAGGATTTTCACGTTGGACAAACCCAGGTTAGATGATTTTTTCCCACCACGCTGGAGGAATCCTTCTGGTGGGATAAACTGCCGCGTTGGAGGATTTTTGACGTTGGACAAACCCAGGTTAGATGATTTTTTCCCACCACGCTGGAGGAATCCTTCTGGTGGGATAAACTGCCACGTTAGAGGATTTTTCACGTTGGACAAACCCAGGTTAGATGCTTTTTTCCCACCACGCTGGAGGAATCCTTCTGGTGGGATAAACTGCCGTGTTGGAGGATTTTTCACGTTGGATAAAGTGGAGAAAATGTGTGTGTGTGTGTGTGTGTGTGTGTGTGTGTGTGTGGGGTCTTGTTTCCAAGTTGGAGGAATCTCCACCACGTTGGAGGCATCCTTCTGGTGGGATAAACTGCCAGGTTGGAGGATTTTTCAAGTTGGATAAAGTGGAGAAAGTGTGTGTGTGTGTGTGTGTGTGTGAGTGTGTGTGTGTGTGTGTGTGCTTGTGGGGTTTTGTTTCCAAGTTGGAGGAATCTCCACCACGTTGGAGGAATCCTTCTGGTGGGATAAACTGCTGCGTTGGAGGATTTTTCACGTTGGACGAACCCAGGTTAGATGATTTTTTCCCACCACGCTGGAGGAATCCTTCTGGTGGGATAAACTGCCACGTTGGAGGATTTTTCATGTTGGATAAAGTGGAGAAGGTGTGTGCGTGTGTGTGTGCGTGCGTGCGTGTGGGGTCTTGTTGAGGGACGTGAGAGTGGTGGTGAAATAAGTCCCCCCCCCCCCCCCCCCCCCCCCAGGTTAGATGTTTTTTTTTGTTGGAGAAATCCTTCTGGTAGGATAAACTTGGAGGAGCTTGGAGGATTTTTCACGTTGGATAAAGTGGAGAACGGCTCCGAGTTCTTTCGTGGTGAGATGATTTTGGTTTGATGCCTCTGGCAGCGATGGAGATGTGGTGCCAGAGAATACGAAAAAAAAACAAAAAAACAAAACAAAAACAAGGTTAGGGTCGGGGATCGGACCCCCGGTCAGACCTGCCACCTTCCCACGGTCGGCGTCATATAAACCCCACAGAAGACAGAAGAGGATGGCTACTCTTCCCGTCCCTCTAAACTGAACAGAGCTCACCGACATGGACGCAGAGACCTCTAACTTCTCTAACGGACCGGAGCTCGTCGCCGTCGCTCAGATCTTAGAGACCTTCTCTAAAGGCACTGGAAAAGCCAGAGACAATGACAAGTTCGCTGTCTGGCGAGACGCGCATCCTCACGTCTCGCAACGCAGACCCGTGGGAAATTGGGCGCTCCTGAACGCCACATGGGAGGAAATGGAGGTCCTAACGGGGAAGATCTGGGCCTCGCCCGGCAAGGGGCTGGTGCATCTGTGTCGCGCGCGCGTTACACCGTGCGAGGGAATAGTTTTGCTGGCCGACTGCAACCCCAGTCCCCGGAAAGAGTCGGGGACGGCGTTGTTCTTTGGGGTGCAATCAAGACCGTGAGGGGTCTGAAATTTTTCTCTCTGGTGGTTTACAATGGAGTCTACAAGATCCTCTTCGAGCCGGTGGCTCGCGACGACACGGTCATGGACACCACCGCCCCATATTGGTCCGACCCTTACGGGACGGCGTTGGACCCCTTGAGGCTGATCGGCAAAGTTATCGCCGAGGACCGCGCCAGGCTTCTGAGTCCCCCCCAGGAAGACGGAGTGCGCTTTGAGGATCTGTCTGCCACGAGGTTGCTGAGTGAGGTGCGCGGCGCGATAACGACACTGGGCGACACCTGGTGGGGGCTGTACGCCTATCCGGAAAAGCTGCCCGAGGTGAAGCCGAACGCGGGGATAGTCTTTTGTTATATGGGCGGCTACGACGCGGGATACCTGTTTGACATCGCTACCGACGAGTGTACTCGGAGCTTTTTGTTTTGTTCGACCCCGCGCGGTTTCCAATACGTGCTCGTGAATGGCTCTAGGAGAGTCCCGTTCAAGTCTGTCTCTGAACTCTTGGCTCACATCGCCGGCTGTATCGAGCTTCTCCCCGCCCCGCCAGCCTCTGTCGTTACGTGTGCCGATTAAGGTGTCCGGACACCTTTGGATTATTTGGAATACGTGTGATGTGAATTCTAATATGAATATGAATATGAGTGCATATGAATGCATTGTGTACCCCTTTCTTTGATTACTGTTTTATATTCAATAAATATTTAGCATTTAATCAAAAGTTTTGCTTATTTGGTCTTTATTTTCTCCCTCAATATATAATATAATATATATATAATATAATATATCAATCAGTGTGTGTGTGTGTGTGTGTGTGTGTGTGTGTGTGTGTGTGTGTGTGTGTGTGTGTGTGTGTGTGTGTGCGCGCGGAGCATGGGGTCGTGTTGGACCTAGGGAGGATGCGGAATGTGAGGGTCGTGGTGAAATAATTTGCAGGTGAAAGCACACACACACACACAAACACCGAGTTTCCACGTTGGAGGAATCTTCACTGCGTTGGAGGAATCCCTCCGGTGGGATAACCTGCCACGTTGGAGGATTTTTCACGTTGGATAAAGTGGAGAACGGTTCCCGAGTTCTCTGGTGGTGAGATGATTTCGGTCTCTCTGAGGTTTTAATATGAATATGAATATGAGTGCATATGAATGCATTGTGTACCCCTTTCTTTGATTACTGTTTTATATTTAATAAATATTTAGTATTTAATCAAAAGTTTTGCTTATTTGGTCTTTATTTTCTCCCTCATAATATGATAATATTCAAATAATGTGTGTGTGTGTGTGTGTGTGTGTGTGTGTGTGTGTGTGTGTGTGTGTGTGTGTGTGTGTGTGTGTGTGTGTGTGTGTGTGTGTGTGTGTGTGTGTGTGTGTTTTTCTTTTTTATTTTACATGTATGGGGAGCGTGGCTGCTGCGGGCACTGAGGCCTGCGCTATTGTGTCAACGCTATTCCACCAGTCTCAATGTGAGGAGCGCTGCGGCGGAACCCATTGACCAGTCGCCGCCTCATTTCCAATTTTTACACAAGTTTACACAAGTTTTCCCTCGATTTCCCAGGTTTCCCAGGATTTTTCCGAGTTGGAGGATCCTCCTGGTGGGAATAAATTGCCCCGGTCGGAGGACTTTTTCACGTTGGACAAAGTGGAGGACGGTTCAGGAGGAGTTGTCTGGCGGTGAGATGACGATGAGCCGGTTGGAGGATGCCTCGCCGGTTCAGATTTTGGGTTGGGTGCCTGTTTGCGGGGGGGGGGGGGGGTGCGGCAAACCTTAAAAGTCGCAGAGAGAATACGTCGCAGTACCACTTCACCTGACAAGCTTGGAACGAGCGTTTATCCACAGTCTCGTCGAAAGGTTCCAACGCTATGGCCTCTCAAGAAGAAGGTGACCTGCAAACCGACGGCTGCGCGGTGTTCGAGCCGCGGCTCGAGCGGACCACAGACTGTCTGCGCCTTCGCGTAGAAGAAGAGGGAACCCCGTGCCCGTTGGATCATAGCGGATTCCCAGACCCGGAAGGAGGCCTAGGCGGAGGTCTGGAGTGCGACTGTTTGTGTGGGAACGCTCTGGCCTCTGAGGGTGCCTTGAGGGACTTGTTGGACAAACACATCCTGGCCAGCGACGGACGGTGTGCTCGCGTCAAGGCTCATTACAGACACCGCCACCTGCCACCGGATCAATTGGCCTTGGACCTGGGCGAACTCAGGTTCGCCCACGGCATGGTGGCGTTTCCGGACGCCCCCAGCGGTGGCAAATGTTACCTGCTAAACGTAAAGCGATGCGTCATCTGTGCCGGCGCGGGGAGACGACACCGCGACAGATGCAAAGAAGTTTGCGAGAGATTCACGGCGTACCTGACCGACACCCAGCTGGACGACGACTACGGGCGCAAGCCTCTGCTGTACACGAAAAGGCTGAGCGAGAGGAGCGTGGTCGGCCCTCGCACTGCGGACAACCTGTTCAGGGAGCTGGGCAGCCGTGAGGGCATGTCGTATGAGCTGGACACCGTAGACACTCACGTGTGTGATGCGTGCGGCGTCAGGCTTTCCCGTTTCGTAGCGGGTGACAACATGCTGAGAGAGCATGTGTATCACGTGCACGTTGCCGGAGTGGAGGAGTGCGACTTCCTGGCGAAAAAGTTCTCTGGCAGAGAAAGCGTCCGGAAAGCAATGATAGGCAAGGAGCGTTACAGAAGGGGCTACGTGGCGTTCCCCGAGTTGATGCTGAAGGAGGCCGTGGAAGGCCATGTCGGCTTTGGCTACGATATGCCCTGCGTCGTGTGCGGCTCGCGGCGGAGCGAGAGCCACAACCAACGCTGCGGGATACTGATGCTGGCGCTGCTGCGAAAGTTGCTTCGCGTCAAGTTTTGATGAGCCGAGAATCCCGTTGATGAAGATTAAAAAAAAAAACAAAAAAAGGGCCGTATTCAATTTCTTTCTACGCCTGCCTCTGTTGCTTTACGCGTACCGATTAAATTATACTGTACGGAATGCGCCTTGTACTCCTTTATTTCATAACTGTTTTATATTATTAAATAAACTTTTGGCATTTAATCAAATGTTTTTGCCTGTTTGGTCTGTTTTATTTTTCGTTTAAAATGGTCAGCCCTTGCACGCAGCTGTCTGCTTGCATCATCATCATCATCATCATCATCATCATCATCATCATCATCATCATGTTCGTCATCATCATCATGTTCATCATCAGTGGGCCTGTGGCACGGGTGGAGGTAAAGGGGAGGAAAGGAGAAGGAAAAATAAAAAACAAAAAAAATGGGGTCGCGCCGGACCCCGGCAAGACGCCTGACGGGGAGGTACAGGGGGCTGGGGTAGCGCCTGACCCCGGGAGGATGCGGGACGGGGAGGTACAGGGGGCTGGGGTCGCGCCGGACCCCGGCAGGACGAGGGACGGGGAGGTACAGGGGGCTGGGGTCGCGCAGTTCATCTGAACTCGATGATCGTGCAGCCTCCTGCTGAGGGATGTTGGCCAGGAAGCAACACTGAACATAACCTGCAGGAGATAAAAAAAAAAAAAAAAAAACTATTTAAAGGGCTTTGTAGTTAAAAACAGTAAAGCCCCACTGAATCGTTAATACGTTACTGCTCAACGTATGCCCTCAGACTGATGGCAGGAATTAATGTAGAAACATCAAAGGGAGGTAAACAATGATTCATAGTCATGATCGTAGATGTTCGTACTCGTACATGGCGGTTAAAATAAGGCAGATTGCAACTAGTCGCTGTCGCTTCGTTCTGCTTTTTGCAAGACGCGCTTTCTACTGGACGGCAGCAGTTCCTTAGAAGCCCTGGTTTTGTTTTTACTGTGGAAAGAGGAAACAAACAGTGACCATGCAGAACAGAGATGGGACACGTCTGGTTTAAGGGAAAAAGTATTTAACACTACAGCTATGCAATGCTGAAAGTCTCATGCAGCTGTTCCGTAGCAGCTAATGTTTATCAAAGTGACATCCGATCACAGTTTCTGTGTGTGTGTGTGTGTGTGTGTCTTGTAGTTTAAAGATACTTACGCCTCTTTTTCAGCCAGTTCTAATGCATCATTTATCTTTTTTAACATGTTATAGCGCTCACGGCCTTTAACCTGCAGAAAAAAAAAAAGGATTTAAATTGAGAGCAGCAATTCTGTGACAACACTAGTTTTTTTTAAATACTTTGTGTGTGTACTAACTGGCAACATAAGTACTTCCTCCTCGTCTGTGCTTGAGCCAGACTTCCTTTTGCACATATCAGGATCTGTTGCTGGGGCACTTTCTAGAAAAGCAAAACGTGATCCGTAAGATAGAAGACAGCCAAGGTGCAAAGACAAACCCAGCATTAATAAACAAACACATACTTCTTTTCTTCACTTGTTTGGCCCCTGTCTGAAGTTTGGCACTATTTGCCTCCTCTGTTTTACGATCCCTGCCGGGACACGCGCAGACACGCACCTCGAAGCATCTTCGGCCCAAAAGTTGTCCGCTAAAAGACAGTAGAAAAACATTTACTAAGGCTGCAAAAGCTATCTTTGAGGTGGGATAACAGTGATGCACAACTTCAACTTCAAGTTACATTTAGAAACAAAATAAACATAAAACAGGCAAATACATAAAGCAGGAGATCAAGTTACACCACGTCCACCCTCGGTTTCCATGTAACACTACTCTTTATCCAGCAAATACATTTCAGCTCACACCAATCCTGGTAGATGAAACCATACGTACTCTGAAGTCTCAAGGGTCAGGATGTGGTGAGGATGGGTCTGCGGTTCATGCCTACCATGCAGGAGCTGTTGCACATGAAGTTGAACAGGATTGTGGTGATCTCTGAGCCCGGCTGAAACACATGCAGGATAGTAGTCGTTTAGTGCACGGGTAATTTCAGGGATGACAAACCGTGAAAGCGGAACGAGAGGCACAACAGAATGATAACATTTAATTGCTACGTTAGGGGAAAGGTCAGAAGTGAGAGGCAGTGATACCTGGGGCGGCTCATAGGGAACAGTCACACTGTGCCTTTTTGTGTTGTAATCCTCAAGATACTGAGGCCTTTGGCTGCCCTCCGCTCTGATCAAATGACTGCGATGGTCTGCAGCTGAAAAGGAAAAACCAAAAAGCCAAAGCATCTCTCTCTCTCGTTTTCTTTTAACAAACATTTTAAAACAGAAGGTATTATTTCACTGAAACGCTTTTCTTACCGTCTTCTTGTAGACAGCCAGCAAATACATTTCAGCTCACACCAATCCTGGTAGATGAAACCATACGTACTCTGAAGTCTCAAGGGTCAGGATGTGGTGAGGATGGGTCTGCGGTTCATGCCTCCCATGCAGGAGCTGTTGCACATGAAGTTGAACAGGATTGTGGTGATCTCTGAGCCCGGCTGAAACACATGCAGGATAGTAGTCGTTTAGTGCACGGGTAATTTCAGGGATGACAAACCGTGAAAGCGGAACGAGAGGCACAACAGAATGATAACATTTAATTGCTACGTTAGGGGAAAGGTCAGAAGTGAGAGGCAGTGATACCTGGGGCGGCTCATAGGGAACAGTCACACTGTGCCTTTTTGTGTTGTGATCCTCAAGATACTGAGGCCTTTGGCTGCCCTCCGCTCTGATCAAATGACTGCGATGGTCTGCAGCTGAAAAGGAAAAAACCAAAAAGCCAAAGCATCTCTCTCTCTCGTTTTCTTTTAACAAACATTTTAAAACAGAAGGTATTATTTCACTGAAACGCTTTTCTTACCGTCTTCTTGTAGACAGCCATTACTCTGAGAACCGTGTGGAGGTTTACAACCAGGCTCAACTCCCCCGCAGACCGGTGGACAAGTCGCAGGGGGCGGGAGCTCCTCGACAGACCACCCTAACCTCAACTAAACCTGCCAACAGCAGCGCGCTGATCAGTGACTCGCTGTGGAAACATCGATGCCACTGGCTCTTCACACGCAGCAACTCGCTCTGGGCACGAAAATTTAGCAAATGGCCACAATGAACAAGGCTGCACACGAACGCCACAATGAGAGCTACGAAAGAATGGGTTTCTAACGCGGCGCCAAGACCCCGGCAGGACGCTTGACGGGGAGGTTCCGTGGGCCGGGGTCGCGCCTGACCCCGGGAGGACGCCTGACGGGGAGGTACAGGGAGCTGGGGTCGCGCCGGACCCCGGCAGGACGCCTGACCCCGGCAGGACGCCCGACGGGGAGGTTCCGTGGGCCGGGGTCGCGCCGGACCCCGGGAGGACGCCTGACGGGGAGGTACAGGGAGCTGGGGTCGCGCCTGACCCCGGGAGGATGCGGGACGGGGAGGTACATGGGGCTGGGGTCGCGCCTGACCCCGGGAGGACGCCTGACGGGGAGGTACAGGGAGCTGGGGTCGCGCCGGACCCCGGCAGGACGCCCGACGGGGAGGTTCCGTGGGCCGGGGTCGCGCCGGACCCCGGGAGGACGCCTGACGGGGAGGTACAGGGAGCTGGGGTCGCGCCTGACCCCGGGAGGATGCGGGACGGGGAGGTACATGGGGCTGGGGTCGCGCCTGACCCCGGGAGGACGCCTGACGGGGAGGTACAGGGAGCTGGGGTCGCGCCGGACCCCGGCAGGACGCCCGACGGGGAGGTTCCGTGGGCCGGGGTCGCGCCGGACCCCGGGAGGATGCGGGACGGGCCTGTGACGAAGAAGAAGAGAGCGGTGACCGAGCCGCAGCGGATCCTGCGACGCGTAGGTGCCTTGTGGCCAAAAACGTAAAAAGAATCAAAAGTTTCATAGTTTGTCTCGTGGGGTCAGACTGACCCCCTCGAAGGCTGCGTGAGGGTTAAGGACACTCAATCCAATCCTGGATAATGGTCTTCTTGTTGTAGGAGGACGCCTTAAATATTCAGGCCTCACATCTGTGGAAAAGAACCCAATAATCCTGCCAAAGCGCAACCACATCTCTGTGCTGCTCACACGTTATTACCACGAGCAAGTGAAACACCAAGGTCGCCATCTGACAGAAGGTGCCATCAGGGCTGCTGGTTTGTGGATTTTGGGAGGCAAAGCTCTGGTCAATTGAGTGCTTCACAAATGTGTGATCTGCTCCTCAGCTATGTGGTGTCCTCCAACACATAATCAACCTAGGCCTGCAGCTGGAGAGAGTTCCTCTTGGATGGAAAAAGTCACGCATTGTGCCAGTGAATACGGGCTTTTGAGAGACTGATCCTAGACTACCTTCTTCTCTGGACAAAAAACCTCTGTCGACCCCCTCCAGTTTGCATATCAACCCCATCTAGGAGTGGATGACGCCATCATACATTTGCTCCATTGCACCTACAAACACCTGGACAAGCCTGGTGCCTTAGTAAGGATTGTGTTCTTTGATCTCTCCAGTGCATTTAACTCCATCCAGCTGCTGGGGGAGAAACTGAAGGACATGCTGGTGAAGCCCCCCCCCCCGATCTCATGGATCATGGACTACCTCACCAATTGCCCCCAGTACGTCCGCCTGCAGAACTATGTGTATAACACAGTGGTCTACAGCATAGGTGCTCCACAGGGGACAGTTCTGTCTTCCTTCCTCTTCACCCTGTATACCTTAAACTTCAGGTACAACTCAGAGTCCTGTCATTCTCAGTTCTCTGATGACTCTGCTATTGTAGGATCTATCCGCTGATGTACTCAGCGTCACAGAGTACCAGGGAGTGGTGGACAGCTTTCTGAACTGGCGTGAACAGAACCACCTCCAACTGAACAGTAAGACTTAGAATCTGGTCATAGATCCTAGGGCGGGGTCTCAAACTGGTTCCACCAAAGGCTGCTATCCCCGCTGGTTTTCCAATTCTCTCTGCCCTAATGCCTACTGATTACCTTGACCAGGTGTGTTCAGTCAGTGACAAGGTTGGAAAGACAACTGACACACCTAATCAAGGTAATCGGCACAGCTCCATCAAGGGACAGTGGCCCACACGTTACATGCAGCACACAATGCTGAAACATAAATTATATCACTATATCACTTTACAAGGAAAAACACCCTAGATATTGTTAAGAATGATTGTCCGGAGTTACAGTAATAGTTATCACAGCAGCACCAAGAAGGCACCAGCTCAAGTGAGGCCACTTGACAGAATTGTCCATGCTGCTAGAGATTCAGCTAGGTGAGTACATTTCCTGTGTGATGTTACTTTGGGAGATACAGTAGATTAATTTCACAGTCCAGCGTGACTCACGTGTACAGGGCTATGATTGAGACTCTATTAAATTATTCACCAGAAGCCTTAAAGTCCCAATTCAGCGTGGGGTTTTTCTACCAAGACACTGCCGGTGCAATGATGGAGCGAATCTTGGCTTAACAGTGCGGGCTGCATTCGGTGCAGAGAGGTTCATGTCCTAGAGCCCCTCCACACCAATATCTTTTCCTGTGAGAGGCTTGCAGAAGATTTCAGGTTCAAGCCCACCATAGTGCCATCTTTTTTATGTGGCAAATGCAGAAGGGAGATACTATGACCGTGCTTAAATGAACTCAATCACTTTTTATCATTATTTACATGTGAACATACATTTACAATATGTGAAAAAGAGTTTTGTACTATTTTATGAATAAATCTTAACCAAGGGAAAAACCCATGTGTGCTAAAACTGCTTCCATCCAACATGAGGCACCAGGTCATGTTCTATTTGTTTTTTGGTTCAGCTCTGTTTTAGTTCTTTTGAGGTGACTAGTTCTGTGAGGTTTATAAAACTAAAACCTTTATAATCTTATTTAGCTTCATTCTATCCGCTTTTGTCTCAACAGAGATTGTTGAGACAATGTGCTACCTGAACAGAAAGCCCGCAGGAATCGTACTCACCCAGCTGACTCTCTAGTCGCATGGACAGTTCTGTCAATTGCCTAATTCATGTAACAAAAGCAGCCGATCACACATGACTCAGGAAGTCAGCTACAGCGAGCCGATCACTTGAACACCCGGCCAGTTTTATAGTCATTTTTTAGAAAAGTCAGTACTCCTAGTTGTAATTTTACCCAGGCCAACTTGGAGTTTCTGGCATTTTGCCAGGACGGGCCACAGATTCACTCTAAGCTGTTTCAGCCATGTTTTGAAAACAATTTGTCCATCAGAGAATATTACAATTTAATCACAGCCACAGGGCGTCATGTAAAAGAGCAACCGCCGTGCTTCAATAGACAAGACTTTGAGGGTGTCTACACTTTGTTTGCCATCAATTTACCACCTGATGAAAAGGGGGTGGCTCTGTCTCCTGTCAAATCAGGCTGTCTAAGGCTTGAAAATGAGATTCAGGCTTCCTTAAAGTCACACTATGACTTTAAGGAAGACCTTATTGTTTATTGTTTTTTTTTACAAATCTATTCTTGAAAGCCCCCATTTAAACCCTATTAATTAATTAGGATTCGATTGGGCATATTCCAATTAAAATGGTTGTGGTTCCTCAATGGTAAGGGCTACAATATTGAGCTTGGTGTCATTGGAAAGGACACTTCTTCTAATTTTCAAAGAAAGAAACATAATTTGTTACAGTTATATAGGAGGAAAAACAAAAGAAACACAAACCTGAAATAATTTTTTGATTAGCCCTCGCCTTGATTCTTCCCTTATAGATATAAGCAAATATCTCCCTGGTGAATGGTCTCATGACAAAAAACCAAAAGGGATCTAAAAGAATGAAGCCTTGTGCATTTATATATGAAGATATAAATTAAATAGTGTTAGAAAAACAGTATATGAGACATTTATTTATTACTTTTATGATTAATTAATTATTCCCCCCCTCCCCCAAAATCGGCCTGGCCCAGGTACCCCTAATAGGTCACATCTCTGGCCTGGATCAACCTACAGACACCAGGGAGGGCTCAAATGAAAGCTTACAGTTACAGTTACACAGTTACAGTTAAAGTTATACAGGAGAACAATAAAAGAAACACAAAACTGAAATATTTTTTAAATAATTTTTTGATAAGCCCTCGCCTGGATTTTTCCCATTATAGATATAAGCAAATATCTCCCTGGTGACTGGTCTCAGGAAAAAACAAAACAAAAGGGATATAAAAGAATGAAGCCTTTCGCATTTATAAATGAAGAAATAAATCAAATAATGTTAAAAACCAGTAAATGGGACATTTTTTAATTACTTTTATGATTAATTAAATACTCCCCCTCCACACCAAATTCCGCCTGGCTCAGGTAACCCTAATAGGTCACATCTCTGGCCTGGATCAACCCAGAGACACCAGGGAGGGCTCAAATAAAAGCTTACAGGCTGTAAAAATATCCTATAATGCTATATTTGCGTTCACTATAACCTAATATAATATATGTAACAATCTGGGTCAAAAAATCCTAGTTAGGAAAGAGCAGGCTTCACTTTTTGGGCCTTTGACCTGGCTGGTTACGGCAGGCTGAGCGCCCCTCCCCCACTCATCGTATATCTACGGAATCAGCGCTTTCTCTGCTACACGGCTGCAGTGTCCGTTTTGTTCCAGCATTTACGAGGTTAACTCTAGAGGCCTGTGAGTGGAGGGAGGGAGGGAGGGGGGGGGGTGGACCACGTGTGCTAGGGGTTGCCATGGTGGGGCCAAAGCCGAAGCCCGGCAGCCTCCATCTTGAAAAGTTCCCCTTACTTTCGCTTTTGAATTTAGCGAGTTATGGCTCACAGAAGTTGGAAAAAAATATTTTTCGCTCACGAGTTGGAGCAGAACACTTGTAGTTTTTGGACCAATGTGGATGTACCGTGTGTTTTGGACCGAAACGCTTTATTGGATTACATTCTCTGGATCGTAACGAACGTAAAGAGACCACACACGACGTGATTGAGTGCGATTTGAAGCTCAGAAGTCGTCAAAAGTAAGTTATGGAAAATTTATAAATTTATGGTTATTGTTTTTTAAACATTTGATGACTGCGCTGTGGTGGTTGTAGCTGGAAATGGTTTATATGGTCGGAAAGACGAAAGTCTAAGCTTTCCAACGGTGTGCAGCTTGTGTCGCTGAGGTTTAGCAGCTTGATTGTACACAGTCATAACTCGCATGATGCCCTCAGGTGTCCCCCAGGAGGGACAGTAGAACGTACGCTCAATCTTACATTTTCTGCAGAAAAGATCTTATATATAGGATCATATATTATAATAATAAACAGCTGCAACATCCTTTGTCTGTAGTATGTGGTCAGCATTGCATATATTATTTGTTTAACAGGGCTCGCAGCTTATTCATTCAAAGTGTATTAAGATTGTACCACTCCAATGTTGTCAGAAATTATCTTGTTGTATCAGACTTTGCAGAAAGATATCATGAATGAATAACTGATCATGCCGATGATTGTATGAATGTTTGTTCTTTAAAAATATGGTTCAATAAACTCTTTTTCACTTGTTTTTTATTTACAAAACAAACCAATGAGGAGGTGAAGATTCCACATTTTTGCGCTTACGGGTTTTCACATTAACATCATTACTGAGTACGAGGGAAGGCCAGAGTGGGGCCAACAGAGCAGGTTGCCTCTTCTTTTTTCGCTGAATTCAGGTTCAGAGTTTAACTGTATTGGCCTTTATGAAAAATATTCTGGGTCAGAATTATGGCAGAAAAGGGTGGGAAGAGGGTGACAGTTTGACAGCTGTCAATCAAAGTTTGAAGAATGTTATATATTATAGTCTTTTATGATTAGTGAACTAAATTCAAATTAATTTCACTTCTAATTTCACTTTGAATCCAGAAAGATCAAGTGGAAACTCTAAGAGTAAAACAATGAAACAACAAGGAAACTAAAACAAATAACTTATTTTCCGATATCAGATTGAAATCAGAATCAGTTTCAGAATCAGTTTATTCGCCAAGGTTGCACAGGACAAACAAGGAATTGCCAAGGGGCTTCTGCAACTGTGCGCGCTGTCATTCCTGAAGCAAGTTAAGCAAGTTACAATACAATCAGTACGATACAAAAACAAAACAATACAATACAGGAGTAGGCACAGTACAAGTGGAAAATTGCTGGAATTTTAAAGGCCGGAGAGCAGAAGGTAAGATTAGGGGGAGGGGGGTATCTGCATCAGTATAGCTAAGTGTTGTTCATAGATGTATGCCGACCAAGATTTTTACAAGCCAGTCCAACAGTTGTCCTTGAAGACACAGTAAGAGGCACAATAAGGGAAAGAACATAGAGGCACAGCTGTTGAACTAGATTGGACCCGGGAAGGGAGGGGTGAGGAATAAAGGACAGAATAATACACAGCCAATTCTAGTACATTTTAACAATCCATGATTCATTTGTCTAAATCAGTAGTCCAATCGGTCAGAACTCAGGGCTTCATCGCCTCTTGTGGGACCATGGGGTACCCATGACATCTCCTCAAGCCTGTCAGACAAGGCTGTCACCATATTCATCAAGTGTTCATGATAGTTTTGCTTTTTCAGGAGGAGTATATAAGTAATGAATTCCTCTTGATTGATGTTTTTTTGTTTGTTTTTATTAGTCCATCCTAAGTATTGGGATTTAACAGAATTGGTGGAGAGGTTGAGTTTGTGCATGTAAAAATGAGGCAAAACAACAAGATATGAATAGTAATGATTTTAAGGTGTGTGCATACACCAATATATAAATACATTAATATACCTACACCTCTGCATATATATATTATAACACTTGATCACATAATACTTAATAGCTGCGGCATACAATGTCTGGTATGATTGGCTGATGCTGGTTTGATTGGCTGACTGGCGGTAAGCGTATGGCGTCACTTCCGGTTACTTAGGTTTGCTGTGTTTGTACGATGTTACTCTCCGCTCATTTCTAAATATTATCGCCTTATCTGGCAGCGACTGCTAAGAGTTACAAAACAAGCTTGGAATACTCAAGCATGCTTTCTTTTCAATAAACGTCCTGCTAATCTTGTTATGTTATCTAGTGTTTTCTCTGCTAGCATAACGCATTAATCCACCAGGTGGAGCAGTGATGTCTGATCCAGGCACATAGATGAGATGAGGCTTGTAAACTACCTAATTCAAGTTTAAGTAACAACTCAATTTAAAAAAGGACTCTAAAAAACAAAGTTTTTAGTAAAAAAAATTTACTCTTACTTTAGACACAACTATTTCCACTATTAATTGAGTGTTGGTGTCGTGTTCCTCTGCCTGTAAACCTTAACAACTGTTGGAAAGCATACCGTACATCTGTGATTGCATGGTATCAAACTAGAAGCACTACTCACAGTTAATCTATTGCCACGAAAACAATAATTTAGGTGTTTCACAGGTGGCCTGAGTCCAACATTGGTGCCTTGTCCCTCCGGAAACACTGCCCTGATCCAGACCAGTGAAAATGGGATGACAACTTGGACTCTTCACCCTAGACGTCCCCAGCACCAGCTGACAAGACTTCTCTAGACTAGATACAGTACCTGCAACGACTTGAGATACACACAGACATAGTACTGTCAAATTTATGAAGAAAAAAACAATAACTACATTTCTATTAGTTATATATTAGCACTTTATATATCATACACCTTACTAAAAGCAATTAAAAATATATTAGGTCAATATGTATTTGGAACAAAAACTATGTTTGTAAACCAGAGTTACCAGGTACGTTACAATTAATCTGTAAATAGTAAAATGTTCTAAAATTGTCTAATTTCGGAGATACTGATTTATTCCATGCATGTGTAATTGTCTGATATACTGTATATTAAATGTATTCTGTAATGAATACACATTCAATCATACTGGCTTCAGTCCTGGATCATCAACCATACATGACAGTAGGTTTGGCAACTGGTTCAGGCGTCTTAAGGTAAGATTTATCAAAATTTTAGTTTAATTAATTAATAAAAGTAATAAACACATGCAACATTATGACAGCAACAGTTGCTGTCACGCCATGCCTCTAGGCATTCACTGTTCCTACATTGGCACTTATTTACAGACAAATACGGCAAAATTTAAGCTGCAGCTAAAGACTCCATTATGGAGAAATTATTTTGACACAGCAGCAGCACAAGAAAGACAAAAGCGTTTAAAAATGACTTTATATTAGCTTATCGAGCTATGCTCCCAAACAGGCTGTAGTCGTGTTATGAATATTCTGTTGTAATAATTCACGCTGCTTATTGGCAACCATTAGTATTAGCGTTAGCATACGCTAATCAAGTTGCGTATTATATAAATCAGTAAATTAAATAGAATTTGAAATTGCCAGTTAGACGTATCTTGCGCCAGTCTAGGTGTAACCACTTCAACAGCCTCCCATTCGACTTCAGAGTCAGATTTTGGATCAAACGTATGGTTGAACTCCACTACGACGAGGTAGCAGTTTCATTGTTACAATGGATTCAGTGACTGTGACTTTTGATCCCCGCGACGGATCACGGCTATGCGCTTCCTCAAAGGGGTGTGCCGATCAACATCGCTTGCGATACACTCCGAAAACAGAGCGTTGTGGATGAGAGCTTAATTCACACGTTTTCAAACGGGCTGTGTCAAAGCAAGGGTCAAAGCAGGAGTTCACAAGACAGAAACCAAGTCCACGACCAGGAAAAAGACACAGAGTCCAGTGATTCCCTCACGGAGGGTGGAGGCGCGGCAAGATCCTGCTCAGCCGCCGCTGAGGCAGGGTGGCACCCTTAGTGCCCTTGAGCTGGGCCAACGTCCCCAGGGACCACCCCGAACGGCGATGCCCTCCAGGCGGACGCCGATCCAGGAGGCTGAGGAGTCGAGGCGGACGTCGCCGCAGGAGGCAGCGCCATCCAAACAGCCGGATGCGCCGAGGGCGAGGCCACCAGTCCGGCAGCAGAGACAGAGACGAGGCAGGAACCAGAGAAGAAGACAGACGTGGAGACGCGGCCGGAGCCGGGCCGCCAGGAACCGATGCAGATGCGGCCGGGGCCGGGCCACCAGGAACCGACGCAGATGCGGCCGGGGCCGAGCCGCCAGGAACAGATGCAGGTGCGGCCAGAGCCGAGCCGCCAGGAACAGATGCAGGTGCGGCCAGAGCCCCTCCTCCTGGAGGTCGGCTGGAACTACGACAGGTGCGACCTCCTCCTGGAGGTCGGCTGGAACTACGACAGGTGCGACCTCCCCTTGGAGGTCGGCTGGAACTATGACAGGGGCGACCTCCTCCCGGAGGTCGGCTGGAACTACGACAGGGGCGACCTCCTCCTGGAGGCCTGCTGGAACTACGACAGGAGCGACCCCCTCTCGGAGGTCGGCTGGAACTACGACAGGGGCGACCTCCAGGTCGGCGGGGACCGCGGCAGCAACTCCAGCTGGCGCGACTTCCTCTAGGAGGTCGGCGGGAACCGCGGCAGCAACTCCAGCTGGCGCGACCTCCTCCTGGAGGTCGGTGGGAACCGCGGCAGCAACTCCAGCTGGCGCGACCTCCTCCTGGAGGTCGGCGGGAACCGCGGCAGCAACTCCAGCTGGCGCGACCTCCTCCTGGAGGTCGGCGTGGACTGCGGCAGCAACTCCAGCTGGCGCGACCGAACTGGACTGGGACGTGACTCGACTGAACTGGGGCCTGGACGTGACTCGACTGGAGGTCGGCAGGAACCGCGGCAGCAACTCCAGCTGGCGCGACCTCCTGCTGGAGGTCGGCGGGAACCGCGGCAGCAACTCCAGCTGGCGCGACCTCCTCCTGGAGGTCGGCGTGGACCGCGGCAGCAACTCCAGCTGGCACGATCTCCGCCTGGAGGTCGGCGGGAAATGCCACTTCGAGGCTGACAGGAACGGGGCTAGAACAACCTCTACGTGGCCGACAGGAACAGGGACTGGAACGGTCGCTACTTGGCCGACAGGAACAGGGACTGGAACGGCCGCTACAAGGCCGACAGGAACAGGGACTGGAACGGCCGCTACAGGGCCGACAGGAACAGGGACAGGAACGGCCGCAACATGGCCGACAGGAACGGCCGCAACATGGCCGACAGGAACGGGACGGCGTCCTCTCCGGAGCCGGCATGACTGCTTGCAGCTGCCGAGCTCGACGGAGTAGACGTCGGGCCTGATTGGGTGTGACTAACACTCGTCAAACGGATGGTGCCCTCTGGCTGGGACAAGGCCTGAACGTGACTGGACTGGACTGGACTGGGACAGGAACGTGACTCGACTGGACTGGAACATGAACATGACTCGACTGGACTGGGACCTGAACGTGACTCGACTGGACCTGAGCGTGACCGGACTGGGCTGGAGAGTGACCGGACTGGACTGGGACGTGACTCGACTGAACTGGGGCCTGGACGTGACTCGACTGGGCTGGAACGTGACTCGACTGGGCTGGAACGTGACTCGACTGGGCTGGAACCTGGACTAGACTCGACTGGGCTGGAACGTGACTCGACGGGGCTGGAACCTGGACCAGACTCGACTGGGCTAGAACCTGGACTAGACTCGACTGGACTGGAACCTGGACTAGACCCGACTGGGCTGGAACCTGGACTAGACTCGACTGGGCTGGAACCTGGACTAGACTCGACTGGACTGGAACCTGGACTAGACTCACCGGGACTGGAACCTGGGCTGGGCTCGACTGGACTGGGCCCTGGGCTGGGCTTCACTGGACTGGGGCTGGAACCTGAGCGAGACAGGGCTGCACTGGAGCCTGAGCGTGACAGGGCTGCACTGGAACCTGAGAGTGTCGAGGCTGAGCTGCGACTGGAGTCTGAACGGAGCATGGCTGAACTGGGGCTGGGCACAGAGCAGGGCCCGGCCGAACTGGGGCTGGACCCCGAACAGAACACGGCTGGGCTAAGACCAGAGCAGAACACGGCTGGGCTGAGACCTGAGCAGAACACGGCTGGACTGAGACCTGAGCAGAACACGGCTGGGCTGGAGACTGAACAGAACACGGCTGGACTAGAGACTGAACAGAACACGGCTGGGCTGGAGACTGAACAGAACACGGCTGGGCTGGAGACTGAACAGAACACGGCTGGGCTGGAGACTGAACAGAACACGGCTGGACTGGAGACTGAACAGAGCACGGCTGGACTGGAGACTGAACAGGACACGGCTGGACTGGAGACTGAACAGAGCACTGCTGGACTGGAGACTGAACAGAGCACGGAGACGGGGGACCACATGAGTGCAGGAAGTCCAGCGGAGCAAACGTGGAGCTGGGCAGGTTGGTGCAGACACGACGGTCCGACGGGGCTGGGAGGAGGAAACCGAAACCATCGGCGGTGCGACCGGGGCTGGCGTAATCCGAGCAAACGGCGTGGGGGCTGGTGTGGTACGGAGCGCGCTGCTTAACTCTCCGAGTCGTGCACACAATCGCTCATAGAGGCGACGAACACTGGGGCGCTCTAGCACGCTGTCCTCGTCCTCCAAAGTCCATACCGCCACCTCCACGGCGCTGCGCTGGATTTCCGGGTTGGGCGCCCTTCGGTAATCCTCCGCGAGGATTTTAAAATAGTTGCGTAGGTCGCTGGGTAGCTCGGCGCATGTAAACTCCATATTTTCACCCCAGGTGAATGAGGCTCGCCGCAAAAAAAACAGGAAACAAACAGTCACTGACCTGAACGGCGACTGAGTGCTGGCAGGGTCCAAGTTTGGCCAGATTGTCCTGTCAGACTTGGGCAGGCGTCGGACCCACATGCACAGCACAAAGACAGGGTAAGGATTAATACAGGCTTTATTTCGGTAAGCAGAGTCAGACGGTCCAGGTCATACACGGAGAGCTTGGTAACGAGGTACAGAAGGGAACAGGCAATCTCAGGTCCAGTATACAGGCAAGGTTCGGTGCACAAAAGATCACGGTGACGGTACAGACAAGGGCTAGGCAACACTCACGGTCAGTTGTTCGAGCAGGGTACTTATCCAGGTAACGGTGCAAGCAGGGTTCAGGCAGGATTCGGTAATCAGGGAAAAACAAGATCAAGACACGAGAAGCAATACACGAAACGCTGGGCAGAAGTGCTATGACTCAGGAAACTCGACAATCTGGCAACTTGAGTCTGTGAACGGTGGGGCTATATACTGGTGCTGATTACTAACTGATAACAGGTGTGCTGAGTGATCTGGGAACCGAACTGAGGAACAGGAAGTACTACAAAATAAAACAGGACATGACACGGAACGTGACATAAAGCATGTAATATTACTTGAATGATTAGAAATTATTCTAAATTGTTGTTTTGGTTAAAAATGATATACAAATTAGTTCAGTAAGGGGCTGTCTTGGGTGACACGCCTCTACAACATTGCGTGGACAAGAGGAATATTTCCTTTGGAAAGGGTGGTTGTCCCTCTTCACAAAAAGGGGGACAGGAGAGTGTGTTCCAACAAAATTGGGATTCAAATTCGGCTGATAGTCCAACCTCGGATGCAGGAGGAACAATATGGTTTTCGGCCTGGTCGTGGAACGCTGGACCAGCTTTATAGCCATAGCAGGGTGCTTGAGGGTTTGTGGGAGTTTGCCCAACCAGTTCTACATGTGTTTTGTGGACCTGTAGAAAGCATTTAACTGCGTCCCTTGTGACATCCTGTGGGGGGTGCTCCGGGAGTATGGAGTCCAAGGCTCTTTGCAAAGGGCTGTTTGGTCTCTGTACAACCGGAGCAAGAGCTTGGTTCACATTGCCAGCAGTAAGTCAGACCTGTTCCATGCATGTTGGACTTCGCCAGGGCTGCCCTTTGTCACCGATTCTGTTCAATATTTTTATGGACATAATTCCTAGGTTGGGGACCACAGGTAGCATCTCTGATTTTGCAGATGATGTTGTTCTGTTGTGCGCTGGTGCGGACACAACATATATAACTATATGACAAAAGTCTATAGTTTGGTTAGTGAAACACTTAACTATTATTGATTAAAAAATTATTAATGGAATTAATAATTACTAAATTTACGGGGCACCACCCTGTTGCCTGGGACCAATAACCAATTTGGAATAGCCAATACAGTCTCAATTGTATTTAAGTTGGTTGAATGATGAGCTCCGTACCATAGCCGACTCAATTCACCAGTGCTGTAAAACCATCTACAAATAATCACAGACAACGATCAATTAAATTATGAACGCTTTATTAAACAATATTAACTCTGATGTCAACACTGCCTTGAATAACTCAGCAAATCAAAACTTAATCTTATGGTGTGTTCATCTGGACGTACTGTATGTGTATGCGCGTTACCTGAGATACAAGGTGTGTGTGTGTGTGTGTGTGTGTGTGTGTGTGTGTGTGTGTGTCTGTGTGTGTGTCTGTGTGTGTGTGTGTGTGTGTGTGTGTGTCTGTGTGTGTGTCTGTGTGTGTGTGTGTGTGTGTGTGTGTGTGTGTGTGTGTCTGTGTGTGTGTCTGTGTGTGTGTGTGTGTGTGTGTGTGTGTGTGAGAGAGAGAGAGAGAGAGAGAGAGAGAGAGAGAGAGAGAGAGAAAGGAGAAAAGAGGAGGGAGAGCGCCCCCTTTAGGGGCGTGGTGAGGTGGAACAGCTGCGCGCGTGTGCCGGTGAGCCCTTTGAATGGAGCGCGCGTGCCTGGCGCTCACAGGGAAAGAAGTGTGTAAAGGAATGTGAAGTGGGACTAGCGTGAATAAGGCTTGCCGTCTCACAAACGCGTCGGCGATATAGTCACGTGATCGCGGAAGCGTGCAGTGGTTGAAACGTGCGCTTGGCGTGGTCGCAGCAGAAACAGAGCACGGCTTAGTACCACAATAAAGCACTTAAACTAGCACAATCACAAATTACAGCACTTCAATGTGCTGTAATTTCACACAGATCTATAATAACATGATCACGGAAATACACAGTGATCAGATTGCGTGTGCAGGAAAAGAAATAACACAACAATAAAACAATTACTGATCCTCTAAGAGTTCTACTCTGCTCAAACGTAAGAATGCCTCTGCCTTACTGCGCAATCCTGGTGGGAAGATCCTGTGTTGCGTGCGTGTTTGCGCTGTTGCGGTCTGGTCCAGGTGTGCGTCGCGGTGATCGCGTCGTGATCAGCTGGTGCAGCGGCAAGTGAGGCGGTTAAGCTGGCAGTTTCCTGCCGGGTGGCTGGAAGTAGATGGGTGATCAGGCCCGTTCTCTGTGACGATGTCCACGTTGGTTCAGCTGCTGGCTGCGGTGGAGGCTCCAGGTGTGCCGAGGGCAGAGGAAAGCTCTGTGGACAGAGAGAAAAAAGGTCTGCAGTGGACTCGAAGGCGAGAAGACAAGGGGCGAGTCTTTGGTCACGGTGGCTTTTATAACCGTGTTTTTGGTCACGCCCATCCCATTGTGTGATCCAATCAGGATGGCTAACGTCCAAGTTTCTCTGCTGGTGCCTGGTTTTGGCGCTCAGATTTGAAGTCTCTTTGTTTTGACTCACTACTTTCAGGGTGAAGAAGTTACATGCAGGCCACAGAATTTCCTTTGTTTGGGGGCATGCATGTGGGATCTTAATACTGATTATGTTAATAACCGTTTATACACATGAGGTCCCCCAACAGCTTCCTCCATAGGGTGGCTGGGCGATCCCTTAGAGATAAGGTGAGGAGCTCTGTCACCAGCTCTGGGTAGAGTCGCTGCTCTTCCACATCAAGAGGAGCCAGTTGTGGTAGCTCGGGCATCTGGTTCGGATGCCTCCTCGGCGCCTGGTGTTCCTGGCATATCCCACCGGTAGAGACCGGCCCCGAGAAGGCCCCAGAACATGCTGAAGAGACTATGTCTCTTGGCTGGCCTCGGAACGCCTTGGGGTCCTATGGGAAGAGCTGGAGGAAGTGTCCAGGGAGAGGGAAGTCTGGAACTCTCTGCTCAGACTGCTGCCCCCGTGACCCAGCCCCATATAAGCGAAAGAAAATGGATGGATGGATGGATGGATAGTTCAGTAATGAGTTGCCAATTAATTTGAGTCACGTAATGTTCTCAAATGTATCCTTTTAATAGAAGTGTATTTAATTTTAAATCAAAATCAATTCATGTAACAATAACACTGTAGGAATCTTCTCTTGGGGAGAAGGTGAGGGTGAAAAAACAGTCTGACCAGATCTGTATATTGGCCGTTCTGTCTGAAATGAGGCTTCTATTGTTATGCTTATCTATTTGTCTAGATCCATCAACTTTAAATTTGTCAGGTTTTGCCCTTGTTTCCTGTTTTATTTTGTAACACTTCCGGTTTCTGTTCATTGTGTTAGTTTCCGCTTTTGTTGTGAAGGGACTTAGTTGTCATGTTTTTGGTTCCAGTTTCACTTCCTGTTTTATGTTGAAGGACTAAAAAGATTTTCAGTCAGGATTTAGAAAACATCATAGCACAGAAACAGCTCTGGTTAGAGTCACTAATGATCTTCTCTTAGCTTCAGACAATGGTCTAGTTTCTGTCCTTGCCCTGTTAGATCTTAGTGCTGCATTTGAAACAATTGATTATAAAATCATAGACTAGAACATAGAAAAGGAACAGCATTGGAATGTTTTGAATCCTATGAATCCTATCCTTTCTCTAATGTTAAGTGAAATTCTCCACACGCACAAGGATTAGTTATGGAGTACCACAGGGTTCTGTGCTTGGTCCATTTCTGTTCAGCCTATACATGTCTCCTCTAGGGGATATTATTAGGAAGCATTCTATTCATTTTCATTGTTATGCAGATTATACTTAGCTATGTTAAAATGTAAATTTTTTGCACCATATTTACCATATATACCATATAAAACCATATTTACCAAGTGTTCAGTCTGTCTGCAGATGTTATCCATCTGTCTCTTGTCTTCCTCCGAACGGGCTGAGATCTTATTAGTCAGTCCTGCAATCCGGGCATCCGAACGGGCTGAGATGTTACCAATCAGTCCCTCCATCCGGGTCATCCTCTGATGCAAATCATCCGAACGAGCTGAGATGTTAATTATCAGTCCTTCAATCCGGGCCATCCTCTGGTGTAATCCCGTCAGCCGAGTAACCATGGCCCCAATCGGCGTTTGTAGCTCCACGGCCGGTGGACACGTCAATGAGCTGGCCGCAGATTTTCCAATCTTTCCAATCTTCAGATAAAGCAGGGCACCACCAAAGCCAATCATGCCTGTAGCCCGGTTATCAAAGTCCAAAATATGAATACATTCCTGCATCCTCGATGGAAAGAGGCTCCAGACACACGGGGGACCAGGAATCCCATGTGTCCCGCACGTAGAGGAGGCAAAAGTCCCCGGTTTCACCCAACTGGTTTCACACCACCCCCTTCTGCCCAAAGCATCAGAGTCCTGCTGTTACCTGATGTGATGTAACCAGATACATTTGTGAACAACATAAACAGAAGATTCTTCAGAGATCCGTCACTTCAAACAGCCTAGTCAAGTCCCTGGTCCAACCATCCTGCCTGTGCTCTTCTCTCTTTATATGACCACCCACATCCAGCCTGGTTCTGCTGGAGATTTCTTCCTCGTTAGAGACAGAGTTTTTCCTCTCCACTGTTGCTGTCAAATTAAAGGCTTGCCCTATGTGGATTTAGTTGTGTCAGGTCTTAAACCTTACCTTGTAAAGTGCCTTGAGATATCCTTGTTGTCATTTGGCGCTATAAAAATAAAATCAAATTAAATCGAATTGAATTGAATTATAATATTGCAACTGCTATCACCAAGTGTTATTTATAGTGATAACAGTAAATGACAGCTAAGTTTAGGCAGTTGGTTTATCGATTTTTGTGTGCCCATGTACAAGATTAGTAAAGCTGTTACACAATATTATTCACCAAAAGGTTGAGACAGACAGTGGTGCATGAACAATGCCACTTGTGAAAGCCAGAGTGATGGGAGAAGCCCAGCTGCCACATCCAGCCAAACGAGCAAAGGTAAGAATCCTAGTAGCCAGGAAGCCCACATACCCCCAGTATCAGGAGGGCAGGCGTCGCAATCCGAGCCGCCCGCACAGAACCCCCCAGGCAGAGCCACCGCAGCCACAAAGATGCCACCGCCGCCCACACAAGAGCAAAGTGGGGCCCCCTTTATCAGCCCGACTGTATCCCCTTTCACCATGTTGGGCCCAAAACATGAGGCCGGAGCAGTCGGCATAAGAAGAGACCACCCAGGCAGTGGATCCATGCACCCTGAGCGGAGACACACACACACACACACACACACACACACACACACACACACACACACACACACACACACACTACCACATACACTTACACAAACATCTACTCAATAATACGTGAACCCATGCACTCTTGCATACATGCTCACACCCAATCGATTCCCCTAATCTCATTCATGGGGAGGGTAGGTCTCTGGCCTGCTGCCCATGTGTCCTCAGGCAGGGACCGCAGCACCTCCTGAGCTGTGCCCCCCCTTCTCAGAGCAGGGAGAAGCAGGGGGAACAGTGGGAGAGGCACCCCAGGGCCATGCAGCCCAGCTTGAATGTGAGTGTGTGGAACTAGAGTGCATTAAATATGATGGGGATTCCCAGGAGCACAACTGCTGGCTGACGATGGGTCTCCTGGACAGTGTTTCCCAGCCTTAGATGTCTATTGTGTAGTTAAAACTGAGTGGTGATCTTCTGTACCAGGACGTATCAGGAGGTAAGGCCACAGATCGCCTCACCTCTAGGCTCAAGTAAAAGAGTCCAACCCTCGGGTCTAAATGTATGCGTATGTGCAGTAAAGTATGAGGAACTCCGCAAGACTGCCAGTTCAGAGTTCATATGACAGAGCCATCAAAACAAAGGCCCTATCCACTGGTCCCCCAGGAAAGCAGCCTCCAGATCTCACAGACCTAAGTGGATAAGTGTGGAATTATGATGTTGGGAAGTGTGGTGGAAATTTTCCATAAAGAAGCAGATGAGAGAGTTGTCCTTTTGTGCGATTTATTGAAATAATAAAGAAAATACAAATAATGGGGAAAGCAAATAAAAAGCATGGATGTTGTTTGTGTACATCAACAAACCAAAAACCAGCTGGGGAGATCAGTGCACACACCACGAAGGTGTGATGCAAAGAGCCCACGATCCTCAAGTTGCTTCTGCCTTTTAGCTTCTCTGTCCGACTAGGGTGGAATGTCTTTCTAACCCAATCAAATTACATACACCATCTCCTCCCTGTCGCCGTGTGTGTGAAGATATTTACATTCTCACACCTGCATCGCTGACGTCCAACTATCTGTGAGGAAGGAGCACCAAGTCTCAATGGACAGAGACACCTATTTTACTATTAAGTTTTTACTATTAAGTATCTGTTGTGTGCTAAAACATGGGGAGTATGAAGGGCAGCAACTTGTTGATGGCTTACTTATTTTATGTTCACTGCAAAGTTATAATTGTTCTGTGTGGTTTAAAACAGGCAGCGCCACAGCAGCAACACGTTCTTGTTTTTATTCTCCTCAGCTTATTCGTGTCTTTAAATACAAGGCGTCTCTTAAAAATATGTACACACCCACCGCTCTAACATCTGATACAACACATTGACTTCACATAATACCATGATTATGCGTCGCGGTTTAATTAATATAATTTGAATGCGCAAGTAAAGACGTAGAGCGCAGTCCATCTGCGACTACAGCCGCTTATTTAGGTTTTAAACTTCCACGACTTGTTAATGAATGTTTTCCAATAGTCGTAGATTTTACGTAAATAACCGTAATAATCATAGGAATTTGTTTTACAGCAGTTGTCGATCGTAATTTTGACAGGACGCCAGAAATCAGCAGATCTACAGTGACGCATTACAGCAACATGTTTGTTCCTACGCGTTTACTCTGTGTCTGCAGGACTGCAGTTTGACTTGTTTTGACTGTGCGTGTCATTGTAACTGAGGCTGAGAGACTTATTCGACCCGTGTACGTTTCAACATTTTCATTTCCCATCCGTCCATCCAGCCACTTTCACCGGCGTTTTCGTTTGTCTTTCGTTGAGCTGCAAACGGATTTTAATCAAAGCACCGCCTTACAAACCAATAAAACAGGCAAAAATATTTGTTTTTTACAAAAAGACACGGAATTGGAGGTAATATGTTTTTATTGTTTAGAGACAAACGGAAAACAAAAAGTCGTTCTATCGTTACCTCTGCTTATAATTTGGTGGAGACATCAAACTCTTACACAAGCACGTGACGTGTTTCGGAGTCATGTGTCCAGACAGAGAGTGACCAATACACAAATGTATGGATGTGCAAATGCAGGCTACGAGAGGAACGGGGGACTGGTGCACTAGATGTAGTGAGAATTTGTTTTGACTGTGCGTGTCATTGTAACTGAATGAGTGGCTGATGTGACTTATTCGGCCCGTGTATGTTTCAAAACTTTGATTTCACATCCAATTCAATTCAATTCAATTTTATTTATATAGCGCCAAATCACAACAAAGTTATTTCAAGGCACTTTACAAAGTAAGGTTTAAAACCTCACACAACTAAACCCAACAAATCCCACATACAGCAAGCATTTAATTTGACAGCAACAGTGGAGAGGAAAAACTCCCTCTCTAACGAGGAAGAAACCTCCAGCAGAACCAGACTGGATGTGGGCGGCCATCTGCCTCGACCGGTTGGGGTGAGAGGATAGAGAGATAGAAAAGCACAGCAACAGCAACAAGCAACAACAAGCAACAACAGAGCACAGGCAGGATGGTAGGACCAGGGACTGGATGCAGGCAGGATGGTTGGATCCGCAGCTGCCCATCACAGACACCAAACTTTGAGTCCAATGATACCTGTGGGTGAGGACAGAGAGGGAGAAAGAGTGGGGGTGGGGGGGAGAGAGGAGAGAAGCACAACTACTGGACAGAAAGAGACAAGGTTAGTTAAACATGGGACAATGATGGGAGGTTATGGGACAGAGGAGGTAGAAGGAAACAGAGGAGCTCAGTGTATAAATTAAGTCCCCCAGCAGTCTATGTCTATTGCAGCTTAACTAAGACATGGTTCCTGTGACTAACAATAATTGCCAGTGACCTGAACCATCTCTAACTATAAGCTTTATCAAAAAGGAAGGTTTTAAGCCTAATCTTAAAGGTGGAGAGTGTGTCAGCTTCTCGAACCTGAAGAGGGAGCTGGTTCCAGAGGAGAGGAGCTTGGTAGCTAAAAGCTCTGCCCCCTGTTCTACATTTAAACACTCTAGGAACCGCAAGTAGCCCAGCGCTCTAAGAACGAAGTGTTCTGCTGGGAGCATAAGGAACTATAAGGTCTTTAAGATAAGAAGGTGCTTTATCATTGAGTACTTTAAAATGTAGGATAGAATTTAAAATTCTCCTACTCACATACACAGGCAGCCAGTGCAGAGAAGCTAATGTAGGAGAAATGTGATCTCTCTTTCTAAGTCCTGTCAGAACTCTGGCTGCAGCATTTTGAATGAGCTGTAGGTTTTTTAAGGAGCTGTTAGGACATCCTATGAGTAAGGAGTTACAGTAGTCCAGCCTAGAGGTAACAAATGCATGGATCAGTTTCTCTGCATCGCTCTGAGAGAGGATGCTTCTGATTTTAACTATATTTCTAAGGTGGAAGTAGGCGGTTCTGGAGATTTGTTTAATGTATGATGTAAAAGAGAGATCCTGGTCAAACATGACACCAAGGTTCCTCACAGTAGAATCTGAAGCTAATGTTATGCCATCCAGGGTGGCTATCTGACTCAATAGTGTCTCTCTCAGATTTTTAGGCCCAACAATAAGAATCTCGGTTTTATCTGAGTTTAGTTGAAGGAAGTTTTGGGACATCCAGGATTTGATGTCTTTTAAACAACCCTGAATTTTGACTAGTTGATCTGTTTCATTTGGTTCCAAGGACATGTATAGCTGAGTATCATCTGCGTAAAAATGAAAATTAATAGAATGCTTTCTAATAATCTCACCTAGAGGAGACATGTATAAGCTAAACAGAATTGGACCCAGCACAGAACCCTGTGGAACTCCATAGCTAATCCTTGTGCGTGTGGAGAATTTATCATTAACATGAACAAACTGGAATCTGTTCAACAAATAGGATTTAAACCATCCCAATGCTGTTCCATTAATCCCGATTCTATGTTCTAGTGTCTGTAATAGAATGTGATGATCAATTGTATCAAATGCAGCACTAAGATCTAACAGGACAAGGACAGAAACTAGACCATTGTCCGAAGCTAATAGAAGATCATTAGTGACTCTAACCAGAGCTGTTTCTGTGCTATGATGTTTTCTAAATCCTGACTGAAAATCTTCATACAGGTTATTCCCACTAAGGTGGTCAGATAATTGTTTAGCCACGATTTTTTCCAGAATCTTGGAAATAAAGGGTAAATTTGAAATGGGCCTATAGTTGGCTAGTTGTCCAGGGTCAAGGGTTGGTTTTTTCAATAGAGGTTTGACCACAGCCACCTTAAAAGCCTGTGGTACATAGCCTAGTTGTAAAGATTGGTTGATTTGATTTAATATGGATGAGCTGATTAAAGGTAGAACTTCTTTGAGTAATCTGGTTGGGATTGGATCTAAAAGACAAGTGGACGACTTGGAAGAGTTAATTATTGAGGTTAACTCCATATGAGTTATGGGGGAGAAGCTGTCTAGGTAAGACAGAGGATTTAATAAATTTAAAGTTAATGGATCTAGACAGTGCTTTCTGTCATTTGGAAGAAGTCGCTGCTGAATGTTTTTTCTAATGATAATAATTTTATTAGTAAAGTAGTTCATAAAGTCATTGCTGCTGAGATTTAAGGGGATAGTAGACTCAATACAGCTATGACTCTTTGTCAGCCTGGCTACAGTGCTGAAAAGAAACCTGGGGTTGTTTTTGTTTTCCTCAATTAGGGAGGAATAATATGTTTTTCTAGCAGCACAAAGTGCTTTTTTATATTTCATTAGACTGTCCTTCCATGCAATGCAGTTTACATTTATTTTGTTGGAACGCCACTGTCTTTCTAGTTGTCTAGTCCTTTGCTTTAGACTGCGGATGTCTGAGTTATACCACGGAGCTAACCTCCTCTGATTCACTGTCTTCTTCTTCAGAGGAGCCACTGTGTCTAACATTGTACGTAGAGAAGCTGCAGCATCATCTACAAGACAGTCAACCTGTTCATAAGGATTAAGGTGACTGTTCTCTGTGTATCTGCAAGACATTGAGGCAAAAGATGATGGAATCATCTGCTTGAATCTGGCAACAGCATTGTCAGATAAACATCTGCTATAGTAACATTTCTTTCCAGCTGTTATAGGGTCAGTTGTGCTAAATTCAAAAGTTAATAAGAAATGGTCAGATAACAGAGGGTTTTGGGGAAGAACTATTAAATTATCAATTTCAACTCCATATGTCAGGACAAGATCTAGAGTGTGGTTAAAACGATGAGTGGGTTCATTTACCTGCTGTGTAAAACCAATAGTGTCTATTAAGGAGTTAAAAGCAGTGCTGAGACAGTTGCTGTCAACATCTACATGAATGTTAAAGTCTCCCACTACAATGACTTTATCTGTGCTAAGAACTAAGTCAGATAAGAATTCAGAGAATTCAGTTAAGAACTCTGAATATGGAGCAGGAGGACGGTAAACAATACAAAACACAACTGGTTTCTGAGTTTTAGAGTCTGGGTGAGAAAGGCTCAGAGTGAGGCTCTCAAATGAGTTATAACTATGTTTAGGTTTAGGAGTAATTAATAAATCTGATTTATAAACTGCTGCTACTCCTCCACCTCTACCTGTACTTCTTGGAACATGATAGTTGATGTGACTCATTGGAGTCGACTCATTTAAAGTAACATATTCATCCTGCTGCAGCCAGGTTTCAGTGAGACAGAACAGATCTATGTGATGGTCACTTATCAAGTCATTTATTAAAAAGGATTTAGATGAGAGAGATCTGATATTTAATAAACCACACTTCATTAGCTTACTATTACTTTGTTCCGTAAGAGGAACTGTTTTGATGTTTATTAAATTCTGGTAAGTCACTCCTCTTTGATTTGTTTGTGACTTGTATAGTTTAGGTGGTCGAGAAGCAGACACAGTCTCTATGCGATAACTAAGACTAAGAGTGGGTCGCGGCTGTAGAGAACATGCAGAGAGGCGTGTAAGACTGCGACTCTGCGTCCTGGGCTCCACTCTGAGTTGTCACGGAGTGGGGGGACTAAGCAACATGGCCATGTTACTAGAAAGCAGAGAGGCTCCGTTCAACGTGGGATGGACGCCGTCTCTTCTAATCAGCCCAGGTTTTCCCCAAAAAGTGCTCCAATTAGCCATAAAGCCCACATCGTTTGCAGGACACCACCTAGACAACCAGCGGTGGAGCGATGACAGCCGGCTATACATGTCATCGCTGGTCACATTGGGGAGGGGTCCAGAGAAAACTACGGAGTCCGACATTGTTTTGGCGAACGAACACACCGACTCAATGTTAGTTTTAGTGACTTCCGATTGGCGTAACCGGGCGTCATTAGCTCCTGCGTGTATTACGATCTTAGCGTACTTACGTTTATCCTTAGACAGGAGCTTAAGATAAGACTCAATGTCGCCCGCTCTGGCCCCAGGCAAACACCTAACTGTGACCGCTGGATTCTCTAACTTCACGTTTCGGACTATGGAGTCACCAATGATCAGAGTGGGTTTCTCAGCGGGTGTGTCGCTGAGTGGGAAAATCTGTTTGAAACGTGAAGCGGTTGGTGGTGCACCGTGGGCGCCTGCCTAAAGCTACGTTTCTTACGAGCCGTGACCCAGTCGTTGCCCAGCTGCCTGGGACCTGCCGGGGGACTGGTAGCAGCTAAGCTAGGAGGCTCCGCACCGGCTAAAGGGACCTGGCAAGCTGGCCTGTTTTCTAAAGTGCGAAGCCGAGACTCTAAGTCTAACAACCTCGCCTCCAACCCTGCAACTAGCGTACACCTATTACAGATACGATAAGCTAAACATAAGACACACCGAGCACCGAACAGAGCGAGAGGGAGAGGAAAAGGGGGAAGCCATAGCAGGAAAGTAAGCTAGGAGCTACGCTAGCGGAGAAAACACTTAGATAACAGTGTAAATTAGCAGGACGTTTAATGAAAGGAAAAGATGCTTGAGTGTTACAAGCTTGTTTTGAAACTTTTAGCAGTCGCTATCGGATATAAAACGATAATATTTAGAAAAGAGCGGAGAGTAACGCTGTACACACACAGCGGCAGCAAACCTCAGTAACCGGAAGTGACGCGATACGCTTACCGTCAGTCAGCCGTCAGTCAGCCGTCAGTCAGTCCGTCAGTCAGTCCGTCAATCTATCCTGAATAAAAGCACCGCATTACAAACCAATAAACCGAACAAAAATATTTTTAACAAAAACACACGGACTTGAATTTAAAGCTGTTTTTTCGTTTAGAGAAAAACGAAAAACAAAAAACCTCTGCTTTTAATTTTTAATCGAAGCTCATCCGTGGACGGGTCGTGGGGCAGCAGTCTTAGCAGAGAGCTCCAGACTGCCGCTCGAATGAAACACGAGATTGAATGATATGTGATGTGTTTCGTACTCAGATGACTTGGATCTGAGTTCGATCAAGCTTTTGTTTGTCTCCTGTTTGCTCAGAGGCGCAAAGGCAAACCTCTCATCCCTCCCCCCTCCTTCGTAGAGGCGCATAGACATGCTAATGTGTTGCTGCTACTCGATCAGCAGGTGAGAAATACTTCAGCTTCAGGACAAAGCTCCGTGGGAGACTGGGAAGCATCGGGCGGCGTGATCAGCTGCAGGTCTAAGACTCATTAATGCAGCAAGTAGTTTGTTCTACATACGTTTACTCTGCAAAAATAAACGTATGTATTTATTGTAGCTTTCTGATCTAAGTTATTTGTAGCACTTCGACATTCGTTTAAAATATGCAGTGCATTTTAAAATGAAAATACTATTATTATTATTTATTACCTTTATTGTAAACACAGTATTAATTGCACGATTTGGCCTGGCGATGATTTGCGCTTCTTTCATAATAATCATGGATAATCAAGGAAGAAACTGCAGTTCATAGATGTTATTCAGGGATGGTTTGTAAAGATTCAGTGTGTTTTTCAACTGAACTGTCAACCAAGGTACGTGCATTATCAAATGAATGCGCCTGTCAGCGGGGAAGACATCAACTCTATTCAGTTGCTCTTCAGTCGCTGCTGCCGTCTCCTCCCCAGTTCACACACCTTAACACTAGGACTACTGGGTTTTCTAAATATACCAGTTCCTACTACAAGGTGTTCCTACGAAGTTAACTAGCTGTTTATTTCGTTATTACTCCTTTCACCTGTCCCACATAAAGTCATTGCAGAGCTACAGCCATGTTCCTACGAAGTTAACCAGCTGTTTATTTCGTTATTCCCTCTTTCATGTCCGTCTGGTGAATGAAAGTGGGCGTGGCCATCACGTCCCAGAGCAGGGACACTGGGGGAAGGGGGAACACGCATCAACACGCGGGACAAAGATCTGCGTTTCTCTGCCTGCTACAGCCTCGCTGCGTTGGGTTGTTAGTGTCCCTTTCACCTCTACCATATGAAATGTGTTCCTAAGAAGTTGCTCAGCCGCTTTCAGAATCAGAATCTTTTTTATTCCCCATGCAGGTTTGAACAGGGCAAACATTATTTTTATTTACAAAAAAAATTAATACATTTACAGATTGACCGGTGATGCCGCACGGGTTGCTCTCAGTTAAAACAGCTGTTTGAAGCAGGGAAAAGCGAGTTAGCTGTCCTTGTCGATGCCTTGACAATGTTTTATCATCGGTTAGATCTCTGAGCCCCGACTTTTATGTCTTCTTTGGATTAAAAAACAAATGTTGAATGTTCTCAAATAATATAATATTGCCGCCCTCCGCGGCTCCCAGTGTTTGTTTTTTTTCATTTAAAACGTGGGTGTTACCGGTGGCAGACCTCTGGTCTAGATCATCCTTATTCACTTTTTTAAATTGTAGTAGTGTAACCTTAGTTAGTATTCCTTTTTATTTTTTAATTTTATGTTTGGGAAACGTGACATTTCAGCTACTGTGATTTTATTTGTCATCAACATTAGTTCCTACCTGTCCTTGTTGACGGGGGACAGGAAAATGTGACGCGCGTTGGATAAGAGCGGCGTAAAGAAAAAAGTGTACATGTGCCGTACTGTCTTGCCGTGTGGTGCATTAAAGAAGCATTCCACGTAAAGAAAATTGCCCGTACCAACAGCGAGAAATCAGGGTTACAGTAGCTTGTCTGCCATAAATCGAACGCTGCACGCGGGAGGGCGCACCGTTCAGCTTCTTATTTTCGGTTTTAAACTGCCATAATTTGCCATAATTTACTTACGTTCATAACTTCATACTATAACGCGACCAGCGGTTCATTGTCTTGGCGAGCCATGCACTAAGTAATACAACGTTGTCATCTCGTGATCACATGATGATGATGAGACGCTGTTTTTCCAATAATTAAAATAAAAAAACTGCTTCCACTCAGACTCGAACCCCGGACAAAAAAAAATGTTGTGGCCATGCATGTTAACCACTAGGCCACCCAAGACCTGAACATTGGTTGTTCTACAAGAGGCTATATGACGTAAGCAACTACGATGTTTTAGGACCAAAAGTGGGAGTCAATCGCCACCTTCAGGCCAGAAGGACGTAACACACTCATCCCGCAGTACAAACCCGGCACTGACGCGGCAGATTTGAAACCCAAACACGGTGGGGGTAGACACTTTTACCGGCTGCCTCTGTACTTGTAAGAGTCCACTCTCTCAATGTCCCTTCCCTGGATGTGCATCGGTGGTAAGACAGCAGGCTGCTGTCTGCGGAAATCCACCACCATCTCCTTCGTTTTCCCTGCATTGATCAGGAGGTGGTTCCGCTGGCACCAGTCCACAAAGTTCTGAGTGAGTCCTCTGTAGTCTGCATCGTCATCATCGGTGATCAGTCCGACGATCGCAGAGTCATCAGAGAACTTCTGCAGAACACAGCTGTCCGTGTTGTGTCTGAAGTCTGACGTGTAGAGGGTGAAAAGGAAGGGGGCCAGTACAGTCCCCTGTGGGGCCCCCACACTGCAGGTCAGAGTGTCAGACACACAGTCCCTGGCTCTCACAAACTGAGGCCTGTTTGTGAGATAGTCCATAATCCACTCCGTCAGATGAAGGTCCACACCAGCCTCCTCCAGTTTGTGTTTCAGAGGCATCGGCTGGATGGTGTTGAAGGCACTGGAGAAGTAAAAGAACATGATCCTCACAGTGCTGCCGGGCTTCTCTAGGTGGGAAAGAGCTCGATGTAGGAGGAAGATGACGGTGTCGTCTGCTCCTATGCTGTGTCGGTAGGCGAACTGCAGTGGGTCAAGGTAGGTTCCCACCGCAGAGCGGAGGTGACCCAGGACCAGTCTATCCAGTGTCGTCATCAGGTGTGATGTCAGAGCCACTGGTCTGAAGCTGCTGGGGTCTTTGGCGTGCGGTGTCTCTTAGGCACTGGTACCACGGTCTTCCAGAGCTGTGGTACCACCCTCAGCTTAAGGCTCAGGTTGAAGACATGCTCCATAACTCCACACAGTTCGCCTGCACAGGACACAGGACTAATATAGCAACTGTGACTTTCTCAAGGAGATACGTGTACTGACATGTTCAGATCTTTCTTATCTTGTTCTAAGTTATTTTGCCCTGCATGTACATAGTGAATTTTGAGTTCCACATATGTTTTCCCGCTAAGCTGGGTTTTAAGTTAGTTAATTTGTGTTTGGTCCTGTTTGTGTTAATTCTCAATTATGTAATTACTGTATATATTTATTTGTTTAATTCAGCATAGGCCATGGGTTGTGCATTTGGGTCCTCAATTTTGTTTGTTGTCTGGTCTTAGGCTCCCAATGGAGCAGGCCAGAGCAGCTTTAATTTTGTCCCTGGCCTTAGTAGCCACTCCTCCTCGCTCATTGTGAGTGTGCCCTAGCTCTGTGTTTGTAACAGAATCTGTGAAAAGAGTAGAGATAGGAAGTTGGGTTCTTTTAACTGACTCGGATTTTTAACTCTCGATTAATAAAGTGAACGAATCATTTCGAGTCATTTGTTCATTTCTTTCATTTACAGCAGGTGGCGCTGAGGTCGTTGTAAAAATGGTCACGGTTCTCAAACACTATATACTGAAGACAGCATGGTTCGCTTCAGCTGACAAATTATAATCACAAAATGCCACAAGAAACTGAAGCCATGTGAAAACCTAGCAAATACGCACCACATTAAAGTGACTTATGTCCTACATCTTGCCTGCCATTGTTGTTTAACAGCACAACAGTCTTAGTAGCGGTCACATGACGAATGAACGAACGAGCAAATGAATTATCCGTAAAGATCCCTATGAACGAATCAGGAATGAACTGGAGCGCTTGCTGCTCGCTACAGAGCCTGCGCGGCTCGGCTGTGACATGAAAAGTGAACGAACGAACGAACGATCCATATGAACGAATCCCAAAATAAGTGTAATACTTGGGGCTCGCCACAGAGCCTGAACTGAGAACGATGAACTAAACTGTGCAGCCCAAGCTGCATTTTATGTGATGGCTGGTAGTGAACAAGTGAAAGTAAAATTTAATTTCACAATTAGTGAGAAGCAAAAACTAAACTTTTTTATTTTTAAATACTATTATTATTATTATTATTATTATTATTATTATTATTATTATTATTATTATTATTATTATTATTATTATTATTATTATTATTATTATATTTTATGATTGTGGCAAAGTATACAGGACCACAAAATCAACATGTTGATTTAATGTTCGAAAGTATTGATTCACTGTACAAACACACTTTATACATACATTATATCCACAAAATAAAACTACACACATCTACAAGAATTAAAGGCCACTAATTAATTATGATTCCATTAATAAATAATGTAAGTCGGCTGTCAGGTGACAATTAAATAAACGCCAGAAATCAGACATCGTTCATTTCCTTGTGTAATGATTCCTGGGGCCGTTTTTGTATTTCCTGTTTTATTTTGAAGGACTACCTGTTTCAGCCAGATCACACCTGTTTCCTATGTTATCTCCGGTTCACCGTGCACACCTGTCAATAGTTAGTAATCACCGCCAGTGTTTAAGCACCACTTCAGCCAGCAGTCAAACGCCAGATTGTTGCGTGTATACTCACCTCTTTCCAGCATTGCCGTGTTAGCTTACCTTGATCCTGACCTTGTTCCTGAACCTCGTTACTCCTGATTCCTGCCTACTCCTTGTCTGTACCTCTGCTAAGATAACCTGGTAACGTACCTTTGACCTGAGACCGCCTGATCCTTATCTGTACCTCTCCCGTGCTTACCTGTTGACGACCTCGCCTGTTTTTTGGACCTGAACCTGCCCGCTGCCTTTGTTCTGTCACTGAAGCTTCCTCGTGTATGAACCTTCCTGACCTGACCATGTTTGTATCAATAAACCCTGTCTTCAGTTAAACTACAATCTTGTCTGGCGCTGTGCATGTGGGTCCGACATCTGCCTAAACCCGACACCTTGTTTATCAGTCCACACTGCCCGTAGCTGAGCCACAGCTGTCACGTGACAAAAGAACGAACGAACGATCCATAAGAATACATAGGAATGAATCACAAACAAACTTTCCTATCCTGCTGACTGAGCCTAAGCAGTTGCAGCCATGTGGCGAGAGAAGGAACTGCATGGAACTGAACCAGTCGTTTACTGACAGGACTCGTTCTTCCCGAGTCATAAAAAGATTAGTTCATATTGAACAAATCGTTCACGAACGACACATCACTACCGCACACTTTACATTACTGATATTACTGATTTACTTGTGGTTAAGTTCTCTTTGTTTGGTTTTGTCTTGTGTTTAAATAAACATTTAAATTAGAACTGTCGTGTGTGGACCTCTTTGTGACAGCTGATGGATGGTGATCAATGACTTTTGTGTTACGTTGCTGTACCTTTTAGTTTTCTTTACCCGATGTGTTACAGACACTGCAAAAAAAAAAAAAAAAACATTTACCGTATTTAATTAAAAGTTAGAAAAATCTTTGTGTATTCTCTTTTTGTGTAAATATCTCATGTTACAATGTGGAAACCTGCGGCTTATAGACAGGTGCGGTTTGAGTATGAAATTTTTAAAATTTAAAATCTAATGGGTGCGGCTTCAATTCGGCTGCGCTTTATAGCCCCGAAATTACGGTGTACTTATATTTTTATTCCTTTGAAGATCTGTTTCTTTGCAAGAAATTATGAAGGCTCCAATGGTGTCTGTTGTTGTTCTAGACCTAACACTACCACCGTGGATCTGTCAGCTGGACACCTCTCCTTTCTTTAAAGCTCCCTGATCATACAGCTTTTCACTCTAAAGAATATTGGACTTTAATGTCTCAGTAAGGTCTCTGTAAATTTTCATTCCATAAAACTCTTTAGATCGTCCACACTGCCCCTGTCAATATGTTGTTTTCACTCCCCATCAGCAAACGCTGTGTTTTCTGGGCGTGTCGCAAGCGAAGCTGCTCACCACACCTCTGTGCGGAAGCGCATACCTTTTTTGTTGTTGTTGTTTTTTGGCTCCATGGATACGAGCCACCGCACGGTTAGGATACAATAGGTGGCAGTAGTGCGACGTTGAGAATACAATCCACCGCCATCCTCCACAGAAGAAGACGACCCACTACAGAACTGCACGACGTTAGCCAGCCAGCTAGTTCGTAGCGTAGTAGAACCATACGTCTACGATCCCGAATCTGACCCTGAAGCTGAAGAGGAGGCTGTTGAAGTCGCCACATTTCGGCTGATGCAAGATGTGTCTCATTGGTAATGTCGCATTTACTTCAATTTAATTGATTTATGTAATTTGCAAAGTGACTAGCGGTTGCTAATGCGTATGCTAAATGGCGTGTGCAGCTTCAATATTCACAACACGACTTACCTGGAAAACTCTCGTTAATAGAAAACACTACTTTAGCTTACATTATACAAATAAATAAAAGTTTGAGAGCATAGCTGAAATAATATAAATACATTTTACATTTACACATTTCACTGTTTTTGTCTTACTTGGGCTGCTGCTCTGACGTAATTTTATTTAAAAATGTGCATTAATATTTAGAGCAATCACTGCATGACCTACCTGGGAACAAAAAGCATTGGTTCAAATTATATATTGACCTAAAGTATTTTTACTGCTTTTAATTATGTTTTTTGTCATTCTTGTTAAATCTGACAGTAATATGTCTCTGTATCTGAAGTTGTTACAGGTATCTAATCTACAGAGGCTAGTGGGCTGGTGCTGAGGATTCCTAGGGTGAAGAATCCGAGTTGCCATCTCTTCATGCTTGGGTTGTAGATGAAGGCAGAGTTTCCTGATGGATAAAACACTAAAACACTCATTGTATGATGGATGTAAACCACCTGTGGAATAACTCCTTTACCATTTGAGTAAAAATGTGTTTTTTGTGAGTGCAATACTGAAAGAATTTTTTTATTTTTTATTTATATATAATTTATATGCTTTTTATTTATGGCCGCTTCAACTTTATAGCTTACCATATTAGAAAGAGAAAAAACATGTAATTTCAATACTATGATTTCCTGAATAAAAGTGTTTTCCCTTCAGAAACAGAGTTCAGTGAAATACATAATAGTTAAAGCCAACTTTATTGTAAACCAAAAAAATGCACCACTACTCCAAAGCTAGAACAAACTGTTACCTTCACACTCCAATGTGCAATGTATAGGTTACTGAGTTAATTAAGAAGTCTGGGGGTTTGAGGACAGAAGCTTTTGCAGGGCCTTGCAGACGAAATGCATGAAAGTAGGGTAAACAGGGAGATGTGGTGATCCTTGTTCTCATCACTATTTGGAAGACTGAGCGGAAGCAGTCCTCTACCAGATGGAAGCTGTGGCTGTCCTCAGCATCACCTCATCGAAACAAAAAGGTACTGCAATCAGAATTGTAGATTAGTGAAATGTTCATTATTATGTAGGTCAAAACCTTCTCTAATGTAAGAACACACAATACCAGAAAAAAAATTAAACCAAACAAGAGGACAGGCCTGTCTGTGCTAAAACAACAGATAAACAGTTGTTACAATTCAAATATAAAATCTAAACAGTATATACCAATTAAAATCTTCTATTGCCTATCTTACTGTTGGTACATACAAACTTACATACCTTTACTCCTGAGCTGGGCAGCAGATGCCTGTGTACCAACAGTCTGCAGTGATTTCTCTGTTTGACAGCCTCGTTGCATGTAGGTAACTGGGATGTGGCTCCCTACAGTATAGAAAAGACTGTTACATTTACTGTAAATTGTATTGGTCCTACAAATATAATGGCTATGGTACAAGCTATAGGTAACTGACCAGATAAGCAGCAGTTATTGTAGAGATGTGACTAATTAGCAACTAAGCTTGCAACACAACACAGTAATCATTCCAACTAATCATGTTAGAATTTGATAGAACAATGACATAACCCCAAATCACAAGTTGATTTAGGCTCTGACACAGGACGGGGTAATAACAAACACAACCGCGTTCATCTGCAGGTTCTTTTTGTAGCGATTGACCAGCTGTAGCTCTAAAGTGCAAAGGCCTAAAGACATGCTAACGGCTAACGCAACACAAACAGGAGCGGCAGCACGTCAACAGGACAAAAGCTTGATCCACCGTTTCCTGCCTGTCGCCAATCGAAGGCCCATCACACACACACAGGTGCCAACTCAGAGTAGCACATTTGAAAGGGACAAAGGCTCAGTTGACTCACTGTAGCCGTTAGCGACGCTAGCGATTAGCTTTTCTCACACGTGGGTTACTGCATTTTAAACAGACCCAACTAACATATTTAGATATCACAAGTATCAAGCACAAACTTACTACAGCGAGCTAGATCCACTGCTTCCTGTCTGTCGCCGCTGGAAGGGCGATAACGATGAGCTGTTCCCCGCAGGTGTATGAGATTACAGAAAAAGGACAGACGCTAGACCCACCGCTCCCTGCCTGTAGCCGCTCGATGCCGTTAGTCATTAGCTTTTCTCCACACAGGTGTGTGGCTGCAGGAGCCCACATGAGCACATTTGAAGGGGACAAAGGCTCGACTTGCTGTAGCCATTAGCATAGCTAGCTAGTAACTTGCCCCACACATAGGTTACTACATTTAAATGGACAAACTAACTTTTTAAAACATTATAAATATCAAGCATGTACTTACTTCAGTGAGTGGATGACGGACTGTAGGAATAGATCCTTTTTTTCCAACAGGAGCCGTTAAACAAATCCAGCATTGTACGCACCCTCATTTGAAATGCACATACGTATAGGCAGTGTTTCTGGCACCGGTCCGTTAAAAATAAAAGTGACCCACAAATCCTCACTTGTTGATCCCTTGTTAAAGTGAATAGACTTTGGTGTTGGTTAGAACACCCAAGAACCGAACTATTTCTATGGGAGGACTTGAACGCTGCCGTGCTTGTCTGTTCACGGTGAGTGAGAGGGGGGAAATGGCGGAAGTCCAGTTTTGGTTCGGGATCATTGTGGGGGTGGTGGTTCAGGATTTGCAGGGAGAACTTCCGACCAAGGTGACGACAACTGGGACACGGCCTCAGAGTAGGTCGTGGTCTGTTTTCATTGGGTGAGAAAATTTACGTTTTCAAAATGTGAAAAAAGCAGGAAATGCATTACTACCGTGCTCAGTGTGTGTATATGTGACCCATAGAGTCATAGGAATGCTCCAAAATGTCTAAAAAGTGGATTTTGCATGATATGAGCCCTTTAAGGTAGGAGGGGAGTAATTAAATCTTGCTTGGGATATATTCCTGTAGACTGGAGAAGCAAACTGGGCCACCAGAGTGGTTTAAAAGCTCCCAAAGAAGAATAAGAATAAGAATAAGAAAACCTTTAATAGTCCCGCAGTGGGGAAATTACCTCTCACAACAGCAGTACAGATGAGCAAGAATACAGGTACAGAACAGTTTGTGTTGGCACAGTACAAAGCAGTACAGTACAGTTAGAGTGAGTATGAGGTCATTGCAGGGTTATTGCACAGTAATGGGTATAAGATTTGTACCGGTAACAATATACATGATTGTTCACAGATTTACACAAATATTGTGCAGAGCAGGTTGCTATATAAACCACTGATGCAGTGGGTGAGTGACTGTGGTGGGATGTGGTCAACAGTTCTGATTGTACAGTCTGACAGCAGCAGGTAGGAAGGATCTACGATATCTCTCCTTCACACAGCAAGGGTGGATCAGTCTGCTACTGAAGCTGCTCTCCAGAGCAGACAGTGAGTCCTCCAGTGGGTGAGAGACCTGGTCCATGATGGATGTCAGTTTAGCCAGGACCCTTCTCTCACCCACCTCCTGCACCGTGTCCAGAGTGCAGCCCAGGACAGAGCTGGACTTTCTGATGATCCTGTCCAGTCTCTTCCTGTCCCTCGCTGTGATGCTGCTGCCCCAGCAGACCACACCGTACAGGATGGCTGATGCCACCACAGAGTCATAGAAGGTCTTCAGGAGTGGCCCCTTCACTCCAAAAGACCGCAGTCTCCTCAGCAGGTAGAGTCTGCTCTGACCCTTCCTGTACAGTGCATCCGTGTTATGAGTCCAGTCCAGTTTATTGTTCAGATGCACTCCCAGGTACTTGTAAGAGTCCACTCTCTCAATGTCCCTTCCCTGGATGTGCATCAGTGGGATGACAGCAGGCTGCTGTCTGCGGAAATCCACCACCACCTCCACCATCCACCATCTCCTTCGTTTTCCCTGCATTGATCAGGAGGTGGTTCCGCTGGCACCAGTCCACAAAGTTCTGAGTGAGTCCTCTGTACTCTGCATCGTCATCATCGGTGATCAGTCCGACGATCGCAGAGTCATCAGAGAACTTCTGCAGAACACAGCTGTCCGTGTTGTGTCTGAAGTCTGACGTGTAGAGGGTGAAAAGGAAGGGGGCCAGTACAGTCCCCTGTGGGGCCCCCACACTGCAGGTCAGAGTGTCAGACACACAGTCCCTGGCTCTCACAAACTGAGGCCTGTTTGTGAGATAGTCCATAATCCACTCCGTCAGATGAAGGTCCACACCAGCCTCCTCCAGTTTGTGTTTCAGAAGCATCGGCTGGATGGTGTTGAAGGCACTGGAGAAGTCAAAGAACATGATCCTCACAGTGCTGCCGGGCTTCTCTAGGTGGGTAAGAGCTCGATGTAGGAGGAAGATGACAGCGTCGTCTACTCCTATGCCGTGTCGGTAGGCGAACTGCAGCGGGTCCAGGTAGGTTCCCACCGCAGAGCGGAGGTGACCCAGGACCAGTCTCTCCAGTGTCTTCATCAGGTGTGATGTCAAAGCCACTGGTCTGAAGCTGCTGGGGTCTTTGGCGTGCGGTGTCTTGGGCACTGGTACCACGCAGGAGGTCTTCCAGAGCTGTGGTACCACCCTCAGCTTGAGGCTCAGGTTGAAGACATGCTCCATAACTCCACACAGTTCGCCTGCACAGGACTTAAGGAGTCTGGAGCTGATGCCGTCTGGTCCAGCTGCTTTCCTGGCCTTGATCTTCCTGAGCTCACTTCTGACCTGGGTGCTGGAGAAGGATAGGGGTGGAGGGAGTGTCTTAGTGTGGTGTGAAGTGAGGGGTTGAGGAAGTGACTCAGTGTGGTGTGAAGTGAGGGGGTGTGGTTGGGATGAGTCACCAGTCGTCAGGGCTGAGGGTAGAGGGCTTTGTGTAAAGGTGTGAAGGGGTGTGGGGGCTGGTAATCCAGTGGTATGACGTGACAAAAGGTTTGGAGGCAGCTGCTGGGAGGTGTGAGTGGGTGCTTGGTCAAACCTATTAAAGTGTGAGTTCAGCTCGTTGACCCAGCTCAGGTCCCCCTCAGCCTGTGGGTGTGGAGCTTTGAAGCCTGAGATGGTTTTAAGGCTTCTCCACACCTCACTGACATTGTTCTGCTGCAGCTGCTCCTCCATCTTCCTCCTGTAGCTGGACTTCCCCTCACGGATTTTCCTCCTCAGCTCCTTCTGCACCCTCCTCAGCTCCTCCCTGTCCCCTGATTTAAATGCTCTCTTCTTCTCCTTTAGCAGAGCTTTAATATCAGGGGTGACCCATGGCTTGCTGTTGGTGAAACACCAAACCCGCCTGGTGGGAACAGTGTTTTCACAGCAGAAGTTTATGTAGTCCGTTACACAGTCTGTTATTGCGTTAATGTCCTCCCCATGTGGGTCGCAGAGCTCCGTCCACACTGTGGTGTTAAAACAGTCCCTGAGAGCCTCCTCGCTCTCAGCTGTCTACCTCTTCACTGTGCGGGGCACCACCGGCTGCCTGTGTACAACAGGTTTATACACAGGCAGGAGATGCAGGATGTTGTGGTCAGCTCTGCCCAGTGGTGGGAGGGAGGATGCAGTGTAGGCCTCTTTGGTGTTGGCATAGAATAAGTCCAGTGTTTTATTGTCTCTGGTGGGGCAGGTCACATACTGGGTGTATGTAGGCAGAGCAGCTGAAGGAGGTGCATGGTTAAAGTCCCCAGAGATCAGGAAGAGAGCCTGTGGGTGCTGTGTTTGCAGCCTGCTGGTGACTGAGAGCAGGGTTTTAGAAGCTGTGTCAGCGTTAGCGGAGGGTGGGACGTACACAGCAATTATTATAACGTGTGTGAACTCCCGTGGCAGGTAGAATGGCCTCATGCCCACCGCCAACAGCTCAATGTCTCTGTTACACAGCTTCATTTTGACAGTGCAATGTCGTGGCATACACCACCTGGTGTTCACAAACACAGCCAGACCCCCTCCCTTCCTCTTACCGCTGTTCTCCGTTCTGTCCGCACGTAGCAGATGAAAATTGTCTAATGCGACAGTCGAGTCCGGGATGAGTGACGTCAGCCAGGTCTCCGTAAACAGCAGGACGCTGCTCGTTCTGTACTCCGGCTGGTACCGTGTGAGCGCCGCGAGCTCGTCGATCTTGTTGGAAAAAGACAGCCTCCCTAATTCTACTGCCATACTGTACAGTGGCAGAACTCTCAAAAAGCCTTTGCGCTAGGTCAGTTTTTTTAATTTCTTTACTAATAGACAAATATTGAGCTACACAAATAAATGAAAATTATTCTAAAATACAATATATAATAATAAAATCTTTTATTTAATTAAAAAAAAAATATATAATAAAATCATAATGTAGATCGTTAAAAAAGCAAAATACAAAACAAAATTAAAAATTCTGGCTTCTCTCAGTGTTGTGTGTGTTTGTTGTTCAGGCAAGGACATCATTGGTAATAATAGTGTGTGTGTCTGACCAATGTGTTTGAACTAGATACATAATCTCATGTAACTGTCTTTTTATGTATCTTTGCCTCTGTGTGTGTGTGTGTGTGTGTGTGTGTGTGTGTGTGTGTGTGTGTGTGTGTGTGTGTGTGTGTGTGTGTGTGTGTGTGTGTGTGTGTGCGTCTGAGGCTTGTGGGCAGAGCATTGATTTAACCAGTGAATTCAGCACTTACGACTTGAGATAGCCCTTCGACATGGAGATGGAGAATGCATTAGTGTGTTGATGCATAAAGCTACCATGCAGAACACACTCTGATGGGACGTACCCATGCACACACACTAGTATGCTCTGTTACACACGTTGACGTTCTGTTCACTTCATCCAGAGTGTTCTCTGATGGCTTTATCATTCTCCTTGGTCCCATGCACCCTCCTGATCACCATGTGTGTGCGTGTGTGAGAGTAATATAGAATGATATTCATGGAGAATATTCAGATTTATAGTTGGGTTATTAATTGTGGCGGCACTTTAAGTTATTCCTATTTTATGGGGCGGAAAGATAATAACCTAATAAGTTTCCCGTGTGTGTATGCACGTGTTAGTGTATGTGTATGCCCAAGCTTGTGTGTGAGGTCACTGAGGTCAGTGTGTGTTTGTATTATTTCCACTCTGAATATTCAGTATGAGAGCCAGAGAGGCTGAACATATAGCTCATCATTAACAGCAGCATTTGTTTGACTTATTATGCCACTGATAGCCACTATTATTGTGGTCCAGGGAGTTCTAAAGGGACAAAAGGATTTGTTGGATTTTTCATATAGCTGCACTTTGTACGAGCTTAAATCATACATAAAACTTTAATAAACTGAATGGGAAGCACTTCATTTAACCCTTCCCCTATCATCTGGTATCCCTCGGGTCACCTCAGGTTGACCTGAGACATATCTGTGGTGTTAAAAGCAATCAAAAATCTAAATTTTACTTACTTACTTACTTACTTTACTTACCAATTAACATATATGACTTTAATCTCAATGTTAACAATAGAATGTCACAAACAGTGTGCTCAAATGGATGAAAACTAGTTCCTCTCAATGGGGTGGAGGTACATGTGTACACATACACTCAGTCAGATTCGGCTTTACAGTCGGCAAATTAAATGGTGTCTTTACCGCTCACACAAACTAGATCTCCTACCGGGGAAGAGTAAGATTCCTCCTGGCTGCCCACTGAGCAACACTAGGGCACACACGAGATCACAAATAACTACATGTACAAACTAATAAGTAGATTACTAAACTGAAATTCGTTGCATAAGCAGGATAACACATTTACACCACAAATGGGGAAACACACAAACAAACACAAGAGCACTTCTATGCAGGCTAATCCTCATACTAACAAACATAATCAATTCAAATCAAATGTACAATAAGACATGGATGCAAAAAAGACAAATTAAAATAACACAAATTAAACACCTAAATACTAAATTTGACAGAATAACTTAATTACCAATTACCAGACAAGACAAACAGAAATTGACGTCACAAATGTGGAAAAATAAGAGCAAAACAAAGATGCCACTAAATAAACCCAAACAAGACACGACGCATGTCCTTGGCCCTCCAAAGTGTGAAGGGCCAATTGTAACATAAATATAACATATATGTTTAATTGTTGCAACTAACTCCTAAAAGGAAACAATTTACAAAGGAAGTTTGATTTGTGGGCTGCAACATCTGGTGGGCATCTGTGGTGGTAAACCCTGGAATGGTTTAGGTCCTATTTAACTGACAGAACTATAAGTGTAAACCTTGTTGGTTCTGAATCATCTTTAGCTTCCCTTCTATATGGAGAGGGGCTTCCCTTTTTTCTACTTTCCCTGGGCTCCGTCCTGAGAAAGCATGGCATTTCATTTTATTGTTATGCTGACGACAGTAAAGTCTACATGCCACTGAAGAAAAGCAATCATTTCTGTGTTAAATAACTTCTGTCAAGCCTTGATTATATTGAAAATTGGATGGCCTTACGTTTTGTGACGTTTAACTATAAAAAGTCTGAAGTGATGGCCCAAATGGCTCCAGTAAACCATCTCTGGTTGACCTAAGCCCTTTGGCACAGTTTGAGAAGCAGACAGTTTCAAATTTAGCTTTTAGAATGGACTGTGATTTGACTGTGCCCAAACTGTGATTGACAAATTAATGCAGTTGTAAAGTCTGTTTTTTCCCCACCTTAGGCAGCTGGCTAAAGTAAAGCCTTTCATTACACAGCAGCACTTTGTGTTACAGTAATCCAGCCCAAGATGTAAGAAAGGCATGGATCACTGTTTCACTGTATTTTGGAATAAACCAGTTCTCCTCTGTACGTCTTTTTATGGGAAAAAATGTTTCTTCCTTATTCTATGCATTTATTATATGATTTATGACTTATGTTCTACAATTAATATCTTGTGTTTTGTCTTACTGTATGTATTTGACATTTCACCTAGATTGTTCAATGGTTGTCTCTGCCTGATAGACTCTGGACTCTAGCTCCCAAACCCAAGGCCGGGAGTTGTGTCTCTCTGTCTGTTGAGACTTAGAGCTCCTTCCTCTCTGATAGTTAGATGCCAGTGATGCAGGTGTAAGAATGTAAACATCTCCACAAACAGTGACAGGGATGAGATGGTGCAACTGGTCCAAAATGCTTATGGCAGTAAGTATCTCTTGACAGTACCAAAGTCCAGACAGAAGCTTAGAGGCAACAGAGCTTTTGCCATTGCGGTGCCTAAATTATGGAATGCCCTATCTCTGCACATTAGGCAGGCACCTTCAGGCCCTTTTATATTCTCTGGCTGTGTTCCTGTTGCACTGTTTTATTCTTTTGTTTTTATTTCCATTTTATTTGTTATTTATTATGTTAAGTGTGGTTTAATTGCTTGTTTTAATTTTGTCTGACTATGTACAGCACTTTGGTCAGCCAAGGCTGTTTTATGGAGCTTTATAAATAAAGTTAAATTTGAATAAATCATGCCTGGAAACGAAGAGACAATATTTACATTAAGATTTAGTTTTTAATGAAAACTTTCAGGTGATGTACTTGTATTTCAACTATCACTTTTAAAAAATACTATACCATTTGGTAAACACGTGCATCACAAAACGTAGCAAGATGTGCACCACAAATGTGTTTTTCCGCAGTTTCTGCATGTTAACCAGGACTGACTGACTGTCTACTCCTCCTTTCTACATCTTTAACTCTGTCCTGATTCATATTTTTTCTCATCTTCCTCCAGGCGTCATTTTCCTGAATGTGTTGGGGATTGGCTGACTGGCATGTCATTTCCAGTTACTGAGGTTTGCTGCCACCATGTGTGTACGGTGTTACTCTTTGCTCTTTACTAAATATTACTGCCTCATTTTTGGTAGCGACTGTTAAGAGTCACAAAACACGCTTGTAACACTCAAGCATCCTTTCTCTTCATTAAACGTCCCTCTAATCTAATCACAGATTTTTTGTGTTTTCTATGCTAGCATAGCAGCTAACTTACTTTCCTGCTATGGCTTCCCCCTTTTCCTCTCCCTCTCGCTCTTTTCAGTGCTCTGTGTGTCTTATGTTTAGCTTATCCTTTTCCTCCTTTAGTGATGGTCATGGTATCTGTAATAGGTGTACGCTAGTTGCTGGGTTGGAGGCGAGATTGTTAGACTTAGAGTCTAGGCCTCGCACCTTTGAAAACAGGCCAGCTAGCCAGGCCCCTTTAGCCGGTGTGGAGCCTACTGACTTAGCTGGTAGCAGTCCCTGTTAGGAGGTGGTGTCCTGCAAAAGATGTGGGCTTTGTGGCTAATTGGAGCACTTTTTGGGGAAAACCTGGGCTGATTAGAAGAAACGGCATCCACCCCACGTTGGACGGAGCCTCTCTGCTTTCTAGTAACATGGCCATGTTGCTTACTGTAGTCTCCCCTCTCCGTGACAACTCAGAGTGGAGCCCAGGACGCAGAGTCGCAGTCTTACACGCCTCTCTGCATGTTCTCTACAGCCGCCACCCACTCTTAGTCTTAGTTATCGCATAGAGACTGTGTCTGCTCCCCGACCACCTAAACTATACAAGTCACACACAAATCAAAGAGGAGTGACTTACCAAAATTAAATAAACATTAAAACAGTTCCCCTTACAGAACAAAGTAACAGTAAGTTAATAAAGTGTGATTTATTAAATATCTTCTATCTTCTATATTCTAAAGCGCTTATTCCCATATGTGGGGTCACGGGGGGTGCTGGAGTCTAACCCAGCTGGCTATGGGCGAGAGGCAGGGTACACCCTGGACGGGTCGCCAGTCCATCGCAGGGCAACACATAGACAGACAACCATTCACACACACACTCACACCTACGGGCAATGGAGAGACAATCAACCTAATGCACTTAATAATCTTTGGACTGTTTTTTAATCTTTGGACACCTAATAATCTTTGGACTGTGGAAGGAAGCCGGAGAAGAACCCACGCAAACACCCCACGCAAACACGGGGAGAACGAGCAAACTCCACACAGAAAGGCACCAGGGCCGCCTCCGGGAATCGAACCCAGAACCTTTTTCCTGTGAGGCGACAGTGCTACCACCACCACCATGCCGCCCCACTCTGATTCCTTCACAATTTATATTGAGATAAGTTATTAGTCATTCCTCCTCCAACAGCTTCGTCTACTCTGCATACAGTAACTTGTCTGGGCTGCACTCATCATACAGGTAATCCTGAATATCAGACTGTTCTAACACTATAGAAGTTGTTGTCTTCTAAATAATCAAGAGCAGGTTGCTCGGCCATTCAATATTAGTGCTGTAGGTGTATGCAAAAAAAACAATTGCGGACTGTTCAGTTGCATTCCAGCCAGCTGGCCCCGCCCCCTCTTAGCCTGACCATTGCTGGACAGGTACAGAAAAAAAGGAAGCACTAGTTGTAGTTTTTGAGCCCACGGCAAACCATCTGCTGAGGCGTCTTACGAGAGATAATATGATAACTGCTTTGCATTAAAATTATGAAGCAATCTGAGTGTCTCTTTATTCTTAAATATTACCCAAGGTCATTTTGGTCAACCCCCATTGAAAATCTGAGACGTTTTCCTTTAAATTACTTGCTAAGTGACCCTCACATATATCTGATTTGTCTCACTGAAACCTGGCTGCAGCAGGATCAATTTGTTAGTTTAAATTAGTCGACTCCAGTGAGTCACATCAACTATCATGTTCCTAGAAGTAGAGTAGCAACAATTTATAACTCAGATATAATAATTACTCCTAAACCTAAACATAGTTATAACTCATTTGAGAGTCTCACTCTCAGCCTTTCTCACCCAGACTCTAAAACTCAGAAGCCAGTTGTGTTTTGTATTGTTTACCAACCATTCAGTTTTTGATTTAGCATAATTGGCCTTACAGCAGCTGGAAAGAAATGTTACTATAGCAGATGTTTATCTGACAACGCTGTTGCCAGTTTCAAGCAGATGATTCCATCATCTTTTGCCTCATTATCTTGTAGCTACACAGAGGAGAACAGTCACCTTAATCATTATGAACAGGTTGACTGGTTGACAGGTTTACTTCATGGTATAACTCAGAGATCTGCAGCCTAAAACACAGGACTCGACAACTAGAAAGGCAGTGGCGTTCCAACAAAATAAATGTAAGCTGCATTGCATGAAAGGACAGTTTAATTAAGTCCTCTGTCTTACTTAGAGAGCTTTCCCCATTACTTAGTTTACCCTTTATTTCTAAGATAAAAAAAATGTGGCTGAACAATTATCTGACCACCTAATGTCACGATCCGGTTCTAGTTCTGCTTTTATTTTGAAAGGACTCAGTTCGTCATCCATGTCATCATGTTTTGGTTCCAGTTTTCATTTCGTTTTATTTTGGTAGCACTCACGGTTTCTGTTTCTGTTCTAGCTTTACTTCCGGTTTACGTCTTGTCACAGCTGTTCCCTGCTTCACCCGGTCATTATCTACACCTGCGCACAGTAATCAGTTCACCTTACATTTAAGCACCACTTCTCACCCCAGTACCTTGCCAGATTGCTGAGTCTCAGTACCACATTCCAGCGTTTCCGTATAGCTAATCTGTTGCACGATCCTGTCCGTACCTGACCGCCGATTCCTGTCAACAACCTGTCTGTACCTTCGCCTGGATCTACTGTTGCTGACCGTCTGACCACCCAGTTTTGTCTAGCCCCAGTCTGTACCTCTGCCGAGTTTACCTGTGCATCGAACCTCTGCCTGTTTACCGGATCTGATCTTGCCTGCTCCTCTTGTACTCGAAGAATTGAGACTCTGTGTATGACCTGGACTGCCTGAATACGCCGATACAATAAACGCTGCTTGTTAACTTTAATCCTCATTCGCACTGTGCATTTGGGTCCTCCTCCGTGTGCTCCTGACACCTGAGGGGGAGTAATCTGTACGAAGATTTTCAGTCAGGATTTAGAAAACATCATAGCACAGAAAAACCTCTGGTTAGAGTCACTAATGATCTTCTCTTAGCTTCAGACAATGGTCTAGTTTCTGTACTTGTCCTGTTCGATCTTAGTGCTGCATTTGATACAATTGATCACTAGAACATAGAATAGTTATGAAGGAACATAGAAGGAACAGCATGGGGATGGTTTAAATCGTATTTGTTGAACAGATTCCAGTTTGCTCATGTTAACGACAAATCCTCCATATGCACAAGGATTAGCTTTGGAGTACCACAGGGTTCTGTGCTTGGTCTAATTCTGTTCAGTCTATACATGCCTCCTCTAGGTGATTTATTAGGATAATTCGATAAATTTTCATTGTTATGCAGATGATATTCAGCTATATATGTCTTTGGAACCAAATGAACCAGATCAACTAGTGAGAGACATTATTGGGTCAGATAGCCACCCTGGATGCCTTATAAAGCTCCTTTTTATGTTAAAGACCTCATAGTCTTCCCAGCAGAACGCGTCGTTCTCAGAGCGCTGGGCTACTTGTGATTTCTAGAGTCTTTAAATGTAGAACGAGAGGCAGAGCTTTTAGCTACCAAGCGCATCTCCTCTGGAACCAGCTCCCTCTTCAGGTTCAAGAAGCTGACACACTCTCCACCATTAAGATCAGGCTTAAAACCTTCCTTTTTAATAAAGCTTATAGTTAGAGTTGGTTCAGGTCACTGGCAATGATTGTTAGTCACAAGAACCATCTCCCAGTTAAGCTGTAATAGACATAGACTGCTGGGGGGCTTAGTTAGTGGGAGAGCTGAACAGCTCTCACACTATTGTTATCTTCGGTCTTTATCACAGTGAATGCTGCAAAGCATTCACTGTATTGTTTTTCTAAGCTTTATTATTATTAGTGGGAGAGCTGAACAGCTCTCACACTATTGATATCTTCGCTCTTTATTAGTGGGAGAGCTGAACAGCTCTCACACTATTGAGATCTTCGCTCTTTATTAGTGGGAGAGCTGAACAGCTCTCACACTATTGATATCTTCGCTCTTTATTATTAGTGGGAGAGCTGAACAGCTCTCACACTATTGAGATCTTCGCTCTTTATTATTATTAGTGGGAGAGCTGAACAGCTCTCACACTATTGAGATCTTCGCTCTTTATTATTATTATTATTATTATTCTTATTATTTCGCCCCGTTTTTCGGTCGCTATCTACTTCTCAACGCTTCATCGCAGAATCATCATTCAACGTTCTAAACGTGCGTCATCGTTAGACGATGCAGGCTATTACTTTTCACGTTTTCAGCTTTTCAACTTTTAACGTTATTCATCGTTTTCCGTCGTTTTTTTATAATGGTCGTCTATGGGAATCATCGTTCAACTTTTTGTCAACTTGCCTCTTTTCATCAGCGTCTATCATCGTCATACTTTGGCGTAGAAACGTCATTTTAACGTCAAAAGCGTCTATCATCTTTCAGCGTTCTCCGTGTAAATCAGCGTCCTCGTATCTTTTATAGTTTTTGACTTGTGAGCGTTTAAATATGGTGTGGTTTTTGTTAAATTTTCAGCTTTTCCATTAGTGTGTGTTGGGTCAGTTAGAGTGCGTGATGTCACAGCTACAGTGAGAAGGTGCGCCTTTTTAAGACAGAACTTCTGTCTCTAACTCGTCACTACAGCCACAATTTTTACTCTATCAACATAATTACTTCACTAAATCGTAGTCATACTTGTCTTCTTTCTAATGATGTGTCTGGAAATACCCTCAGACCTATACTTTAGTCGCTATCAACCTCAAAGCGCAGAGAGATCCCGAAATTCTCCCATAGACACTAATGATAATTTTCGGCAGACGTCTGGGGAGAAAAACAGAGGAGACATATTTTGAAATTGCCACTGTGGCTACAAGCTTTTATCCTCAAACATAAAATTCACACCATTTGCTCATTGAAGCCTTGGGACTCGTAAAATGAAATAATTTTTGTGATAACTATCATGGTTTAGCTGGAACAAGCCTGTTTATACAGGGTGAAACTCTGCTTTTACAGAGCAGAGTGAGCCTGATTTTCCCGCCTTTCGTCTCCATGGCGACGGCGCAGCTGCAGATTTCACTGACAGGTCAAACTGCTGATGCTCAGTGTAGACAGCAGTTCCATGCTTATTACTGATTACTCAACTACACTATTGGATTGTGTAGTAATTAAGCACACACTTCCTCTAAATCCTTTCAAAATAAAAGCACCAAGCCAAATAATTAGCTTTAATAGCAATATTTCAACTTTTAGATGGGTAATTATGGCTATTTAAAGATAGATTAACAGTTTAGTAATTACCCACACGTGCTTCCTCTACATCCTTTCAAAATAAAAGCACCAATGCCAATTATTAGCTTTAACTGCACTGTTTTTGCCTTTGAATGGGTAATTAAAGACTAATTGACAGTTACGCTATTACCCCCACACATTTCCTCTAAATCCTTTCAAAATAAAAGCACCAATTACAATTTATTACCTTTAATGGCAAGATTAATTAAAAAAAATTGTGGTTCTGAATACTTACCAATCGTTAATGGGACTACTTTAGAGTTCAGTAAATAGCCACTCAAACTTATTAGGGTGCTTTTATTCTGAAAGGGCTAAATCTAAATCTTTTGCTTTAATAGGGCTATTCTTGCTATTGAATGATAAATTATGACTATCTAATGACTATTTTATAGTTTAGTAATCGCCCACATTCAACCTCTAAATCCTTTCAAAATAAAAGCACCAATGTAATTTATTACCTTAAATGGCAAGATTTTTGTTTCTGACTGGTAAATTTCTACTAGTTATTAAAATATTACACAGTTAGGTAATTATTTACAAATACTTTCTTCAAATCAAAAGATAGTCAGCTTATTTATGATTGTCAACAATGCACATTGGTCAACCTTTTAATCTTTGACATCTTTTAACCTTGGTCAACTTTTGAATCATTGTCATCTCTTTAATATTGTCATAGTATGACCTTGGTCATCTTTTTAATCATCATCTTTTTAATCGCCATCTTTTGTCATCGTTTTAATCTTTGTCAACGTTTTCTCGTTTTCATCGTTTTCATCGTTTTGCCGTAGTCAACTTTTTGACGTCAGCAGCTTAATCAGCGTTTGTCATCGTTGCGGCAGCAGATCAGCTCTCCCACGTAATTTCTCGAGAAATTACTTTTTCTAGTTATTATTATTATTCTTATTATTTCGCCCCGTTTTTCGGTCGCTATCTACTTCTCAACGCTTCATCGCAGAATCATCGTTCAACGTTCTAAACGTGCGTCATCGTTAGACGATGCAGGCTATTACTTTTCACGTTTTCAGCTTTTCAACTTTTAACGTTATTCATCATTTTCCGTCGTTTTTTTATAATGGTCGTCTATGGGAATCATCGTTCAACTTTTTGTCAACTTGCCTCTTTTCATCAGCGTCTATCATCGTCATACTTTGGCGTAGAAACGTCATTTTAACGTCAAAAGCGTCTATCATCTTTCAGCGTTCTCCGTGTAAATCAGCGTCCTCGTATCTTTTATAGTTTTTGACTTGTGAGCGTTTAAATATGGTGTGGTTTTTGTTAAATTTTCAGCTTTTCCATTAGTGTGTGTTGGGTCAGTTAGAGTGCGTGATGTCACAGCTACAGTGAGAAGGTGCGCCTTTTTAAGACAGAACTTCTGTCTCTAACTCGTCACTACAGCCACAATTTTTACTCTATCAACATAATTACTTCACTAAATCGTAGTCATACTTGTCTTCTTTCTAATGATGTGTCTGGAAATACCCTCAGACCTATACTTTAGTCGCTATCAACCTCAAAGCGCAGAGAGTTCCCGAAATTCTCCCATAGACACTAATGATAATTTTCGGCAGACGTCTGGGGAGAAAAACAGAGGAGACATATTTTGAAATTGCCACTGTGGCTACAAGCTTTTATCCTCAAACATAAAATTCACACCATTTGCTAATTGAAGCCTTGGGACTCGTAAAATGAAATAATTTTTGTGATAACTATCATGGTTTAGCTGGAACAAGCCTGTTTATACAGGGTGAAACTCTGCTTTTACAGAGCAGAGTGAGCCTGATTTTCCCGCCTTTCGTCTCCATGGCAACGGCGCAGCTGCAGATTTCACTGACAGGTCAAACTGCTGATGCTCAGTGTAGACAGCAGTTCCATGCTTATTACTGATTACTCAACTACACTATTGGATTGTGTAGTAATTAAGCACACATTTCCTATAAATCCTTTCAAAATAAAAGCACCAAGCCAAATAATTAGCTTTAATAGCAATATTTCAACTTTTAGATGGGTAATTATGGCTATTTAAAGATAGATTAACAGTTTAGTAATTACCCACACGTGCTTCCTCTACATCCTTTCAAAATAAAAGCACCAATGCCAATTATTAGCTTTAACTGCACTGTTTTTGCCTTTGAATGGGTAATTAAAGACTAATTGACAGTTACGCTATTACCCCCACACATTTCCTCTAAATCCTTTCAAAATAAAAGCACCAATTACAATTTATTACCTTTAATGGCAAGAATAATTAAAAAAATTTGTGGTTCTGAATACTTACCAATCGTTAATGGGACTACTTTAGAGTTCAGTAAATAGCCACTCAAACTTATTAGGGTGCTTTTATTCTGAAAGGGCTAAATCTAAATCTTTTGCTTTAATAGGGCTATTCTTGCTATTGAATGATAAATTATGACTATCTAATGACTATTTTATAGTTTAGTAATCGCCCACACACAACCTCTAAATCCTTTCAAAATAAAAGCACCAATGTAATTTATTACCTTAAATGGCAAGATTTTTGTTTCTGACTGGTAAATTTCTACTAGTTATTAAAATATTACACAGTTAGGTAATTATTTACAAATACTTTCTTCAAATCAAAAAGATAGTCAGCTTATTTATGATTGTCAACAATGCACATTGGTCAACCTTTTAATCTTTGACATCTTTTAACCTTGGTCAACTTTTGAATCATTGTCATCTCTTTAATATTGTCATAGTATGACCTTGGTCATCTTTTTAATCATCATCTTTTTAATTGCCATCTTTTGTCATCGTTTTAATCTTTGTCAACGTTTTCTCGTTTTCATCGTTTTCATCGTTTTGCCGTAGTCAACTTTTTGACGTCAGCAGCTTAATCAGCGTTTGTCATCGTTGCGGCAGCAGATCAGCTCTCCCACGTAATTTCTTGAGAAATTACTTTTTCTAGTTATTCTTATTATTTCGCCCCGTTTTTCGGTCGCTATCTACTTCTCAACGCTTCATCGCAGAATCATCGTTCAACGTTCTAAACGTGCGTCATCGTTAGACGATGCAGGCTATTACTTTTCACGTTTTCAGCTTTTCAACTTTTAACATTATTCAACGTTTTCCGTCGTTTTTTTATAATGGTCGTCTATGGGAATCATCGTTCAACTTTCTGTCAACTTCCCTCTTTTCATCAGCGTCTATCATCGTCATACTTTGGCGTAGAAACGTCATTTTAACGTCAAAAGCGTCTATCATCTTTCAACGTTCTCCGTGTAAATCAGCATCCTCGTATCTTTTATAGTTTTCGACTTGTGAGCGTTTAAATATCGTGTGGTTTTTGTTAAATTTTCAGCTTTTCCATTAGTGTGTATTGGCTCTGTTAGAGTGCGTGATGTCACAGCTACAGTGAGAAGGTGCGCTTTTTTAAGACAGAACTTCTGTCTCTAACTCGTCACTACAGCCACAATTTTTACTCTATCAACATAAGTACTTCACTAAATCGTAGTCATACTTGTCTTCTTTCTAATGATGTGTCTGGATATACCCTCAGACCTATACTTTAGTCGCTATCAACCTCAAAGCGCAGAGAGATCCCGAAATTCTCCCATTGACTCTAATGATAATTTTCGGCAGACGTCTGGGGAAAAAAACAGAGGAGACATATTTTGAAATTGCGACTGTGGCTACAAGCTTTTGTCCTTAAACATAAAATTCACACCATTTGCTCATTGAAGCCTTGGGACTCGTAAAATGAAATAATTTTTGTGATAACTATCATGGTTTAGCTGGAACAAGCCTGTTTATACAGGGTGAAACTCTGCTTTTACAGAGCAGAGTGAGCCTGATTTTCCCGCCTTTCGTCTCCATGGCGACGGCGCAGCTGCAGATTTGACTGACAGGTCAAACTGCTGATGCTCAGTGTAGACAGCAGTTCCATGCTTATTACTGATTACTCAACTACACTATTGGATTGTGTATTAATTAAGCACACACTTCCTCTAAATCCTTTCAAAATAAAAGCACCAAGCCAAATAATTAGCTTTAATAGCATTATTTCAACTTTTAGATGGGTAATTATGACTATTTAAAGATAGATTAACAGTTTAGTAATTACCCACACGTGCTTCCTCTACATCCTTTCAAAATAAAAGCACCAATGCCAATTATTAGCTTTAACTGCACTGTTTTTGCCTTTGAATGGGTAATTAAAGACTAATTGACAGTTACGCTATTACCCCCACACATTTCCTCTAAATCCTTTCAAAATAAAAGCACCAATTACAATTTATTACCTTTAATGGCAAGATTGATTAAAAAAATTTGTGGTTCTGAATACTTACCAATCGTTAATGGGACTACTTTAGAGTTCAGTAAATAGCCACTCAAACTTATTAGGGTGCTTTTATTCTGAAAGGGCTAAATCTAAATCTTTTGCTTTAATAGGGCTATTCTTGCTATTGAATGATAAATTATGACTATCTAATGACTATTTTATAATTTAGTAATTGCCCACACACAACCTCTAAATCCTTTCAAAATAAAAGCACCAATGTAATTTATTACCTTAAATGGCAAGATTTTTGTTTCTGACTGGTAAATTTCTACTAGTTATTAAAATATTACACAGTTAGGTAATTATTTACAAATACTTTCTTCAAATCAAAAAGATAGTCAGCTTATTTATGATTGTCAACAATGCCCCTTGGTCAACTTTTTAATCTTTGACATCTTTTAACCGTGGTCAACTTTTGAATCATTGTCATCTCTTTAATATTGTCATAGTATGACCTTGGTCATATTTTTAATCATCATTTTTTTAATCGCCATCTTTTGTCATCGTTTTAATCTTTGTCAACGTTTTCTCGTTTTCATCGTTTTCATCGTTTTGCCGTAGTCAACTTTTTGACGTCAGCAGCTTAATCAGCGTTTGTCATCGTTGCGGCAGCAGATCAGCTCTCCCACGTAATTTCTCGAGAAATTACTTTTTCTAGTTATTCTTATTATTTCGCCCCGTTTTTCGGTCGCTATCTACTTCTCAACGCTTCATCGTAGAATCATCGTTCAACGTTCTAAACGTGCGTCATCGTTAGACGATGCAGGCTATTACTTTTCACGTTTTCAGCTTTTAAACTTTTAACGTTATTCAACGTTTTTCGTCGTTTTTTTATAATGGTCGTCTATGGGAATCATCGTTCAACTTTCTGTCAACTTCCCTCTTTTCATCAGCGTCTATCATCGTCATACTTTGGCGTAGAAACGTCATTTCAACGTCAAAAGCATCTATCATCTTTCATCGTTCTCCGTGTAAATCAGCGTCCTCGTATCTTTTATAGTTTTCGACTTGTGAGCATTTAAATATCGTGTGGTATTTGTTAAACTTTCAGCTTTTCCATTAGTGTGTATTGGGTCAGTTAGAGTGCGTGATGTCACAGCTACAGTGAGAAAGTGCGCATTTTTAAGACAGAACTTCTGTCTCTAACTCGTCACTACAGCCACAATTTTTACTCTATCAATGTAATTACTTCTCTAAATCGTAGTCATACTTGTCTTCTTTCTAATGATGTGTCTGGATATACCCTCAGACCTATACTTTAGTCACTATCGACCTCAAAGTGCAGAGAGATCCTGAAATTCTCCCATTGACTCTAATGATAATTTTTGGCAGACGTCTGAGGAGAAAAACAGAGGAGACATATTTTGAAATTGCCACTGTGGCTACAAGCTTTTATCCTCAAATATAAAATTCACACCATTTGCTCATTGAAGCCTTGGGACTCGTAAAATAAAATAATTTTTGTGATAACTATTATGCTTTAGCTGGAACGAGCCTGTTTATACAGGGTGAAACTCTGCTTTCACAGAGCAGAGTGAGCCTGATTTTCCCGCCTTTCGTCTCCATGGCGACGGCGCAGCTGCAGATTTGACTGACAGGTCAAAACTGCTGATGCTCTGTGTACAGAGCAGTTCCATGCTTATTATTGATTACTCAACTACAATATTGGATTGTGTAGTAATTAAGCACACACTTCCTCTAAATCCTTTCAAAGTAAAAGCACCAAGCCAAATAATTAGCTTTAATAGCAATATTTCTACTTTTAGATGGGTAATTATGACTATTTAAAGATAGATTAACAGTTTAGTAATTACCCACACATGCTTCCTCTACATCCTTTCAAAATAAAAGCACCAATGCCATTTATTAGCTTTAAATGCACTGGTTTTGCATTTGAATGGGTAATTAAAGACTAATTGACATTTACGCTATTACCCCCACACATTTCCTCTAAATCCTTTCAAAATAAAAGCACCAATTACAATTCATTACCTTTCATGGCAAGATTGATTAAAAAAATTTGTGGTTCTGAATACTTACCAATCGTTAATGGGACTACTTTAGAGTTCAGTAAATAGCCACTCAAACTTATTAGGGTGCTTTTATTCTGAAAGGGCTAAATCTAAATCTTTTGCTTTAATAGGGCTATTCTTGCTATTGAATGATAAATTATGACTATCTAATGACTATTTTATAGTTTAGTAATCGCCCACACACAACTTCTAAATCCTTTCAAAATAAAAACACCAATGTAATTTATTACCTAAATGGCAAGATTTTTGTTTCTGACTGGTAAATTTCTACTAGTTATTAAAATATTACACATTTAGGTAATTATTTACAAATACTTTCTTCAAATCAAAAAGATAGTCAGCTTATTTATGATTGTCAACAATGCACATTGGTCAACCTTTTAATCTTTGACATCTTTTAACCTTGGTCAACTTTTGAATCATTGTCATCTCTTTAATATTGTCATAGTATGACCTTATTCATCTTTTTAATCATCATCTTTTTAATCGCCATCTTTTGTCATCGTTTTAATCTTTGTCAACGTTTTCTCGTTTTCATCGTTTTCATCGTTTTGCCGTAGTCAACTTTTTGACGTCAGCAGCTTAATCAGCGTTTGTCATCGTTGCGGCAGCAGATCAGCTCTCCCACGTAATTTCTCGAGAAATTACTTTTTCTAGTTATTATTATTATTCTTATTATTTCGCCCCGTTTTTCGGTCGCTATCTACTTCTCAACGCTTCATCGTAGAATCATCGTTCAACGTTCTAAACGTGCGTCATCGTTAGACGATGCAGGCTATTACTTTTCACGTTTTCAGCTTTTCAACTTTTAACGTTATTCAACGTTTTCCGTCGTTTTTTTATAATGGTCGTCTATGGGAATCATCGTTCAACTTTTTGTCAACTTGCCTCTTTTCGTCAGCTTCTGTCATCGTCATACTTTGGCGTAGAAACGTCATTTCAACGTCAAAAGCGTCTATCATCTTTCAGCGTTCTCTGTGTAAATCAGCGTCCTCGTATCTTTTATAGTTTTTGACTTGTGAGCGTTTAAATTTGGTGTGGTTTTTGTTAAATTTTCAGCTTTTCCATTAGTGTGTATTGGGTCAGTTAGAGTGCGTGATGTCACAGCTACAGTGAGAAGGTGCACTTTTTTAAGACAGAACGTCTGTCTCTAACTTGTCACTACAGCCACAATTTTTACTCTATCAACATAAGTACTTCACTAAATCGTAGTCATACTTGTCTTCTTTCTAATGATGTGTCTGGATATACCCTCAGACCTATACTTTAGTCGCTATCAACCTCAAAGCGCAGAGAGATCCCGAAATTCTCCCATTGACTCTAATGATAATTTTCGGCAGACGTCTGGGGAAAAAAACAGAGGAGACATATTTTGAAATTGCGACTGTGGCTACAAGCTTTTGTCCTTAAACATAAAATTCACACCATTTGCTCATTGAAGCCTTGGGACTCGTAAAATGAAATAATTTTTGTGATAACTATCATGGTTTAGCTGGAACAAGCCTGTTTATACAGGGTGAAACTCTGCTTTTACAGAGCAGAGTGAGCCTGATTTTCCCGCCTTTCGTCTCCATGGCGACGGCGCAGCTGCAGATTTGACTGACAGGTCAAACTGCTGATGCTCAGTGTAGACAGCAGTTCCATGCTTATTACTGATTACTCAACTACACTATTGGATTGTGTATTAATTAAGCACACACTTCCTCTAAATCCTTTCAAAATAAAAGCACCAAGCCAAATAATTAGCTTTAATAGCATTATTTCAACTTTTAGATGGGTAATTATGACTATTTAAAGATAGATTAACAGTTTAGTAATTACCCACACGTGCTTCCTCTACATCCTTTCAAAATAAAAGCACCAATGCCAATTATTAGCTTTAACTGCACTGTTTTTGCCTTTGAATGGGTAATTAAAGACTAATTGACAGTTACGCTATTACCCCCACACATTTCCTCTAAATCCTTTCAAAATAAAAGCACCAATTACAATTTATTACCTTTAATGGCAAGATTGATTAAAAAAATTTGTGGTTCTGAATACTTACCAATCGTTAATGGGACTACTTTAGAGTTCAGTAAATAGCCACTCAAACTTATTAGGGTGCTTTTATTCTGAAAGGGCTAAATCTAAATCTTTTGCTTTAATAGGGCTATTCTTGCTATTGAATGATAAATTATGACTATCTAATGACTATTTTATAATTTAGTAATTGCCCACACACAACCTCTAAATCCTTTCAAAATAAAAGCACCAATGTAATTTATTACCTTAAATGGCAAGATTTTTGTTTCTGACTGGTAAATTTCTACTAGTTATTAAAATATTACACAGTTAGGTAATTATTTACAAATACTTTCTTCAAATCAAAAAGATAGTCAGCTTATTTATGATTGTCAACAATGCCCCTTGGTCAACTTTTTAATCTTTGACATCTTTTAACCGTGGTCAACTTTTGAATCATTGTCATCTCTTTAATATTGTCATAGTATGACCTTGGTCATATTTTTAATCATCATTTTTTTAATCGCCATCTTTTGTCATCGTTTTAATCTTTGTCAACGTTTTCTCGTTTTCATCGTTTTCATCGTTTTGCCGTAGTCAACTTTTTGACGTCAGCAGCTTAATCAGCGTTTGTCATCGTTGCGGCAGCAGATCAGCTCTCCCACGTAATTTCTCGAGAAATTACTTTTTCTAGTTATTATTATTTTTCTTCCCCCCGTTTTTCTGCATCTAACTAGTCCCGCATACTTTCAGCTACAGAAACGATTCCAATATCAAAATGTTCAGCTTTTTAAGGAGAAGTGTGCTATTACTTTTCTCATTCATATGTTTCATATTTTTCAAGTTATTAAGCTTTTTTTAACTTTTTTTTCCCATTGAAATGAATGGGAACAACTTTTCAAATTCTCTTCAGCTTTGTCTACTTTCAGCTTTAACTACTTCCGCATACTTTAGGCTACAGACACCATTTAAACTACAAAATAATCTTCAACTATTCAACTAATAATCTTCCAGAAATCGTTAAAATATCTTTAATAGTTTCTGATTTATAGCAGTTTAAATATTGGGTGGTTTTTGGTCAATTTTCATCTTTTCCATTAGTGTGTATGGCGTTATTTAGAGTGCGTGATGTCACAGCCAGAGTGCGAGGGGACGTTTTTTTAAGATAGAACTTCTGTCTTTAACTCGTCACTACAGCCACAATTTTCACTCTATCAATGTAATTATTTCAGTAAATCGTAGTCATACTTGTCTTCTTTCTAATGATGTGTCTGGCTTTACTCTCAGACCTATACTTTAGTCGCTATCAACCTCAAAGCGCAGAGAGATCCCGAAATTCTCCCATAGACTCTAATGATAATTTTCGGCAGACGTCTGGGGAGAAAAACAAGAGGAGAAGTATTTTGAAATTGCGACTGCGGCTACAAACATTTGTCCTCAAACATAAAATTCACACCATTTGCTCATTGAAGACTTGGGACTCGTAAAATGAAATAATTTTTGTGATAACTATTATGGTTTAGCTGGAACAAGCCTGTTTATACAGGGTGAAACTCTGCTTTTACAGAGCAGAGTGAGCCTGATTTTCCCGCCTTTCGTCTCCATGGCGACGGCGCAGCTTCAGATTTCACAGACAGGTCAAACTCCTGATTCTCAGTGTAGACAGCAGTTCCATGCTTATTACTGATTACTCAACTACACTATTGGATTGTGTAGTAATTAAGCACACACTTCCTCTAAATCCTTTCAAAATAAAAGCACCAAGCCAAATATTTAGCTTTAATAGCAATATTTCTGCTTTTAGATGGGTAATTATGACTATTTAAAGATAGATTAACAGTTTAGTAATTACCCACACATGCTTCCTCTAAATCCTTTCAAAATAAAAGCACCAATGCCAATTATTAGCTTTAACTGCACTGTTTTTGACTAAAAACTGTTTTTGACTAATTGACAGTTATGCTATTACCCCCACACGTTTCCTCTAAATCCTTTCAAAATAAAAGCACCAATTACAATTTATTACCTTTAATGGCAAGATTGATTAGAACATTTCTGGTTCTGAATACTTACCAATCATTAATGAGACACTTTAGAGTTCAGCAAATAACCACTCACACTTATTAGGGTGATTTTATTCTGAAAGTGCTTAACCTAAATTTTTTCCTTTAATAGGGCAATTCTTGCTATTGAATGACATATTATGACTGTCTAATGACTATTTTATAGTTTAGTAATTACTCACACACGACCTCTAAATCCTTTCAAAATAAAAGCACCAATCCAGATTTTTAGCTTTAATAGCACTATTTGTGCTTTTGAATGGGTAATCATGACTGGTTAGTGTGACTGTTTTACAGTTTAGCTATTAAGCACGTACAGCCCCTCTACATCCTTTCAAAATAAAAGCCCCAATCCTGATCTTTAGCTAAAGATAACAATAGTTCTGCTTTCAACAGGTGTATTATGACTAGTTATTTAGACTAATATACTGTTTAGCAAATACCTGCACAGGCATTTTCCATATTCTTTTAAAATAAAAGCACCAATCCAAATTTTTAGCTTTAATAGGACTATTTATACTTTTTAATGGGTAATCGTGACTGGTTATTGTGACTGTTTTACAGTTTAGCTATTAAGCACACACAGCTTCTCCACATCCTTTCAAAATAAAAGCCCAAATCCTGATTTTTAACTAAAGATAGCAATATTTCTGCTTCCAACAGGTTTATTATGACTATTTATTTAGACTAAAATACTGCACACACAGTTTCTCCAAATCCTTTCAAAATAAAAGCCCCATTCCAGATCTTTAGCTAAAAAGGGCAATATTTCTGCGTTCAGCTGGTGTATTGTTACTAGATGATAAGACAATCTTAATGTTTAGAAATCGCCTGCACAAGTGTCCTCGATATCCTTTCAAAATAAAAGTACCAATCCAAATTTTTAGTTTTAATAGCATAAACTCTGTTTTTGAATGGGTAATTGTGACAAGTAATGAGACTATTTTAAAGTTTAGCTATAAACACATACATCTCTAAATCATTTTAAAATAAAAGCATTAAACCAATTTTTTTGCTTTGATAGAATAAATTCTGCTTTTGAATGGTCAATTGTAAATCAGCAATAAGTCTATACCAGTTATTACTGGTTTATTATTACTAGTTAATGAAACAATTTAACAATTACTCACACAAGCTTCCTGTAAGTCATTTCAAAATAAGAATACTAAACTTTTAGTGCAACTAACTAAGCTCTAAACCTTTTTAATTTATGCTTTTGACTGCTTTTTTGTTATTTAGGACAACTTAATGAGCGCTTTTCCCAGTTTACCAATTTAGGACACACACTTCCTCAAATTACTTTCAAAATAAAAGCACCAATCTAATTATTTAGCCTAAATATCACATTTGTGAATTTGACTAGTTAATTATAAGCAGTTAATGAAACTATTCTACTGTTCAGCAATTATCTGCACACACTTCCTTCAAAGCTTTAACTGTTATCAATTTAAATCCAAATACTTGTTCTGAAGCAAATTTAAGCCGTATTAAGTATTTCCAAAACGTTAAGCTACTCATTAAGCTCTTGAAATCAAAACTATTTAATTACAATATTTAGCCATTTTGATACATTTGGCTATAATTCAACAAATTATTAATTGATTTTCAGCAGTTTGTTAATTTCAGCAAATCTTTTCCGTGTTTCCTCCATATGAAATTCAACTACTTCAGCTTCTTCTGCAAATATTCAGCACTGTTTAATCAATTCCTGTTTTTCCTTAGATACATTCAACTATGCTGTACATGATTGAGCTATTTCATCTGTTTTAAATGTTTCAGTTACTTTCAGCAACTCTTCAGGAATATTTTCAGCTTGGAAGCATTCACTGTGCATTTTCTTATGGAAATGCTTTTTCTAGTTATTATTATTCTTCTTCTATTTATTCCGCCCTTTTTTTGATTGCTATCTACTTTTTAACGCTTCATCGTAGAATAGTCGTTCAACTTTCTAAACATGTGTCATCTTTAGGAGATGTGGGCTATTACTTTTTATGTTTTCAGCTTTTCAACTTTTAATGTTATTCAACTTTTTTCATCGTTTTTTTATAATGGTCGTCTATGGGAATCATCGTTAAACTTTTTGTCAACTTCCCTCTTTTCATCAGCGACTATCATCGTCATACTTTGGCGTAGAAACGTCATTTCAACTTCAAAAGCGTCCATCATCGCTCAACTTTCTCCTCGTAAATCAGCATTGTCGTATCTTCTATACTTTTTGACTCGTGAGCGTTTAAATATGGTGTGGTTTTTGTTAAATTTTCAGCTTTTCCATTAGTGTGTATTGGGTCAGTTAGAGTGCGTGATGTCACAGCTACAGTGAGAATGTGCGCTTTTTTAAGACAGAACTTCTGTCTTTAACTCGTCACTACAGCCACAATTTTTACTCTATCAACGTAATTACTTCACTAAATCGTAGTCATACTTGTCTTCTTTCTAATGATGTGTCTGGATATACCCTCAGACCTATACTTTAGTCGCTATCGACCTCAAAGTGCAGAGAGATCCTGAAATTCTCCCATAGACTCTAATGATAATTTTTGGCAGACGTCTGAGGAGAAAAACAGAGGAGACATATTTTGAAATTGCGACTGTGGCTACAAGCTTTTGTCCTTAAACATAAAATTCACACCATTTGCTCATTGAAGCCTTGGGACTCGTAAAATGAAATAATTTTTGTGATAACTATCATGGTTTAGCTGAAACAAGCCTGTTTATACAGGGTGAAACTCTGCTTTTTACAGAGCAGAGTGAGCCTGATTTTCCCGCCTTTCGTCTCCATGGCAACGGCGCAGCTGCAGATTTCACTGACAGGTCAAACTCCTGATGCTCAGTGTAGACAGCAGTTCCATGCTTATTACTGATTACTCAACTACACTATTGGATTGTGTAGTAATTAAGCACACACTTCCTCTAAATCCTTTCAAAATAAAAGCACCAAGCCAAATAATTAGCTTTAATAGCAATATTTCTGCTTTTAGATGGGTAATTATGACTGTTTAAATATAGATTAACAGTTTAGTAATGACCCACACATGCTTCCTCTACATCCTTTCAAAATAAAAGCACCAATGCCAATTATTAGCTTGAACTGCACTGTTTTTGCCTTTGAATGGGTAATTATGATTATTTAAAGACTAGTTGACAGTTACGCTATTACCCCCACACATTTCCTCTAAATCCTTTCAAAATAAAAGCACCAATTACAATTTTTTACTTTTAATGGCAAGATTGATTAGAAAGTTTGTGGTTCTGAATACTAACCAATCGTTAATGAGACTACTTTAGAGTTCAGTAAATAGCCACTCAAACTTATTAGGGTGCTTTTATTCTGAAAGGGCTAAATCTAAATCTTTTGCTTTAATAGGGCTATTGTTGCTATTGAATGATAAATTATGACTATCTAATGACTATTTTATAATTTAGTAATCACTCACACACAACCTCTAAATCCTTTCAAAATAAAAGCACCAATGTAATTTATTATCTTAAATGGCAAGATTTTTGTTTCTGACTGGTAAATTTTTAATAGTTATTAAACTATTACACAGTTAGGTAATTATTTACAAATACTTTCTTCAAATCAAAAAGATAGTGAGCTTATTTATGATTGTCAACAATGCACTCTGGTCAACTTTTTAATCTTTGACATCTTTTTACCTTGGTCAACTTTTGAGTCATTGTCATATTTTAATCTTGTCTTAGTATGACCTTGGTCATCTTTTTAATCATCATGTTTTTAATCGCCATCTTTTGTCATCGTTTTCTCGTTTTCATTGTTTTGCCGTAGTCAACTTTTGGACGTAGTCAACTTTTTGACGTCAGCAGCTTAATCAGCGTTTGTCATCGTTGCGGCAGCAGATCAGCTCTCCCACGTAATTTCTCGAGAAATTACTTTTTCTAGTTTATACACTGAGCTCCACTGTTTCCTTCTATCTCTTCTGTCCAATAACCTCCCATCATTGTTCCATTTTTATCTAACCTTGTCTCTTTCTCTCCAGTAGTTCTCCCCCATTGCTTCTCCCCCACTCTCTCTCTCTCTCCCCCATTCTGTCCTTACCTACAGGTATCATCGGACTGTGTCTGTGATGGGCAGCTGTGGATCCAACAGATGGTTGGACCAGGTTCTGAATACAGGCGGGAGCCTGTATTCAGTCCCTGGTCCAACCATCCTGCCTGTGCTCTGTTGTTGCTTGTTGTTGTTGCTGTGGTTTTCACTCTTTCTATCCCCTCACCCCAACCAATCGAGGCAGATGGCCGCCCACATCCAGCCTGGTTCTGCTGTAGGTTTCTTCCTCGTTAGAGAGGGAGTTTTTCGTCTTCACTGTTGCTGTCAAAATACTCATACAAGGAGTAGCAGTTAGCAACCACACATCGGCGCTCAGGGAGCTAGCGTGATGTGTCTTGCTCAAGGCCACGCTTCAAGAGATCAGCTGGGTACGAGCAAATGCTTAACCCCCTAATCCACCAGGCCACCTTTACATTCCTGAAGCAAGTTAAGCAAGATGTGATAAAACAAACAGACACACAATAACAGTACAAGTGGAAACTTGTAACCTTACCTTGTAAAGTGCGTTGAGATAACAATTGTGATTTGGCGCTATAAAAATAAAATTTAATTGAATTGTTTGGGTCTAAGTACTTTTATTATCCACACACCTTGTAGCACTTACTTTCGCCACTGACTGTAATCTAAAATAATGTAATTTTTGTAATTCATGTTATATTTTATAAATTTCTAAACGTTGTCTCTCAGGCACACACAAATTGCAAGAGGACACTTACTTCAGAAGCTTGTGGTCCTGTGAGGCATGCATGTGGGGCAGCTGGAGACGTCTCCTGACTGTGGCTAGAGAAGTTTGGGTTATCTCCTTTGCATGTGTGGTGTCATCAGTGCTTTGCCAAGCTCCTCAAGGAAAAGCAGTCTCCTCTGGAGCTTTCTTCATTTCCAGTCTGGGTTGATTACAATTCAGACTGTGATTGCATTTAAGGTCAAGACATCCAGCATTTTATAAAAGATCACAAGTTGCCATCAAAGTGTACTTTGTTGTCCAATGTTGTTTATCACTCCTTTTGTGGAATTGGGGTTGAGTATGAACTCTGTGTATGATCCCCTCGTCTACTATTCATTTTCCCTATGTAAAGTGCTCTTCAGCAACACATATTTTTCCTATTTTTTTAAAATGTAAAATGCCAGGGTGGAGGAATGCACTGGCCTTTTCTTCACAGTGACAACCTCAGGTGGGAGCTTCGTCCTATTTTTAAATATTGTTCCAACCATTATCATTGTCTTTTGAGACACTCTTGTTCCAGATTGTATGACATAAAAAAGTTGTCACGGGTAATGTTGAGACCACTTAGTCCACTCTGAGAGGAATGTCCCTCGAATCTATCAGAGACCACATCTTCAGGGTTGCCAAGAACCTGATCAACAAAAAAAACCTGTGTGGTTTCTGAGGCTGTGGGTTAGGGTTAGTAATTAGGCAAGCACCCCAAAATGACCCCCCAGTCCACAATGGTCAAGATCACTATGTGACCATTGGTTGCTGGTAACCAGTGTGTGACCAAAGCTGTCTGTGTACTGACAGAGTGCGAGCCTTAAATCTGGAACAAATAGAGCATGCTGCATCATAATGCTGCACATCAGCGATGACTGTCAGCTACCAAAACCACTGTAGAACTGCTTGTAGGGTGCATGCTGTACTAGGATGGACTGCAAGGTGGCAGTCATGGCAGAACTGCAGGAACAAAAAAGACAATGCTACAGAGGGAGCGGCAAATTTTTGCTCCCTCGTTCCTGCAGGATTTCATGCTGCATTAGCATGACTTAGGTACCATTCCACCAGGCCCCCCCTACACCAGTCAACTTCACCTGAGCCATGTAAACAAGATATATTTGTAAACTAACAAGAAAATTCTTAATGGATCCATAACTTTAAAGTTTCTGCTCAAATCAAGGCTTTGTTAACATTATGCTGTATGAAGGAATTTAGTGTCTCTCTATACAGTAGGTCACCCTCAGAGGACCAACAGCCTAGTGGTTAAGGCACAGAATCTCCCAGCTAGAGACTCTTGGTTTTAACTTGCCTCTGGTGACTTTTGTTTACCACATAAATTCAAGTGACACAAAATACAGAGATCTGCGCACCACATTTTCTGTTGAAGGTGAGAAGAATCAGACGAGGCAAAGCACATCAGTGCCTCAAGAATGGACAGACGTTGGTATACAACGCCTGGTTGTACAGCAGGAAATCATCATCATCATCCATCATATCCAGTAATAAAAGGACATCTGAATACATATGTGTTCCCAGAGTTATGCCAGCTGATATTCTTTCAGGTCTGTGTCATTTCAGTGACTTTTTACTGCCAAATGTCACCACAATCGGGCTGATTGTGATGAAGTTAACTCAGACTTTTAAAGTAGAAACATTACCATTACCATTACTCCTCCATATGACTTAACTCGTCAGTGCTGTACTGTGGCTTATACAACAAACCTTGAATATCAGACTATGCTGAAGTACTTCGCAGTCTTCTAAATAATCTAGAGCAGGACCTTAAGTCATTGCATATTAGTGCTGTACAGCTATGCGAGGAAAAACAATGGCAGAAAAAGCAGTTGCGCTCCGTAGCCTGGCTCAGCCCTACAACTACAGAGAAAACCAGGAAGAACTAGTCTGTGAGCCCGGGACAAAAAGGCCTGTGGCCTGTTTCAGAGGCTTTTTGCAGAGGAGTGATCATTTCTTTGGATAGATAATATGGAGGGTACGGAGTGTCCCTTCATTCTTAAATACTACCCCAAATCATTTTGGTCAACCCCCTATGACAATCTGTAAAGTTTTCCTTTAAAGCTAACTTTTTTGCCGGCTGCCTGTTTAGTGGTGAGTGCTCCTTGAAGTGCTCCTTAGGATGGCAAACACACTTAATTTAATAAGCATAAGCAATGAAAAACAGAACCGATCACTATTACAACAAAGATACAGCTAACAAAAACACTCTTTAAACTAAAGATGCGAAACAAAAGGAGGAAATAAAGCTGTGGCCTCAGAACTTTGCTTGAACCAAGACTTGACCACACACACACATGACTTGACACAAAGCTTGACTTTGGTACTCTAACAGAAGACTTGAACAGACGAAGGGATGAGACAACAGTATGAGATGATAATACGACAATGTGCTGAAACAAACTGAGGGCTGCAATAAAATGTGAGGAGACTAACACGAAAACAATTAGAAAATAAGGTATCAACCGGTATGTTTCCAAGCGGCGCCAGCTGTTACTGTAGTTTCAGGGCTAAGAGAAGAATTAGGCTTTTGTTTGAATCACAGCAAGGGTTAGAACCTGTGCTTTGAGTTCACATGGTTAGGTTAAGGGTATGCATGATGTCAATGACTGTCTTTCTCACAGTAATTAGATCTGGGGGGGTCATAACATAGTGTTTGTATCAGTGCAGTTTGTTAGTTAGTAGCGGTTGGAATTTTCACATGGCTCCCTGTTACCTGTGTGTGTGTGTGTGTGTGTGTGTGTGTGTGTGTGTGTGTGTGTGTGTGTGTGTGTGTGTGTGTGTGTGTGTGTGTGTGCGCGCGCAGAGACACTATCAGGCCATCTGGTAAATGGATAGGTTGGTGAGGTATCGTCATGGCAGCCAGTTAGCCACAAGGATCCAAATGATGTCATCCCTCACCGCAGCAACACTTAAAGAGATAAGTTCTTTAAAGAGCTGGCCATTTATCAGCATATATATATATATATATATATATATATATATATATATATATATATATATATATATATATATATATATATATATATATATATATATATATATATATATATATATATATATATGTGTGTGTGTGTGTGTGTGTGTGTGTGTGTGTGTGTGTGTGTGTGTGTGTGTGTGTGTTCTTGCTTCCTGTTGTTCTTCCTGTCCTGGTGTGTCAGGGCCACTGAGTGAGTCATAAAGTCTTATTATAAATTTTACTTATATATTGCCATTTCACAACAGACTTATCTTAAGGCACTTTACAAGGTACAGTTTAAGACCTTACACAACATGTTCCAAGCCTTTAATTATAACCACGTAATTCCATGCTGGTGATCAGCTGGCTGCAACTTTTTTTGTTGTGTAAGGTGTGAAGAACGCTTGGTGAATCTTTGGGCAAGACACTAAACTTTGAACACCGAAAGTTGCCCATGGTGTGTCTGCCAACAGTGTGCAAATGAGAGAACGCTGTACAAGTGCAGACCATTTACCATTTATTTGACTTGATGGTGTGATTTTTCAAGCAAGTAAGTTTGTTTCAACAGTTGTAGGTGTCCATCAGGTGCCCTGAGTCGAGGTTGGTCCATATGTGTCTTTGTTCTTGTATTTGTTGCTGTACAGTTTTGTGTTTCCTTTTATTATCCTGCTTTGAAGCAATGCTTTTAGTTTGCAAATCATTAATTTATTAATTAAAACTGTTTGTATTTGAGTTTGTCATCGGGTCATTGCATTTGGGTCCACCCCTTCTGTCTTGTTTGTGTGCCTTTGCAGCCCTGTTCTCCTGCTCATCCTGACCGCAACTGAGTTCTAGTTTGCCAGTTTGTAACAGAACGAACTGACTACTCTGGACCCAGGCGACCCAATTGTATGTTACTTTGTGTTTAGTTGATGGCGTGTTAGTTTGTTGTGCATTTCTTTTTATGTTTGTTCGTTTGTGGAACTGCAATGACACATCCGCCAGTCACAACCCAGTTAATAGCCCTGCCGCATTCGGATTCCTCATCTGGCATGATTTATCCAAGCAAGCCATGACGGGAGGAGGCAACAAATCTGGAGGGAACTAAAATATCTGACTTCCCAGATCCCTCACTTTTTGCAGTGAACAGTGCAACTGTGACTGCGTTGTCCTTGAGAGGCCAGCGTGCCAAAAGGCAAGTGTGAGTTTCAATAAGTCAACTCGAAGAGACAGCTGGGTGGATTAAACCCTATGGACAGACTATTGATGTGCAGGCAAAAAGAAAAGCCTGCCATGGACTTTAGAGACTCCCAGACTTGTTTCTGTACCAGAAATTGGAAGTTTGTTTTTTGAACTGGACTCTGTTTCCTGACCTGCAGAGAATCTTAAACCTGGGACTGTATCCGCAGTGGATAACTTAGTGCTTGCTGCAGCTCCTCACCCTTCTGGGTGGTTCATCATCTGATGCTGCCTCCCACTCACCTGATCCATCCCGTCCTCAGGGGACAAGGAGGAGCTCTACAGAGTACAGCAGGACTTAAAATACAAAATCAGGAAAGGCAAAGACAACTACAGGAAGAAGCTGGATAATTGCCTGGAGCAAAACGTGTGTGATGTGTGGAGAGGACTGACAAAATATCTCGGGCCACAGTGAGGCTGGAAATGGTCGCCAGGTCACAAGTGACCATGCCTAGGTAAATAAACTTAACCTGTTCTTTAACACATTTAATTCTAACCAGCCCCAAGTCTCCATTCACTCGACCTCCTCTTCACACCTCTCCAGTCCAGGTGTCTCCTCCTAGCTGCAGTTGTTCACACTTTAGCACCACGCAGTCTACTCTGCCCCTCCTCCAACCGTAACAAAGGGAACCCCCCAACAACCCACTGCTTCAGACCAACCACCACCCACCCCCCTCTGCCTCACTCTGAACCAGGTTAGAAGGGAGAAGGACAAATGCCAGGAAGGCAACAGGCCCTGATCACTTCAGCTCCAGGCTCCTCAGGAAGTGTGCAGACTGGAGTCCATTGTGGAGGTGGCGAACAGAGGGATGATGTCCAAACTAATCCATCATGGATAACCCCTCCCACTCCCTGCAGCACACTGTGCTCTGACCAGCTTCTTCATCACCAGACTGTTACAACCCCAATGCAGGAAGGAGGGAGGGTCAGCAGCGTTCAGACAGGCAAGGGTCAGCAACAGAAAGCACAAGGTACAGTACCGGAGGGGTAGGCAGCTTGGAGTAAGTTGGCAGGCAGTAGTCAGTAACGTGTAGGCTCGGCGACAATACAGACAAGGGCTAGACAGGAAACAAGGTTGAACTCGGAACAGGACTGATAACAAGGCTAGGTACAAGCAATGCTGGAATGCGGAAATGAATCAACGACAATCTGGCAGAGGTCTGAGGTGAGTACTGGTGGTTAAATACTGTGTGATTACTGATTGCAGACAGGTGATGTGATATGAAGCGGAAGTGAAGTTAGACTGAACAAAACAGAAATGTGACAATAAAACCTGAAAGTTAAACCAAAACATGACATTGAACGTTTATATAAAACTCCCTTCTCACCCCACGCGGGTGGTCTCATCCACTTTCCAAGCTCGGGTCCTCTACCAGAGGCCAGGAAGCTTGAGGGTTCTGCGCAGTATCCTTGCTGTTCCTAGGACTGCACTTTTCTGGACTGAGATGTCGGATGTTTTTCCAGGGATCTGTTGTTGCCACTCCTCCAGTTTGGGGGTCACTGCCCCCAGTGCTCCAATCACCACAGGCACCACTGTGGCCTTCACCTTCCAAGCCTTCTCCAGTTCTTCTCTGAGCCCTTGGTATTTCTCTAGTTTCTCATGTTCCTTTTTCCTGATGTTGCCATCGCTTGGTATTGCCACATCCACCACTACGGCTTTCCTCTGTTCTTTGTCCACCACCACAATGTCTGGTTGGTTCGCCATTACGATTCTGTCAGTCTGGATCTGGAAGTCCCACAGGATCTTGGCTCGCTCGTTCTCTACCACCTTGGGAGGTGTTTCCCACTTTGACCTTGGGGTTTCCAGTCCATACTCTGCACAGATGTTCCTGTTCCACCCAGCCACTTGGTTATGGCGTTCCATGTATGCTTTCCCTGCCAGCATCTTACACCCTGCAGTTATGTGCTGGACTGTCTCAGGGGCCTCTTTGCACAGTCTACACCTTGGGTCTTGTCTGGTGTGGTAGATCTGGGCTTCTATGGCTCTGGTGCTCAGGGCCTGCTACTGTGTAGCCACGATGAGTGCCTCTGTGCTGTCCTTTAGCCCAGCCCTTTCAAGCCATTGGTAGGATTTGTTGAGATCAGCCACTTCAGTTATGTTCCGGTGGTACATCCCGTGTAAGGGCTTGTCCTCCCATGATGATCCCTCTTCCAGCATCTCATCCTCTGTTCTCCACTGCCTGAGACATTCACTCAGCACGTCATCTGTCGAGGCCTTATCCTTGATGTACTTATGGATCTTGGATGTTTCATCACGGATAGTGGCTCTCACGCTCACTAGTCCTCGGCCTCCTTCCTTGCGGCTAGCGTACAGTCTCAGGGTGCTGGATTTGGGGTGGAACCCTCCATGCATGGTAAGGAGCTTTCGTGTCTTAACACCTGTTGTCTGTATCTCTTCCTTTGGCCACCTTATTATTCCTGCAGGGTATCTGATCACTGGCAGGGCGTAGATGTTTATTGCACGGGATTTGTTCTTGCCATTGAGCTGTCTTCTTAGGACTTGCCTTACTCGGAGGTATTTGGCTGTTGCCGCATTCCTTGTTGTCTGTTCAAGGCCGCCGTTCGCCTGTGGTATTCCAAGGTACTTGTAATTGTCCTCAATGTCCGCTATTCTTCTATCCTTCTGGGAGTGAGACCCCTTCTGTGTGGATTACCTTGCCTCTCTTTGTCACCATCCTCCCACATTTCTCGAGCCCGAATGACATCCCGATGTCTGAGCTTTAGATCCTTGTGGTGTGGATCAGCGAGTCGATGTCTAGCTCATTCTTAGCGTACAGCTTGATGTCATCCATGTAGAGGAGTTGACTTATGGTGGCCCCGTTCCGGAGTCGGTATCCATAGCCAGTCTTGTTTATTATTTGGCTGAGGGGGTTCAGACCTATGCAGAACAGCAGTGGGGACAGTGCATCTCCTTGGTATATGCCACATTTGATGGATACTTGGGCAAGTGGCTTCCCATTGGCTTCAAGGGTGGTTCTCCACAACCTCATCGAGTTTGCAATGAAGGCCCTTAGAGTTCTGTTGATGTTGTACAGCTCCAAGCATTCAGTGATCCATGTGTGTGGCATTGAGTCATAGGCTTTCTTGTAGTCGATCCAGGCTGTGCACAGGTTGGTGTGTCGCACTCTGCAGTCTTGGGCAACTGTTCTGTCAACCAGGAGTTGGTGTTTGGCTCCTCTGGTATCCTTACCAATGCCCTTCTGTGCTTCGCTCGTGTATTGACCCATGTGCCCACTTATCTTAGCTGCGATGATGCCTGACATGAGCTTCCATGTTGTGGAGAGACAGGTTATTGGCCGGTAGTTGGATGGGACTGTACCCTTTGAAGGATCCTTCATTATCAGGATTGTTCGCCCTTCGGTTAGCCATTCAGGGTGAGTCCCATCCCTTAGCAGCTGGTTCATTTGTGCTGCCAGGCGCTCATGGATTGCAGTGAGCTCCTTTATCCAGTAGGCATGGATCATGTCAAGGCCGGGTGCTGTCCAGTTTTTCATACCTGAGACTCTTTATTGGATGTCTGCCACTGTGATAGTCACTGGATTCTGTTCAGGGAGGTTGCTGTGGTCTTCCCTCAGATCCACCAGCCACTGTGCATCGCTGTTGTGTGACGCCTCCCTCTCCCATATACCCTTCCAGTACTGTTCAGTTTCCAGCCTTGGTGGGTCCGCTCTGCTGTTATTACCCTGCCATTGAGAGTACACTTTCGCAGGTTGTGTTGCGAACAGCCGGTTTATTCGTCTGGCTTCGTTGTCTAGACTCCATAGTTTTCTCTGGACCAGTGATGACATGGATAGACAGCTGTCATCGCTCCACCAGTGGTTTTCTAGGTGGTGCCTGTGATGGAAATTTTATATTATCCCTATAATGCTTATCATTTTTATTATTAATGCCTTAATAATCATCTGACTGTTTCTGATTCATGTTGATATTCTTAAGTGTTGATGATACACATCCTTAAACATTCTATGAATTGTATATTGCTGCAAGCATCTGAGCGGGGGGTGCTCAGTTATCTTTTGAGGAGGAAGCCCAGTTCTGATTTGATCACCCTGTGAGACAGTGCCTGACTGTCTGACTTGATGACCCTGTGACTTAGTGTTTGTCTTAGACAAGGAATAGAATGCTCCTTGAGTGAGGCCTTCCTCTTTTCTTACCTTCACTCTTTTCAGAGTGTTTTTTCAGAGAGTTTTCAGAGAACCTTGGTGTGCACCTTGTGTGAGCATCAACTTCTCTCCTTCCGAGCGCCTTTCTTTTCTTTTACCTATTCTTTTCCTTACTTTTTTAATTTTTCTATATGCATATGCAGAAACAAATTCACAAAGACAACTTCTTGAATTCTTCTTTTCATTGAGTCGTCAAAAGCTTTTTTTTTTTTTTTCCACAGCATGCCCTGCAAACGAAGTGGGCTTTGTAGCTAATTGGAGCATCCCACGTTGAACGGCGCCTCTCTGCTCTCTAGTAACATGGCCATGTTGCTTAGTCTCACCACTCCGTGACAACTCAGAGTGGAGCTCAGGACGCAGAGTCGCAGTCTTACACGCCTCTCTGCATGTTCTCTACAGCCGCCACCCACTCCTAGTCTTAGTTATCGCATAGAGACTGTGTCTGCTCCCCGACCACCTAAACTATAGTCATACATAGACACAAGTCACACACAAATCAAAGAGGAGTGACTTACCAGAATTTAATAAACATCAAAACAGCTCCTCTGACAGAACAAAGTAACAGTAAGTTAATAAAGTGTGGTTTATTAAATATCAAATCTCTCATCTAAAACCTTGGTATTATATGACTTGATAAGTGACCATCATGTAGATATGTTTTGTCTCACTGAAACCTGGCTGCAGCAGGATGAATATGTTACTTTAAATGAGTTGGCTCACATCAACTATCATGTTCCTCAAAGTACAGATAGAGGTGAAGGAGTAGCAGCAATTTATAACTCAGACTGATTAATTACTCCTAAACCTAAACACAGTTATAACTCATTTTCTCACCCAGACTCTAAAGCCCAGAAGCCAGTTGCGATTTGTATTGTTTACCGTCCTCCTGCTCCAAGTTCCTAATTGAATTCTCTGAATTCTTATCTGACTTAGTTCTTAGCACAGATAAAGTCATTGTAGTGAGAGACTTAACATTCATGTAGGTGTTGACAGCAACTGTCTTCGCACTGCTTTTAACTCATTAATAGACTGTATTGGTTTTACTCAGCAAGTAAATGAACCCACTCATTGGTTTAACCATTACCTCGATCTTGTCTAGACACATGGGGTTGAAATAAATAATTTAATAGTCCTTCCCCAAAACCCTCTGTTATCTGACCATTTCTTATTAACTTTTGAATTTACCATAATTGACATGCAGCAACTGTAAAGAAATGTTGCTATAGAAGATGTTTATCAGACGATGCTGTTGCCAGATTCAAGCAGATGATTCCATTATCTTTAGCCTCATTGTCTTGTAGCTACACAGAGGAGAACAGTCCCTTAATCCTTATGAACAGGTTGATTATCTTGTAGATGATGTTGAAGCTTCAAGAAGGCAGTGAATCAGAGGAGGTTAGCTCTGTGGTATAACTCAGAAATCCGCAGCCTAAAGCACAGGACCAGACAACTAGAAAGGCAGTGGCTTTCCAATAAAATAATTGTGAACTGCATTGCATGGAAAGACAGTCTAATAATATGTAAAAAAGCACTCGTGCTGCTAGAGAAACATATTATTCCTCCTTAATTGAGGATAACAAAAACAACCCCAGATTTTTTATTTCAGCACTATAGCCAGGCTGACCAAGAGTCATAGCTATGTTGAGCCTACTACCCCCTTAAATCTCAGCAGCAATGACTTTATAAACTACTTTACTAATAAAATTATCACCATTAGAGAAAACATTCAACAGCGACTGTTATGGGAAAAATTGTGTCTTCCTTACTTCTATGCAGTTATTATACGATTTACGACTTATGTTCGGCAATTAATATCTTATGTTTTGTCTTACTGTATGCATTTCACATTTCACCTAGATTGTTCAATGGTTGTCTCTGCCTGATAGACTCTCAACTCTAGCTCCCAAACCCAAGGTGAGGGAGTTGTGTCTCTGTCTGTTGAGACTTGTGCTCCTTTCTCACAGATAGTTGGACGTCAGCAATGAAGGTGTGAGAATGTAAATATCTTCACACACACTGCGACAGGGAAGAGATGGTGCATGTAATTTGATTGGGTTAGAAAGACATTCCACCCTAGTCGGACAGAGAAGCTAAAAGGCAGAAGCAACTTGAGGATCGTGGGCTCTTTGATCACACCTTCGTGGTGAGTGCACTGATCTCCCCAGCTGGTTTTTGGTTTGTTGATGGGCACGATCAACATCCATGCTTTTGATTTGCTTTCCCCATTTTTTATTTTTATTTTACTTTATTTTTATAATAAATTACACAAAAGACAACTCTCTCATCTGCCTCTTTATGGGAAATTTCCACCACAGCGACTTCCTTCCAAATAATAGAAATCACCCTGTAGATCCGTCAACTTTAAATTTACCAAATCCTAGACAGCTTTTTCCCCATAACTCATATGGAGTTAAACTCAATAATCAACTCTTCAAAGTTGTCCAGATCAGTTGTTTTTTAGACCCAATCCCAACCAGATTACTTTTGCCTTTAATCGTTTCGTCCATATTAAATCGCCCGGTATGGCCGGGGCCCCACCCTGGGGCCAGGCCCGGATTGGGGTTCGTATGCGAGCGCCTGGTGGCCAGGCACAGCCCGAAGGAGCGACGTGGGACCATCCTTAAGTTGACCCACCATCCGCACCATAGGAACCATAGGGGGCCGGTGCAAAGTGGATTGGGCAGCAGTCGAAGGAAGGAGCCTAGGCAACCCAATCCCTGGATAACCAATCTGGCTATTGGGACATGAAATGTCACGTCACTGGGGTGAAAAACTCCATGTGTTGGAGTTTTCCTCTGTGGATGAGAGGGTCCCTTCCCTGCGCTTTCGGGAAGGAGTACTTTAAAGATCTCCTTAACCCCTTCGACATGCCTTCTGCTGAGGAAACAGAGGCAGGGGACTCAGAGGCGGACTCGCCCATCACCCAGGCTGAGGTCACCGAGGTAGTTAGTAAGCTCCTCAGTGGCAGAGCAGCGGGGGTGGATGAGATCCGTCCTGAGTACCTCAAGTCTCTGGATGTTGTGGGGCTGTCTTGGGTGACACGCCGTGGAATGCTGGACCAGCTTTATACCCTCAGCAGAGTGCTTGAGGGTTTGTGGGAGTTTACCCAACCAGTCTACATGTGCTTTGTGGATCTGGAGAAGGCATTCAACCGCGTCCCTCATGACATCCTGTGGGGGGTGCTCCGGGAGTATGGAGTCCAGGGCTGTTTGCTAAGGGCTGTTCGGTCTCTGTATAACTGGAGCAGGAGCTTGGTTCGCATTGCCAGCAATAAGTCAGACCTGTTCCTGGTGCATGTTGGACTTCAGCAGGGCTGCCCTTTGTCACCGGTTCTGTTCATTATTTTTATGGACAGAATTTCTAGGCGCAGCCAGGGGCCGGAGGGGGTCTGGTTTGGGGACCACAGGATAGCGTCTCTGCTTTTTGCAGATGATGTTGTCCTGTTGGCTTCCTCAGGCCAGGACCTCCAGCGTGCGCTGGGGCAGTTTACAGCTGAGTGTGAAGCGGCTGGGATGAGAATCAGTTCCTCCAAATCTGAAGCCATGGTTCTCGACCGGAAAAAGGTGGTTTGCTCTCTCCAGGTTGGAGGAGAGCTCCTGCCCCAAGTGGAGGAGTTTCAAGTATCTTGGGGTCTTGTGCAGGAGTGAGCCGAAGGAATGAGCGTGAGTTTGACACACGGATCGGTGCGGCGGCTGCAGTAATGCGGTCCGTGTATCGGTCCGTCGTGGTGAAGAGGGATCTGAACCGAAAGGCAAAGCTCTCAATTTACGGGTCAATCTACGTTCCAACCCTTACCTATGGTCATGAGCTTCGGGTCATGACCGAAAGGGCAAGGTCACGGATACAAGCAGCTGAAATGAGCTTCCTCTGTAGGGTGGCTGGGCGCTTCCTTAGAGATAAGGTGAGGAGCTCTGTCACCCGGGAGGAGCTCGGAGTAAAGTCACTGCTCCTCCACATCGAGAAGAGCCAGTTGAGGTGGCTCGGGCATTTGGTTTGGATGCCTCCTGGACGCCTCCCTGGGGAGGTGTTCTGGGCATGTCCCACCTACGAGATCTTCTCTTACTCTGTAGCTTCAGACAATGGTCTGGTCTTTGTCTTTGTCCTGTTAGATCTTAGAATGTTGTGATCAACTGTATCAAATGCAGCACTATTACAGAGACTAGAACATAGCATCGAAATTAAAGGAACAGCACTGGGATGGTTTAAATCCTACTTGTTGAACAGATTCTAATTTGTTCATGTTAATGACAAGTCCTCCACATGCACCAGGATTAACTATAGGAGAGAGTACCTGTCTCCTCTAGGTGAGATTATTAGGAAGGATTCTATAAATCTTCATTGTTTTGCAGATGTAACAGAATGTCCCAAAACTTTCTTCAACTAAATTCAAATAAAACCTAGGTTCTTATTATTGGCACAGACACTGTTAAGTGAAATAGTACTATAATACTTTGGATGACATAACATTAGCATCAGATTCTACTGTAAGGAAACTTGGTGTCATCTTTGTATAATAAACAAATCTCCAGAACTGCCTACTTTCATCTTAGAAATATATCTAAAATTAAAAGCATCCTCTCTCAGAGCGATGCAGAGAAACTGATCCATGCATTTGTTACCTCTAGGCTGGACTACTGTAACTGCTTACTCATAGGATGTCCTAACAGCTCCTAAAAAAGCCTCCAGCTAATTTGAAATGCTGCTGCCAGAGTTCTGATGGAACTTAGAACGAGAGATCACATTTTTCCTACATTGGCTTTTCTGCATTGGCTGCCTGTAAAATATAGCATATAATTTAAAATTCTCCTACTCACTTACAAAGCACTTAATAATAAAGCTCCTTCTTATCTTAAAGACCTTATAGTTCCTTATGCTCCCAGCAGAATGCTTAATTTTCAGAGTGCTGGGCTATTTTCTTAGAGTTCCTAGAGTCTTTAAATGTAGAATGGGAGAGCCTTTAGCCCTCAAGCTCCTCTCCTGTGAAACCAGCTTCCTGTTCAAGTTCGAGGAGCTGACACACTCTCCACCTTTAAGATCAGGCTTAAGCTTAAGTTTAAGAGATTGCTCAGGTCACTGGCAATGATTGTTAATCTTGGGAACCGTCTCTTAGTTAAGCTGCAATAGACATAGACTGCTGGCGTAATTAATTCATACTCTAAGGTCCTCTGTTTCCTTCTAATTTATCTATCCAATAACCTTCTATCATTATTCTCTCTTCCTCCCCCTCTGTCCTCACCTACAGATATCATTGGACTCAGAGCTATGTCTGTGTTGGGCAGCTGCAGATCGAACCGTCCTGCCTGTGTCCAGTCCCTGGTCCAACCATCCTGCCTGTATCCAGACCCTGGTCCAACCATCCTGCCTGTGCTCTGTTGTTGCTTGTTGTTGTTGTTGTTGTGCTTTTCTCTCTCTGTCTATCCACTCACCCCAACCAGTCGAGGCAGTTGGCTGCCCACAATCAGCCTGGTTCTGGTGGAGGCTTCTTTCTCGTTAGTGAGGGAGTTACCTTACCTTGTGCCTTGAGATAACCTTGTTGTGATTTGGCGCTATACAAGTAAAGTTCAATTGAACTGAATTGAACCATGTACTTACTACAGCAAGGGGATGACGGACTGTAGGAACAGATCCTTTCTCCAATCGGAGCTGTGAAGCAAAGCCAGCATTGTATACACCCTTGTTTTTGAAGCAGTTTGAGGTGAAATGAAATCCACAAATATACAAATGCTGAAGCAGTGTTGCCGGTGCTGGTCCAATAAAAATAAAGGTAAAGGGTCTGGTGGACTATTCAGGCTGCAGTCATCATTGGGTTGGCCTTCAATGCACAGCAGAAGAGTATGTGTGAGGCACCTCCTTGCCCCAGCGGGGCAATTTTACACAGTTTACACCACTCCATAGTGGGTGGCGACATAATAGTTCATCCCAGCCTCCTACTATTGCATAAAGAGGCTCCATAGTGCCGTAGACAAAGTCAAATGTTACTTAATTTGCCCTTCATGGAGAGCAGCAACAAACTCCAGCAGCCGCCGGAGAGGAGCAGGCAACTCTTGAGCCTTGGACCACCAAGCAAGATCTCTGGGCAGCCGTCGACAATACAGGTTACATGCAAAGAATGAGAGATTGACGAGGTACAACACAAATGCCAAGACGCCAGGTCAGAGGGGAGATTTCATCATCTCCCCAACCGGAAATTGGGTACAAAGCCCCAATGAGCACAGACACACTGAGCGAGGCAGTGACTGACCTGAAAGATAGGATAACAGCAGAGCAGACCCACCAAGGCTGGAAACTTAACAATACTAGAAAGGTATATGGGAGAGGGATGCGTCACACAACAGCGATGCACAGTGGGTAGTGGATCTGAGGGAAGACCACAGCAACCTCCCTGAAAAGAATCCAGTCACTATCACAGTGGCAGACATCCAACAAAGAGTCTCAGGTATGAAAAACTGGACAGCACCCGGCCCTGACATGATCCATGCCTACTGGATAAAGAAGCTCACTGCAATCCATGAGCGCCTGGCAGCACAAATGAACCAGCTGCTAAGGGATGGGACTCACCCTGAATGGTTAACCGAAGGGCGAACAATCCTGATAATGAAGGTGTAGACTGTGCAAAGAGGCCCCTGAGATGGTCCAGCACATAACTACAGGGTGTAAGATGCTGGCAGGGAAAGCATACATGGAACGCCATAACCAAGTGGCTGGCATAGTATACAGGAACATCTGCGCAGAGTATGGACTGGAAACCCCAAGGTCAAAGTGGGAAACACCTCCCAAGGTGGTAGAGAACAAGCGAGCCAAGATCCTGTGGGACTTCCAGATACACACAGACAGAATGGTAATGGCGAACCAACCAGACATTGTGGTGGTGGACAAAGAGCAGAGGAAAGCCGTAGTGGTGGATGTGGCAATACCAAGCGATGGCAACATCAGGAAAAAGGAACATGAGAAACTAGAGAAATACCAAGGGCTCAGAGAAGAACTGGAGAAGGCTTGGAAGGTGAAGGCCACAGTGGTGTCTGAGGTGATCGGGGGGGGGGCAGTGGCCCTCAAATTGGAGGAGTGGCTACAACAGATCCCAGGAAAAACATCCGACATCTCAGTCCAGAAATGTGCAGTCCTAGGAACAGCAAGGATACTGCGCAGAACCCTCAAGCTCCCTGGCCTCTGGTAGAGGACCCGAGCTTGGAAAGTGGAGGGAGACCACCCGCGGAGGATGAGAATAGAGTGTGTTTGTATATAATATATAGCATGCAGAGTGTAGCAGTGCAGCAGCATTTTCAACATAGCTGTAATGTTTTCACAGTTAAATCATTTGACTTCTACTCAGCCAATAGAAAGTAGGCAAAGGCAGGAACAACAAGTGGAGGACCAGCACTTCCACCACTGACGCATGCAGAGGAGATGGCCCTCAGCATGAACATTGGGAAGTAGGGGCTGAAAGAATTCCTGGAGGGAATTCATCATAACCAGTCACTCCCCAGGATACGAGTGCATTTGTAAAATGTAAGAGCCCTAACTATATATTTGAGTTTTTACATAGGCTACTTTTGATATATCCATTCCTTAGACTCTGGGTTTGGTTCTTTGTTGGTCTTAACAGATTCTGATGGTAATATATGAATCCTCCTGTCACAACAGAAACCCAGGATGTTGTAAGTATACTACTAAATAAAGCTTAAATTATGATAAGCAGTATTATAAAGTGTAATATTAATACAGTTTACACACAGCACACGATTTCTGATGTTTGTGTTGCGTAGCCTAAATGATGTAACTTGATCTCCAAGTATAGTGACATTATGATTTCCCCTCTGCCCCAGAGTTTAGAAGAACAGCAGGAGGAGGGTCCGTCACGTTCTGCTGCACAGATGCACACAGTCAGTGATGTTAAGTAAATGCCAGAGTTCAGTTCCGTAAGAGTAATGAGGAACTATGCCATGTAACTCTAAATCTTTTTAATTTCAGTTACCGGTTAAGGAGTTGTATAAACTATATCTTATCAAGAAAATTTAAAAAAATAACAAGGAAATGTTATATTTGGACCGCCAGATTGAAAAGACAGATCTAGAAATTAAAATTCTCAAACAACAGCTGGATGTGAGTGTATAGTTAAAGGTGAATTGTATGAATTATTGGAAGCATCATAAAATCTAACAATTGCCTTTGTATTTGTAGGAAATGAGGAAAACCAAATAAAATATGATTTGCATTTATTCAGTTTCTTTTATTGGTGTTGGTGGTTGATTAAGACATTACGGCAAATCACATCTCTGACTGTCCATCCACTCTGCAGATTACCATGATGGAAGGAGTCTTCCTCAGGGTCTTGTATTTGTAGGGCAGGGTGTTGCACATGCACATTTATTAGTTTATTTCAGGTCACAGCAAGATGTTATTAACTGATCATCATTTTTCAGATTAGCCTTACTGAAACGAATTAAATACTACATATCTGCAATCCTGTGAAACTCCTCTCTCATGGCTTTAAGGAGTTTGTGGCAAGGAAAGCGCTTGAGGTCGAACTATTCTACATACAGTGGCTTCACTAATGTGCTCAGCATCTCCAATGTTATAAAGAAAACTACCGTTTGCAAAAAAACGTAACGCAACACAAAGAATCTGCTCGGATGTAAACGCACGGCCACGATGGGTGATGTCTTTGACGTATGGGTGGATAAGATTATTAATGTATGAATGGACTCTCGAGAAAAACGGTACAGCTAAAATAAATATCCACGGCGACATGACAGAAAATTAACTTGTGGCGTTAAAATCCTCTCACAGCGTAAATTCAATGCTGTGTGAAATAATACAGCGTCTTCATCTACAGGATCCTCTAGAAACTGACATTTTGGTCTCTGCTCGAAGGAAACAGGTGAAATCTATGAATGCTCTGAAAGATTACACAAGGTATTTCAACAGTGTTCACTTTTAAAAAGGGGCGGAGACCGAAAGAAACTCTGGGTTTCCCGAATAAAACCTGCTCCCGACCAGATTAGGTTCACAGAGTATGTTGCCATAGTAACTCACTCTGAGTTTCGATTACCTCGCTTCTTGAAACGGGTTTAACACTAGAACTACTAAGGGACGTACACCTTTACATATACCCCTAACTACGGCTGGGTGTTCACTTGTCCGCCACGCTCCAGCTGGCACCCTGCCAAGAGCCGCTTTTGTTACGTAAAGAGGGCCATCACCGACGCTCTCTGTGGGGTGGGACGCATGGGCTCGCTGACCCTGCTGCTGCCTGCAAGGCAGAGCAGGGTTCCTACTCATGTTCCTATGAGTCTAAGAGTGACATCCACTGTTACAATGTTCCACCGCTATGTGCTTGGATTTACAACGTGAAAGGACGAGTGTCATTGTTGCGGTCTCACCGAAGGAAGCAATAAAAAACATTAACAAGACAATAAAACAGTTTTGCTGCTTTGCTTACTTACAAAAAAACTAAATAAAGTTCACACATTATTTCACTGTAACGTTACTAAAAATTGCAGAAAAGACGACAGTACACCGCTCACCCATCTAGTTTTAACAAATGTGCAATTAAAAATATATTATAAACCAAAAAAACGCTTGAAAGCGTTTCGGTTTTATATTCCATTTATTTCGTTATTTCCCCTTTCACCAGTACCACATAATAAGTCATTGCAGAGCTACAGCCATGTTTCACCAGCTGCTTTCGGCAGTGAGTCATAGACGGACGTTGTTCTGCCCGCTTTCATGTAGACACGGAACTCTTCACAGTTTTGTCAAACGTAATTTCGTTATTCATATACAACAACATGCAAATGCTAAAAATTACTGAAAAGATGACAGTACACCCATCTAGTTTGGGTGAACAGAAAACGCTTGAAAGCGTTTCCGTTTTATATTCCGTTTATTTGGTTATTACTCCTTTCACCTGTACCACATAAAGTCATTGTAGCGCTACAGCCATGTTCCTACAAAGTTAACCAGATGTTTATTTCGTTATTTCCTCTTTCATGTCCGTCTGGTGAATGAAAGTGGGCGTGGCCATCCACGTAACAGAGCAGGGACACTGGGGGAAGGGGAAACGCTCATCAACACGCAGGACAAAGATCTGCGTTTCTCTGCTGCTACAGCCTCGGCTGTGTTGGGTTGTTAGTGTCCCTTTCACCTCTACCACATGAAATGTGTTCCTACAAAGTTGATCAGCTGCTTTCAGAATCAGAATCGTTTTTATTCACCGGGTTTATTTTTATTTACAAAATATAAACAGAAAACGCTTGAAACGTTTCCGTTTTATATTCCATTTATTTAATTATTTTTATTCACAAAAAAATCCCATACGCTTTGCACTGTAACGTCACTAAGAATTAGGAAAAAAGACAGTACACCCATCTAGTTTTAACAAATGTGCAATAAAAAATTTAAACAGAAAACGCTTGAAAGCGTTTGTGTTTTATATTTCCGTTTATTTCGTTATTTTCCCTTTCACCTGTACCACATAAAGTCATTGCAGAGCTACAGCCATGTTTCTTTCAGCGTGACACACACACATGGACGTTGTTCTGCCCGCTTTCATGTAGACACAAAACTCATCAAAGTAAAAGAGCTCAGAGCAGCATTTGCAATTACATGTATTTTAATAACGAAATAAACGGAATGTAAAGTAAAATGCTTTATAGAGTTTGGTGTCTACATAAAAGTGGCTGGTCAACTTTGTCAACATGTGGCTCCAGTAAGTGGGGGAATAACGGCCCAAAGCAACAGGCTGAAAGAGGAGGCTGTGGCAGAGGAACACAGGTCTTTGTCCTGTATGTTGATGCGCCCAGCCCCCACAGTCAGCGCTTACCTTTGCTACGGGACTGATAGCCCCGCCCACTTTTATTTATCAGACAGATATGAAAGTGGGGATAACGAAATAAACGGGATGTAATGTAAAACGCTTTCAAGAATTTTGTCTACATCAAAGCGGGCAAATCACATGTGAACGTTTTAATTTTTTTGTAAATAAAAATAATGTTTGCCCTGTTCAAACCTGGGGAATAAAGACGATTCTGATAGCAGCTCAAGATCAACTTAGCAGGAACACATTTCATGTGGTAGAGGTGAAAGGGACACTAACAACCCAACGCAGCCGAGGCTGTAGCAGCAGAGAAACGCAGATCTTTGTCCTGCGTGTTGATGAGCGTTCCCCTTCCCCCAGTGTCACCGCTCTGGGACGTGGATGGCCACGCCCACTTTCATTCAACAGACGGACATGAAAGAGGGAATAACGAAATAAACATCTGGTTAACTTTGTAGGAACATGGCTGTAGCTCTACAATGACTTTATGTGTTACAGGTGAAAGCAGTAATAACGAAATAAACGGAATATAAAAAACGTTTTCAAGCGTTTTCTGTTTATATTTTTTATTGCACATTTGTTAAAACTTGATGAGTGTACTGTCATCTTTTCTGTAATTTTTGATGAAGTTACAGTGCAAACAATATTTGAACTAGTTTTGTAAAAAAACAAAGCTTCGCCACATTTGAGAAGGATCTAAAACTGTCTTATTGTATTATTGATGATGATATCTTATTGCTTCCTTCGGTGAGACCGCAACAATGACACTCGTCCTTTCACGTTGTAAATCCAAGCACATAGCGGTTGAACATTGTAACAGTGGATGTCACTCTTAGACTCATAGGAACTGTGCATCCTTGCAGACAGGAGCAGGGTCAGCAAGCCCACGCAACCCACCACCTAGAGTGCGTCAGTGATGGCCCTCTTTACCTAACAAAGGCAGCTGTTCACAGATGATTCAGGGTCTCAGCTAGCCGAGCAGATCATTTGACCACCTTCTAGTGGGAATGGGTATATTTAGAAAACCCAGTAGTTCTAGTGTTAAACTTACCCTGTTTACGGGTTTAAGTAACCTTGCTTTCTGAAACTGAAAACTCTGAGTTTTCCTCATTTCAAGGTTAACAAACTCAGAGTTTCAACAAAACCTCCTTCTTGAAACGGGCCCCTGGTCTCTTGTACTGGAGATTACAGGGTAACAAACAAAGTATTCAGGTGAAGGTGGGTCGGAAGCTGCCGGGAGAAATCAAGGTGGAGAATGGCACTCCTCAAGGTAGTGTATTAGTCATACAGTACTTTGTTTCTAGTCAAGATCAGCAACATTTTTAATAATGTGTCTCAGAGTTTAGGAAGATCATTATTTGTTGATGATTGAGCATTATGGAGGAGGGGAAGAAAAAAAAAACGCTCCTAGCTAGTAAAATTCAGGAAGGAATAACAAAAGTAGTGGAATAGGGAATGAAATAGGGCTTTCGCTTCTCAATAGAAAAAAGTAAGGTAATGCTCTTTACTGGAAGGAGGAAAACGGAGCAGTATGAAATAAAGTTATATAGGCTTGTGTTAGAACAGGTTGACTCATTTCGTTTTTTTTGGGATGACATTTGATTTCAGATTAACATGGAAGGAGCACATTGATGATGTATTGAAGAGGTGTAGGAAAGTACTGAATGTGATGAGGTGTTTGGCATGACTGGACTGGGGAGCTGATGCTATTTCACTAAGAAGCATTTATAGGACCTTGATACGGTCTCGTTTAGACTATGGGAGTAAAGCATATGGTTCAGCAACAAAAACAAGCTTACACAAGCTTGATATTATTGAATCCAGAGCAATGAGACTGTGTATCGGAGCGACTAAAACTTCCCCAGTGTATGCCATGCATGTGCATATGATGGAAATGCCTCTATGGTTGTGTAAAAAACAGATATTAGTTAATTATTTGTTAGGTTAGGAAAGGGTTTCTGGGTGACCATCCTACAAAAGAGATTTTGAAGGTGTGCTGGGAAAGCCAGGGCATAAATAAGGGGATTTTTGGTAGGGGGCTGTAGAATCAGCCAGAGAAATGTGTACTGGAGAGGAAGTTTAGTCTGACGGGATTTTGGCCAAAGACCCCATTATGGAGGATGGAGAGTCCTGTTGTGGATCTGGAGATGTTGAGTATTAAAAAAGGAAAGGAGTGTTTTTTAACTTTATTTGTATGTAGGAAAGCAATACCCTTGGTTTGTTCATGTGTATACAGATGGCTCTAAGGATCCCAGAACTGACAGAACCTGTGCTGCAGTTACAGTGCTGAGTCATTTGGAAAGAAAGAATCTTTGGTAATGAAAAAGCTGATAAATTAGCAAAGCAGGGTCTTAAGCATGATTGTCAATGTCTGAGGGGAAGAGAGTGGTGTGGAAGAAGGTAAATGAAAAATGTTCATATAGGTTGCAGAAGACAGTGGGAAAGGACAGAGGGTGGAGCAGGAAAAGAAGAGAAGAAGTGTTTTTTACCAGGCTAAGAATAGGACACAGTAACTTTACATATACTAGGCAAACATATATATATATAAAAAAACTTCCTTCTCACCCTCCGCGGGTGGTCTCATCTGTTTTTCCAAGCTCGGGTCCTCTACCAGAGGCCAGGGAGCTTGAGGGTTCTGCGCAGTATCCTTGCTGTTCCTTGGACTGCACTTTTCTGAACTGACATGTTGAATGTTTTTCCAGGGATCTGTTGTAGCCACTCCTCCAATTTGGGGGTCACTGCCCCCAGTGCTCCAATCACCACAGGCACCACTGTGGCCTTCACCTTCCAAGCCTTCTCCAGTTCTTCTCTGAGCCCTTGGTATTTCTCTAGTTTCTCATGTTCCTTTTTCCTGATGTTGCCATCGCTTGGTATTGCCACATCCACCACTATGGCTTTCCTCTGCTCTTTGTCCACCACCACAATGTCTGGTTGGTTCGCCATTACCATTCTGTCTGTGTGTATCTGGAAGTCCCACAGGATCTTGGCTCGCTCGTTCTCTACCACGTTGGGAGGTGTTTCCCACTTTGACCTTGGGGTCTCCAGTCCATACTCTGCGCAGATGTTCCTGTATACTATGCCAACCACTTGGTTATGGCGTTCCATGTATGCTTTCCCTGCCAGCATCTTACACCCTGCAGTTATGTGCTGGACTGTCTCAGGGGCCTCTTTGCACAGTCTAATCTTTGCACCAACTCCTGGTAGACAGAACAGTCGCCCAAGACTGCAGAATGCGACACACTAACCTGTGCACAGCCTGGATCGACTACAAGAAAGCCTATGACTCAATGCCACACACATGGATCACACATGTTCCATGTCCCACCGGTAGGAGGTCCTGAGGAAGACCCAGGACTCGCTTGAGAGACTACGTCTCTGGGCTGGCCTGGGAACGTCTTGGGGTCCCACCGGAAGAGATGGAGGAAGTGTCCAGGGAGAGGGAAGTCTGGAACTCTCTGCTCAGACTGCTGCCCCCGCGACCCGGCCCCGGATAAGCGGATGAAAATGGATGGATGGATGGATGGATGGATTTCAACAGGAGAGGAATAGAGATAAAGGAGCTCAGTGACATGCTGACCATGACCAGCAGAGGCGTGTTTATGTTTCCATAGCATGGGGTCTGGTTAAGAGGATTTAAGATTTTTCCTGTAGAGGGCAGCAATGCAACAATTTTGGATGCCGGTTGACATGAAACCCCAAAGAAGAAAAGATACAAACCAGAACCGCACCCGGAACTCTACTGCCCTGTTGTCCTCCACGCAGGTGAGTAATGAATGTCCACCGACAACTCTGTCCACTTTGTTGTCCCTGGCAATCCACTGGAGCAGTAAGCAGTTGTTTACGCTTACTGGAGATAACTTTAAACACCTTCAGAACGCTCGCTCTTTTGGTTTTGTATTAGATCCAAACATACTTTCTGTGCCAGGGGCAACAATAAAGTGCAAGATGTGGTTGCGATGGCGTATCTTGACAGATCCAATTCCATTTTCTAGTCTCACCTACGGGCAATGGAGAGAAGCCAATCAACCTAATGCAAGCACGGGGAGAATGTGCAAACTCCACACAGAAAGGAACTCAGAACCGTCTCGCTGTGAGGCGACGGTGCTACCCACCGCACCACTGCGCCGCCGAGTGTGTGAACTTTATTTTCTGATCATATCTTCATTTGTTTTTCTTCATTTTGTTTAGCAGCAGCAGACTCTGCAGGGCCATAAGCAGCTTTTAGTACTTTTCTCTGTCTGTTACATATTTGAGCTAAGTTTTGTTGCAGATGTTGTCACTTGATGTTCCAAAACATAGGCCAACAGGCATTCTTGCTTCACACCCGAACATATGTAATATGGCAAAGACCCTGTGGCATCGTTTGGTTTGCAATTTTAAGCATGGACTACATGTGCAATGTGTTGACTTAATTTCTTTTTCTGATTAGGCTCAAGAGTTCCAAGCATATCTAATAGTGTCCTATTAAGTCTTTCAGGTTGGGGATCCCCAAGGAGGATGTTACGGAGTCCGTGATTCGTCATCACCCAGGGAACTAACTCATAAATAATAAGTCTCTAGATTGCTATGCATGCGTTTTGGCAAATCATCGTGGACAAAGTATTTCTCAAGCACGGCCACAGTTGCAGATTTTTGATCTTTTGTAGTAAAAGTTTGTGCATAACGGGTGTAGTGATCTGTAATGACTAGAACATTTTCTGTGCTACTAGAGTCTGCCTCAATGGATAAGAAATCCATGCATACTACAGTAAATCCATTGGACCATCACTTTACATGTGAACCAGTGGAGCTACTCTTTTTGGAAGTGTTTTTCCGCTTATGCATCTTGCACAGTTATTGCAGTCTTCAATGTCCGATTTCATTTTAGGCCAATAAAACCTCTTTGATAAGTCCGTAAGTCTTGTCAATG